>NC_040043.1:37957743-38091161 GCF_003713205.1 Coffea eugenioides
TTTGCAACACACCAAAAACTGGAAAGGGAGAGTGTAGAGAAATTTTTTAATTTTCTTGCCGAACAAACATGCACAAAGGAAAAAAATAACTAACTTTCCTTCACTTTCCCATACTTCCCCTTGCAAACAAACATTGAAGGATGAAGCAAAAAGGAAAAGGTTTGGTTTTGTTTGCTGACGGTTATTTTAGTGCTACAGCTAAAGCTACCAAACTTATAGCTGAAAAAATTTGTTGTCAAAGAGGGGTATCAATACTATGATAATGTATAGAACGGGGACGCCATTTTTGAAGCCAGAGAGATATTTTAGCTTATGAATTTTTCCTGAAGTACCGGATTTGGACCTGGCATAAATGATAAGGCTACCTTGCGAGCTTTTATTTGTTTTGTTTGTGAGGGGAAATGTTTTATTCTTTAAAGAATATTGGTTTAATTGGGATTGTTCTAGATTAGGAGTGGAAATCTTGCGAGCTTTATTTGTTTTCTTTGTGAGGGAATGTTCTATTCTTTGAAAGAATATGGTTTAATTTGGATTTCAGTTTTTTTATGAGAGGGAGGAAATGCTATTTAGTGTTCTTGTAAGACCTAATGGGCCTAAAAGGGTGATCATCCTATGAATTACCGGCCCAAACCTCCTTTTATTTTTTGTTTATTTATTTGTTCATTTATTTTCTATATCAAGTGTTAGTATTGTGTAAATTAAATTGAAGGAATTGTGGTCTGAGTCAGTTTGTGATGGAAATGTAGGAATTTCCATCACAAACTGTAATGTGTATGAGTCCTGGCAGGAAAAGAAATGGATAACTATAATACATAGTCTTCCACCTCTGTGATTATCGATAGAAAGTACCTAGAATTGGAACAACAGATTATTTAATGGATTTGGTGGAGCTAGTGTTTTGCTCCAGTGTAGGTTGAAACTTTCTTATACTTGTTTTCCATGGGTTTGCCAGCTCCACAGGTGCAGACTAACACTTGTGGCGGTATACCAATAACCAGTGTAGTTTCCATGGACTGATATGCTAGATTGTATTGATTATTCCCTGTTAACTCGGTTATTCTGAAGTGATGGAAGATGAAATTTACAATTTTCATACTGCAACTTTCTTTCATCTATAGTTAAAAGCTCTCAATTTTGCTAGGGTGGTTTTGGAACTTATCTTTGGCTCATTGTTCCAAAGAAGCCTCGAAGATCCATTTCAATTTCCTCCTAGAATGTCCTAGATCTGGCTTAAGTAGGACCTTTACCTTTGGCATCTTAATCTTGATTAGGATACCATCCAAGTACTTGATTAATTTTTTCTAGAGTTTCTTATATTTGCTTGACATCCAATCTTATCATTTTGCTCATATACAAGCTTTATTTTTGGGTTCTTTTCCAGCAGCTGCTTTTCATAAAAGAGTACATGAAATGGTTGCTAGAGATTCACGTAATTTTGATTCTTGGACTGGACTAGTTCAGGAGGTTGAAGGAATGTGCCCTGTAAGTCCATCTTGAATGCACCTATTGTTGTATAAAATTATCTATCCTGATTTTGGTTTCAAATACTGCTGTCTTTGTTGGGTGTTGGCATAATATAAACTGCAATCTGATTAGAAGTTCTTCAATTATTTCCATTTGGGCCATGTCCTTCTCCGTTCAATCTATTTGTATTAAACAAATATGACCAACTTCTTATTTCCTTTTCTGCTCATTTTATTAGTTGTAAAAATGAGAACAAGAGAACTATAAGAGGCCTATGCTTTTGGAGCTTGTCCTCCACAGTGAAATAATTAAATGGAAAATGCCCTTCTCCCTTTAATCTACTTGTGTCAACAAAATATGGCCAACTTTTCCTTTTTTCTGCTTGTCGAATTAGTTGTACAATTGAGAATTGACAAAACCATATGCGGGCTAGGCTCTTGGAGCTTGACCTCCACAGCAGGATAATTTGGTAAGACAATTCATCTCATCTGTAATGTGCAAGAGTCGTATAATTTACCTGTGTGCTAATATTTGTGATTTGTGTCAATTCAATTGCCTGATTGCAACATTATCTTGCCATCTCGGAGACAGTCAATTACCCTGGAGAACAATTCCTTAAATAAAGTCTAGTTGCCATGTGTAAAGCTTCATGCTCGTTTTGAGATTCATAGACGTTTATGTTGCTCCATTTGGTGTTTCTATTCATGAGTATATGCCATAATCAAGTAATCACATTTACTAGAGACAAAATGGATCAGAATGGGTAAAGTGATATGATTCCGATGTTTAAGATCCCTCAATCTACTGGGGAGACCACTGACCTCCAAGAAATGAAGATTATCAAGAAAATTCGTGAAAATAGTGGTAACTTTTGCTGATCAATAATCCCCAACCTCCTTGTTCAGCTTCGGCTTCAAATGGTAATTTTGATGTCATATTCCTTATACTAGAGTGTGTAACGTCATACGGTTATATAACGTGTACATGTCTACTAAAGTTTGCTGATTGTTGGCTAACCTTAGCTTGAAATCATTCTTGGTAAAACCCAGATATATTGGTGCAGGAAATAATAATTTTCCTTAAGCAAGATCAGGCATCAGTATTGATTAAAATATCTGCAGAGATGCGGAGCACTAATTTTAAATTCGTGATTGGTCTTATTGACTGATTATAAACACATCCTTCTCTAAATTCATGTTGTAATTTTTCGTGACCTAACGAGCTTTGAATTCGTGAATGGCTTACATGATATTTCTTGGTGATCAGTCTGTATTGATGTTTGACCTTGCAATAGAAATGAAGTCTTTCTCATTCTGTCTTATCTGTATTTCCATATTCATGTATGTTCTTCATAATTATCTCTTCCATTCTTTGCTGTAAGGGACTGAGACTATAGATTATCTTTCAGTATATATATCTGGTAAATACATAAAATATGCTTTGAAATTGCAGGATAATTTGGATCTCATCGCATTAGCATATGATTCATTTTTATCAATGTTCCCTTTGTGCCATTGGTATTGGACAAAGTATACTGATCACATCATACGGCTATCAGATGCTCATAAAGCTGTTAAAGTTTATGAACGTGCAGTGGATTCAACACCATTCTCCACTGGCTTGTGGGTCGACTATTGTTGTTTTGGCATGTGTTTCTATGAGGATCCATCTGATGTTCGTAGGTAATTCTTTTCAAGTTGACATGCAATTAATATATATATATATATGTATATTTTTCAAATGCAGGGGAGGGGTCGAATTTAAAAAGCAGGGAGGGGGAAGGGGGAATTGAACCAGGACCTTTGATTCCTAGGCCTCAACCTTAGCTACTAGACCAAGGCCTCATCAGCCATGCAATTACTATGTGTTTATTAGAAAATGACTTTTTTTTTTTTGAGAAAAAGCTGAATCACCATGGAGCTTGATGCTTTAGGTTCTAATATACAATGGCAATTATTAATTAGTCAAGATTGGGAAACCTTACCCCACAATGACTATAATCATCTCAAAAGTGTGACTTTTTCAGAAATATTTGATCACAATTGTTGGGTACTTAGCATAGTTTTGCTTTTGGAGTAAATGTCTCCTTATGGTCAAGTCTTTTGATCGAGTTCTTTTGTTACCTTTCATGACTTGTGAAAACTAAGAAAAAAGGGAGAGAAAATACTCTTCTTCATATTCCTTTGGACTACACAATATACAAATATATACACAAGTGTAACCTAATTTAGATCCTAAAATCATGCTTATCTAAATCAATCTATTACCTAATTAATATCTGATACTATAATCAAAGCAAATCAAATCTAATCTTTCCTAATATTTACAATATCAAATCTTTTTATAATATCAGATCACATATCTTCAACAACTTGTATTCCTTGATTGACCTAGTTCTTTGTTGAATAGTGAAGAAACATTTTCTCTTAAACATACTCGAGCTTTTACTGGATGAAGTTTAAGCTGCTGGTTGCCAGCAAATTTCTTTTGATAGCTTTCCAAGCAGTAAATAGCAATTAAACAATACACAGCTAAAATAGGTGAAAAAAGTAGTATTGAAGGAAGGAGAAGGATAAGGAAAGTCTATAATCTCTCCAAGAAACCTCCAGGCGTGACATTTAAGGGTAGATTGCAGCATACAAGCTCCAGAAGATGCTGAGATCTTGACGACATTTTATTAATCTGAAACCTCTCTTCAGGAAGAGAAATGCATTCACGCATAAACTACTACAATTTACTTCTTACTGGTAAAAACGAATTCTCTAGCTGATACTTTTCCAAACCGTAAAAATTTTGTAGTTTGACTCTGAGACATATATAGGGTCCACATGGATTAGGTGTCTTTAGGGGTGTTTTTGAAAAGCTTTATTGTAGCTTTATATGTTACAAAATTTCACTGTAGTTGTATTTTGGGGTTGTTTTTAAAATTTAAAACTTTATTTGGGTGTTTTTAAAATTTTCTTTATCCTCCCCACCTCAACCACCCATCACCCCATCAGCTAGTAGCATCTGTCCTGCCTTTGCTCTCCCTCTTCCTCTTCTCCCTCCCTCCCCATCAAAAAGATGATCTAAAAGAGCAGTACCACATCACCTTGATAATGAGAGGTTCTTGAGTGGATTTGATTATTACTTGGTTTCTTCTGCACTTGCTATTGTCATTGGCAAGAAATTTCATCCTAGCCTGCATGGCAGATAATGTTGGAGGTATGGTGTTAGAATCTTGCTGTTAAGAGAATATAAGTATTTTTGTAGATAATAAATTAGTAAGGGTATTCTTCTAAATAGTTTGTTAGGTTTGTACTCCTATAAATACTAGTTGGTCACTCATAATACAGTGACTAGATATTTTCCTCCCAAAATACCTGTTCTCATGGTATCAGAGCAAAAGTTCTAGGGTTAGGGTTAAACATCTAGCAAAAGTCTTGTTCACGCGATATTGGTCATCGCGTCATGCGAACTGTTCATCGGACTGTTCACGAGACTGTTCAAAAGTACTGTTCACGCGTTACTGTTCATCGCGAATTTTGACTGCCTTTTTGTTTGAAGTGCTATTCGCTATGGTTGAAAGTTTTGCTAATGCGGTTACCACTGACCAAGTTGAATCAAGTTCTTCAGCACATGGGTCCCAGAAGACTTTTACTATATCCGAGGAAGATTATGTTAAATTCCTACAGTACCAAGGTACAAATAACGCATCTTTTCCCTCTGCTTTTTCAGCACAAAAAGGTAATGACTCATGGATTATTGACTCCGGGGCTACTGATCATATGTCAAGTACCTCTAAAAATTTTTCTAATTTTCAAGAGTCTACTTCCTTTTCTCATGTTACTTTAGCTGATGGATCTACCACTAAAGTTAAAGGACTAGGCACTGTAGAAATTAACCCATCTCTTCCACTGTCTTCTGTTCTTTACGTACCCAATTTGCCCTTTAATCTAATGTCTGTTAGTAAACTTACTAAATCTCTACAGTGTTCAGTTACTTTTTCTCCTGATTGTGTTGTCATTCAGGATTTGAAGACAAAGAGGACGATTGGTGGAGGGCATGAGCATAATGGTCTTTATTTTCTCAACTCCAATGGTCCGATTGCATGTCCTGTTACTGTTTTTTCTCTTGAAATTCACTGTCGTTTGGGTCATCCGTCTTTACAAAATTTGAAAAAGTTGGTTCCTACTTTGGGTCAGTTGTCTTTGTTAGAGTGTGAGTCTTGTCAATTAGGAAAGTATCATCGTGTTTCTTTTGCTCCTAGAGTCAATAAACGGGTTTCAAAACCCTTTTTGTTGGTTCATTCTGATGTTTGGGGTCCTAGTCGAGTCACTTCAAAGTTAGGTTTTAAATATTTTGTAATCTTTGTTGATGATTTTTCCAGAGTTACATGGCTTTATTTAATGAAAGATCGTTCAGAACTATATTCCATTTTTTGTGCATTTGTTACAGAAATAAAGAATCAATTTGGTGTGCCTGTACGTATACTTCGCAGTGATAACGTGAAAGAATATTTGTTCACTCCTTTTAATACCTTTATGACTAAGTTCGGTATTATTTATCAGTTCTCTTATCCTCACACTCCACAACAGAATGGAGTTGCTGAAAGAAAAATTGGACATTTAATCGAGATTGCTCGAACACTTTTGTTGCACATGAATGTGCCCAAACAATTTTGGAGTGATGCAGTTTTAACTGCATGTTATTTAATTAATCGCATGCCATCTAATATTCTTGGAGGCCAATTACCTCACTCCATTCTTTTTCCTCATAAACCTGTGTTTAAATTACCTCATTGTATTTTTGGATGTGTGTGTTTTGTTCATCAGCTTGCTCCTGGAGTGGATAAATTAGATCCTCATGCTATTAAGTGTATTTTCTTAGGATACGCACGAGCGCAAAAAGGGTATAGAAGTTACAGTCCAATTTTAAATCGATTTTTTACTTGTGTTGATGTTACTTTCTTTGAATCTACTCCATATCTTATGAAACATGGTATGCCTTGTGAGTTAGACCAGTGTCCCTCTTTTTCCTCTCCTGTTTTACCAGTTCCTTCCTTTTTATTATCTGAGTTATTTAATCCACCAGATTCCATATCTCGATTATCTCTTCCTAATCTTCAAGTTTATTCTCGTCGTTCCATGATTGAGAAAGTTCTTGATATGCCACGCACTTCACCAATTAACTCTCAATTTTCAAATCCAGGTATGACGCTCTCCTTTGAGTTAGATCTTCCTATTGCTTTACGCAAAGGTAAGAGGCATTGTTCTTTTCATCCTATTTCGAATTTTGTTTCTTATTCTCGTCTCTCTATGTCATATTCTTCTTTTGTTGCTTCACTTGATTCTGTCTCCATTCCTAAGTCTATTACCCATGCTCTTAATCATCCTGGTTGGAGATTAGCTATGCAAGAAGAGATGTCTGCTTTGGAACAAAATGGTACTTGGGATCTTGTCCCTCTTCCCTCTGGTAAGCCTGTTGTTGGTTGTAAATGGGTGTACACTATAAAAGTGCAGCCTAATGGTTCTATTGATCGATTGAAGGCTCGTCTGGTAGCTAAAGAATTTACTCAGGTGTATGGAATAAATTACTTAGAAACATTTTCTCCTGTTGCAAGGATTATCTCGGTTTGTCTTCTTATCTCTTTGGCAGCAACTTATAATTGGCCATTGCATCAGTTGGATGTGAAAAATGCATTTCTACATGGAGATTTGGAAGAAGAGGTATATATGGAACAACCTCTTGGTTTTGTTGTTCAGGAGGAGAATTCGCGATTGATTTGTCGTCTTAAAAAATCCTTATATGGATTGAAACAGTCTCCTAGGGTTTGGTTTGGCCGGTTTAGTAGTGTTGTCATTGAGTTCGGTCTGACAAGATGTGGAGTAGATCATTTTGTATTTTATCAACATTCTAATGCTGGTAAGATTTTATTAGTTGTTTATGTGGATGATGTTGTGATTACAGGTGATGATGTTGTGGGGATCCAGAAACTTAAATCCAATATGCAGGCAAACTTACAGACAAAGGATTTAGGTCATTTACAGTATTTTCTGGGTATTGAGATAGCTCGATCTAAAGATGGGATTTATTTATGTCAAAGAAAATATGTACTTGATATGCTGAGTAAAGTTGGGTGTTAGGTTGCCGACCTGTGGATACTCCTATGGATCCTAATGTGAAATTAGTAGGAAATCAAGGTGCATTATTAGATGATCCTAGACAATATCGAAGACTTGTGGGCAAATTAAATTATCTCATTATAACGAGACCTGACATTTCGTTTGCAGTGAGTGTCGTGAGTCAATTTCTTGAGATCCCTCGTACTAGTCATTGGGATGCTGTTATACGGATTTTTAGGTATCTTAAGAGTGCTCCTGGAAAAGGGTTGCTGTACAAAAATCATGGACACACTGATATTGAAGGATACAGTGATACAGATTGGGCTGGTTCTACCTCAGATCGAAGATCGACCACAGGATATTGTGTGTTTGTTGGTGGTAATTTAGTGTCATGGAAGAGTAAGAAGCAAACAGTTGTCTCCAGATCAAGTGCAGAATCTGAATATCGCGCTATGGCTCACATTGTGTGTGAGTTGATATGGTTGAAGAGCATGTTACTTAAACTTGGATTTGAGCATAAACAGCCTATGAATTTAGTGTGTGATAATCAGGCGGTTGTTTATATTGCGTCTAATCCAGTGTTTCATGAAAGGACAAAACATATTGAAATTGATTGTCATTTCATTCGAGAGAAATTGCTTGATGGAGTCATCAAGATATCTCATGTACCGTCTGTAGATCAACTGGCTGATTTGTTTACCAAGAGTTTAGGGGGCTCTAGGGTGAAATACATTTGTAACAAGTTGGGTGCTCATGATATATATGCTCCAACTTGAGGGGGAGTGTTAAGAGAATATAAGTATTCTTATAGATAATAAATTAGTAAGGGTATTCTTATAAATATTTTGTTAGGTTTGTACTCCTATAAATACTAGTTGGTCACTCATAATGCAGTGACTAGATGTGTTCCTCCCAAAATACCTGTTCTCACTTGCCTTGAACCTGTAAAAGAAAGAATATTAGGTGAAGAGGGTGGAAGATACTAATCTTTGTGGGTGTCAACTAGATGATAACAAGGCCAAGAAAACACTGGATAGATAGACACCAAGCATTGTTCTTCCACTTAATTATTTTCTTCTTGAAGAGGATTCTGAAAGATTTGAATGTTGGATTATAGACTCTATAGTTTAGAAAATGATGTAGAAGCAAATTGCCAATAATGTTGAGAGACTTGTTTGATACATTTGTAGGCTTATGGTTGGTGATGTGGGTACAAATCAAGGTAATTTGTGGAAAAACTGAGAACATGATAAGAAAAGCTGCAGAAAATCTAGGAATGCCACAACAGAAACCTTTCTACATCATGCTTAAATTTCACATTGCATGAAATAACCTCAAGAAGAGACTAAAGTCTGCAGGAACCATTAATTGCATTGTTAGTATGGAAGAGAAGTACAGACAGGTTCCTAAACATTTTCCTACTTTTGAGTATGATTTACTTCTTAGCAAATGCAATAAGTAAATAGCCCCAGAAACATGGAACACAGGATTGGCCTCATGTCAAGAACTATTGGCTTAAGACCTTGGGATGAATGAACTCTTGCTTCAGAGAAGATAACAGAGGCACTTGTCATAAGTGCCATTGTTAATTAATCGGAAATAACTACCAAGCCAAAAAAAGTATGCTTTTAATAAAGTATCCTCAAATATGACCCATAAAGCCCCCAAATTGGCAACATGTCCTTTAGGTGTGCCAAAACTTATGCTTGACCTAAAACTTTTTGGAAGCTTAAGTTTAGAATTTCTTGACTGGCTTTGCATTACGTGACTTCTCTGGTTACACCTTTGGAAGAAGCTAGTGAGCTAGCCTTCACTACAATCCGTAATCAGGCTTTATTAGAATTAACAAAAGGATATGAGTAAATGTTGTGCATCCAAAGACTTGGGATCCAAATAAGTAGGTAAAGCATGAGGAGATATCATTAGCACAGAGTTTGCATTGCTAGTGCTGTTGGCATTTCGTTGATGACACAACGTGCAGTTAGAAAAGCGTTAGATGAAAAATTTGTTTGGTTGATTTTTGGTGGAACAGGAGTGACCTAATCACTGGTGGATGCAAGGGGGCACCGGGAGGGGCAACCGCTCCCCCGAGTTTTTACGATTTCTTTTATGACCCCCCAAAAATTTGTAAATGTTTTACATATATCCTTGCAGAAATAAGGTTCTGTCCACCCCCCCCCCCCCCCCCCCCCACAAAAAAAAAAGATTTTAGAAGTCTTTTTATATCCCTTTAAAATACTAAAAATTTTCAAAATCCCTGTAAATTTGTAATTTGTCCCCTGGATTGTTTATGGAAATATAAGAATGCCCCTTAAATATGTGTCTTCATAAATCTCGCTTCCCCCCCCCCCCTCACACATACACACACACAAAAAAAGGCCGAAAAAGTCCCAAGCTCTGGTTGTGCCAGTGGATCTAGTACTTTTCATATTTAGTTTTCCTCTCTGCTGGGGATTCTAAAATGACTGAGATAAAGTACCATTGCCTTCTCAGAAATATTGAAGGTGTTTGCATAATAATCCAGTGTTATATATATATGTGTGTGTGTGTTTGCGTAATAATCCAGGGTTTTATATATATATATATATATAACAATTTGACTCACCGCAAATAGTGAAAAGCTATTGCAATAAATGGTACTCTGTCTATTATTTTTTCTTTATGGAGCGTAGGATGAGAAAGATGATCACCTATGGCATGTCCATCCACATTAGAAATTGGAGAAAAATCTCAAACATCACAATTAGACAAACTAAAGGACTCAAAATATGCGATTTATTGATATAGGCTAAACTGTTGTACATACTTTGGATGTGTATCACTTCCAAAAGTGCAGCATTTAATTTAAATGAAGCAAGCGGTTCTTATACTGTGAAACCTCTTCCCAATAGTTTTTGAGGATTTGAGCTATAACATACAAAACAAACTCAATAACCCTCGTTACATGATAGTAATTGGCTATCATTTATTCACCTTTCCATAAGCTTTTCTGCAACTTGTTAGGGTAACTGAGTTCAATATCTAATGGTTTACATGGCAAGGACTTTTCCTCAAGTATTGTTTTACATGCATAAAGTCATATTCCTAACTTAACCAGGTTTTCAATGACAATTTAAAGATCTTTTGATATTGATTCTTTTTAGGTAAAAGTGGGTAGTAAGGATTCGAAAAATATAGTAGTTGATGGTTATATTGTAATAATTGAGCCAACAATGAGCTGGAGGGATGGAGACATGAATTAAAGTGGTAATAATTTTGGTAATACTATTTATAAAGTTTCTCATATGTGATTGATAGTACTGTTTAGCTGTTGAAAAGATCTTTTGTTCACATGATCCATAAATAAGTTTCAACCAGAGGCAGGGAAATCAGGAAAACTTTTCTGCGTGTGCCTGGGAAAATGCTGAAAGTATTTTTCAGTAAAATGTTTTCAGTTCTACCAAACAGACCCATAAAGTATTTTCAGGAGCAGAAATATTTTCTAGGGTCAAGGCTGCAAAAACAGAATTTGCACCTGTTTGCATATCTTATGACATTTGTTCATGTGTCATCAGGATGCAGTAAATTGCTTTCCCGCTTGTAGTAGTTAGAGATTGAATTTTGATCTGTTGTAATGCAAACTAACTGGCCTTTGAGCCACCCTATGTAAATCATTTCCTTGCATCAACAATAGAATTGTAGAAACTTCTAGGTTTTGAAACCCTTTATAATTGATGTAGCATTGGGGATCCCATGCATATATTTCACTTATAACTATGTAGTTTTCTCAGTCATCTGTGACTAGCAATAATTTGTGAATAATAGCAGAAGAGTTTTTTTTTTTTTTTGGGGTAATGCATGGGAATAGGATGTCCTACTGATAGGTGTATGAGTTGAGCTTTTATTTCTCAATAAGCTTAGCATTGTTTTCCTGTCAACTGATAAGTCTGGAGTTCTGGCTGACTGGTGAGCTACTTTTGCATTATCCAGTGCATACATTTATGTGCTTGGTTTCAGTCACCAAATAATTTTTTTAACACTCCCTTGTATGAAAATATGTGAATCTTTTGGACAAGTCTTCTGTTGCCATGCTTCTTACCCTGCACGATACATCTCAATTTTGAGGACTTCATATTTTGAACCTTAGGCACTTGTTCTTGATTCTTATGTTCTTGTTACTCATCTGACAGGTTGTTCAAAAGAGCCCTATTGTTTGTGCGGAAAGATTACTTTTGTCATGCCTTATGGAATCAGTACATAAAATACGAATTTACTCAGCAACACTGGGGCTTTCTTGCAAATATTTACCTCCAAGTTCTCAAGTTCCCTACGGAGTATTTGGATAGATATTATGAGAAGTACGTGTTTCATCAGATTGTTCCTTGTTGAATTTTGCTGATCATACCATTCTGAGTTTGTTTTGGCATTCATGGTGTTTTCTCTATTTTTACATTTTTACTGCTGTGGTGTGAAGTAGACTTTAAATCACCATCAATTTCGTTAAAAAGTTGGTTCTAATAAGTAGAAACATGTCAAGAATATAAGATGAGTGACGCCTTAAGGTTCTTAAAAATTATAACATAACTATGGCCTTTTATATTGAGAAGTAGCATGAAGTCTGTATGAAGAGAGTGTGAATGTTGTAAAAAAAATTTGCACGTTTTAACTTGTTTGTACAGGTTAATAGATTTATGTCTTTGTGCTACTCTTGAAAAATACTTTCTGCTGAATCACATCCGAGCCCAACTCAACCCATTGTACCTTTTTTATTATTTATATCTTGAATTCCGAAATTAACTAAACTTGGTGTTTTGTGCCCATGAAATTGAATTGTCTGCTTAATGAGAATTTAAGCTTTTGGACGAGATAAAGAACAAATAATTAAAATTAACTTGGAAAGGATCCATTTTGGTTGATCAAATCTTTGTTTACACTAACAATATCATAGAATCTAGGTACCATGTACATCTTTTGCATATCTTAATACCTATGCTCTGGATTTTCCTTGTCTCTTGGTTTTTCTAGAGTTCACTCATCTGATATACACCTCCTTTTTTATTTGCTACTTCCTCCTTTTTAGATGTTTCTAACTTTATTTGCTCTTGGTTTTATTCTTAACTGTTTGCATATCCTTTCATCAGGCAAAACATTCTTCTTTTCTGTACTAACAGGGTTTTACAACATTTTTGGGGCTTGGCCTTCTGGAATTGGAAAAATTCTTCATATAGTGCTCCTCTAATCTGAAGATGACGGCGAAAATACCTGTGATGTTATTCTTTTTCTTGTCATCTGAATACTGTCACAGTTAAAATTTACCTAGGTTGGGACCTTGTCTCCCATCCCATATAGTTTCTGGTCTATAATTACAAAAAGACTTTCCCAACCTTTTGGCATTGCATAATGGCTACAGAAGCATGCCTTTCCAGTCTAGCAATGACTATATCTTATGTCACCATGTTGTTTTATACAATTTTATCTACATTTGAGATCTTCAGCATGAAGCTTTCTCTTTCCCTACCATTGACTTTTTATTTTCAGTTATATATCTGACTGCAACAATGACCTTTAACTGTTATGCCTTTTATTTTGTCAGTTTCAAACAGTTTGTTGTGGGACTGGATGAGGAGATGAAGAAGCACGAGAACTGCAGTGCAGATGCAGACGCTGGATCTCTGCCAAACCATTCAGCTAAGTTGTCTGAAGATGAAATTATTCAAGTCATTGAGGACTTGCAGAATGCTTCTAATGAAGCCCTCCTACGAAAAGCAGTAAATAAATATAAACTTATAGGTGAAATATTCTACCAGAAAGCAAAGGAGTTGGATGAAAAAATAAAAAACTTTGAAACTAATATTCAGAGACGATATTTTGATACCGCACCACTTGATGATGCACAGCTGAAAAATTGGCATCACTATCTGGACTTTATCGAGAAGCAAGATGATTTTGATTGGGTAGGATCCTTTTTCATATGTTTTTTTTGAATGTTTCCAGATTTATGTTGCTAATTGTAATACATCTTTTTTTTTTTTTTTTACAGGCTCTGCAACTGTATGAGAGATGCTTGATTACCTGCACTAATTATCCAGAGTTCTGGATGCGTTATGTGGAGTTCATGGAAAGCAAGGGAGGACGAGAACTGGCAAATTCTGCACTACAACGAGCTACGCAAGTCTTTCTGAAGGTACAGTACTTGAGATAACTTCTGCATAGTTTTACGCAACGCTTGACCGGAGTCATTACACAGTTTTATGTTATTTATGAATGCTGCCAATAGGATATCTGGTTTTTACTAAAATTAGTTTCTGCTCTGTTTAGCTCAATTTTGAAATACAATTTCAATTTGTAGCTATCTTTTATATAATATCTGTTCGTATGGTTGCATGTATGTTTTTATGTTTGTGAGTTGGTGAGATAGATGATTAAAATTGATGTCTTTTTGATAACAAGTTGAGGACCATAAAGTTTTGAATTAATTACAGAAGAGCCTCTGAACAAGTTAATGAACAAACTAGAACACTAGACTCGTTGCCTAGGGGGTTTTAACCTTCGGGGAAGAGTTGAAATTGATTTCCAAAGGGACTCTAAATGAGTTAGTGTATAATCTAGGCTACAACAAAAAGAAACGGTCTCTAAACAAGTCTAAAGGCTTTTGATTTGGATTGGATGCTCAAGTTCCTGAAAGCTAATTAGCCAAAGTCATGCAGTGAGAAAAGCAAATTTAGCTGTTTATCAGCCAAGCCCTCTTGGTGACAGCATAGTGTTGTACGGACATCTTGTTTGTTGTACTTAGCAGTACCCAGAGACTGGACCTTAATCTAAATGTTTAGAGTTTTATAATGTTTTCACTTTCATCTGTCAATGAAAGTTTACTTAAAATATTAGCTCACAAATCCTTGTTTACACAAAAACAATGTTTAACATTCTCCTGCCCTTTCAGAAGCATTATTTCCTTTAAGTTCGTGTAATCGAGTCGATTTGCATCTGCCCAATGATTTGGGTTCGATGAGTTAAGTCTTTTGTTAGCTAGTTTTTTGTCAACTTTTAGTCATTATTGACCTTAGTTTTCTCTAGCTTTACTCCTCAGACATGCCATAGCACTATGAACTGAGTCTAAGTCTTCTGCTCTGTTTTCTAAGCCTTCCATCTTGTTTGCACCTAAATTTATTCTTAATTCATAGTATGATAGATTGTTTGGCTAATCTGAGTTAACCTGTTTACGCTGAGTGAATTTTGCTCCATTCTGAACCTAAAATAAGAAAAATTTTTGTATCAAGATTTTTAAATTTCTGAAGTTCATGATGTTGTCCTATCTGGTTGATAACATTCTTATGGAAATCAACTTCTGCTCATAACAGCTGATGTTGCACACAAAATAATACAATACCTACATAGCAGATTGACTTCTTTTTGGTAAAAACACTATCAATGTGAATGTACTATGGATACTTTTTATTGATGTAGATTCAAAGATGTTTAGATAACTGTGGCAACTAAGTCCACTGTGATAATAGTGCCTAGATCAGCTTATATGTTAAATCACAAGTATGTAGTGCCTGAGAGTATACTGTCTTCAAATATCTGTTATCCTTTTTACGCTGTCTTGATTCCATGATAAATTCTGAATGAGATGGTCATATTATTTTTCCAACCTTTAAATGTCAGTATTCTTGATCAGGGTAAAGTGCTATCCTAGAATGTCACACCTTTTTCTCTGTTGTTGGTTTAATAGATGATACACTCTCAGAGGTTTTATTTATTAATTTCATGCAAGAATTGGCTAGACTTGCAAAATTCATGACTTTAAGATTGTTTGGAACTCTTGGAGTTTTTTCAGGGTGTGCCCGAAATCCATCTTTTTAATGCCAGGTATAAGGAGCGAATTGGAGATGTGAATGCTGCAGTTGCTGCATTTCTCAACTCTGACGTTCTATCTGATTCCTTACCCAGACATATTGTAGAGCTGGCAAATATGCGAAGGCGTCTGGTGCGGATTAACTTGCCCTTTTCTTTGTGCAATATGTATGGATTTTAGTAAAGTTTGCCATGCTAATTTGCAGGGTAATCTGGAAGCAGCTTCTGATACATTAAAAAATGCAATTAATATGGCAGAAAAGAAGCAGAAGTTGCATAGTTTACCTAGCCTGTTCATTCACTATTCTCGGCTCAAATATATGGTACGAAATCCAGGAGTACCTGAATCTGCTGCATCTGAAGCTACTTAGTTTTCTTTATGTCTTAATAGTGTTTTGGTCAGTAGAGCTTTATGCTTGGCCAGAAAAGAGTGTATAGCTTTTGGTGGGTATGCTTGAGAGGAGTAGAACGAGCAGTAGGTAATGCATTTAATATAGTACTATTAATATATGTTCAAGGTTTTGCTATCTTTTATAGCGATCAAAATCTGTATATAGAGCTGGTAAACCTATTAGTGAGTTTACAAAATTGGAAGTATGTCTCATAGATGCTTTCTCTCTGAAAACTTGTTTGGGGATTAGCTTGTGCTGAAATGCCTGCATTAATTAGTAGTTAACATAGCTTCCACTTTAGTGCCAGATATGCTTACATGAGGTAGCTTATAATGTCAGTGTAGCTTGCTTAGTTGTGCGCTTATTTTTTGTCTTAATTGTATTGATGCCTGCTTACTATTAGCATAGTTTTTGCAGCCCATCATAAATGACCCAACATGATTGGCAGGCAACAGGCATAACACGGACCATTGATTGATAGTATGTGATACCTTCAGGTTGACACCACCACTCTATGCATGTGCTCTCATAATGATGGACTATGTTAGGATCAACATTTTGCTTGTCTTTTCTTCAATAGTTTTTTGAATCTTTTGCAGAAGACTATTAAAACTTAGGATTATTGGAGGATCTTACTTGGTTTAACTGTATTGGTCATGGATTGGTATTTCAGCGGATGTACTTGAGGATAGGGTGTGTGCTTGGGAAAATGTAAGTGGAATCAGGATCTAGCAAATGGAATCTGTTTAGAGATTGGAAGAAGGAATCTAGGAAGAGAAGAGACAATAAGAAGAGGAAGGGGAAAGGGAAGGAAACTTTGGATTCACACCGAGAGAGAGAGAGGTGTCATTCTCAAATTTTTTTCATTCGTATAAAATCACTAATACATATTTATAGACTCTTTAGACACAACAAACTGGCAACTTTCTTTCACAGATTGATTGCTAAAGTAGTCTGCAAAAGCTGATGTTATTGATGCTGATTATTGATCTTCCACTGGGGATTGACAATTGGACTTCCAGCAATGCCTAGCTCTTGAACTTCTAAGCAAGGCCTGGCCATTAAAGTCCTATAGAGGCCTGATCCTTAAACTTCCACAAGTAGCTGCATCTCGGTGTCATTTATTTGGCAGTCAACCATTACTAACCAAGGCTACCCCCGAAACTAGCACATATACTTGCAAATCAAACGCTCACCACATTCAGCAAATGAGCCACAAATGTTAAGTCTTAAATCAATTCTAGAGCTAAAATAATTTCAAAAGTAAATTTTCTTTTCTTCAGGTATTGTGATAGCTTTGCTGTCCTGCATCAACTACGCTACCATTTTAGGTATGGATGATTTTATTTAAATGGCGGTGTCTAAAGAGGAACAGCAATTTTAAATGAAGAAATGTTGATATTGGTCAAAGCTCTTCGTGCCGGTTTTCAGGTTGATAATAAAAGAGAACTGTGCCTTTATTCTAGTATGAGAATTACAGTTCCTTGGAAGAGTGATTATTGAACTTTAGCAATACACATAAGGAATGGGTAAAGGGTAAAAGGGAACAAGAAGTAGATGAAGTTCACCAGAGGTTTGCAGATTTTCTTGCCTTTCAATCTACTTCAAGTAGTTATTCTCAGTTCTGTACAGGTAAAGCCGAGACATAAGGCACTTTGCAATGATGACCAATTTTCTTCTTTGTGCCGGTTCAAAATTTTGAAGCCATCATTTGTGCATTTTTTAAGCTGTGTTCTGCTTGCAAAATTACTACTTAAAGTAACATCGACCTCTTTCTCTTATTTCAATAACATGCATGAAGAAATTCAGTTCTGCACCTCAATTGAGTTGCCACTCACGGAAAAGGTTATATTGCTTATGATAAAGCCGAGACATAAGGCACTTTGCAATGATGACCAATTTTCTTCTTTGTGCCGGTTCAAAATTTTGAAGCCATCATTTGTGCATTTTTTAAGCTGTGTTCTGCTTGCAAAATTACTACTTAAAGTAACATCGACCTCTTTCTCTTATTTCAATAACATGCATGAAGAAATTCAGTTCTGCACCTCAATTGAGTTGCCACTCACGGAAAAGGTTATATTGCTTATGAGTATATTATTTTTTAGCTTTTATGCCACATAAGTCGAAAAGCTTGATCCTAAGAGGCCAAGCATGGTACACCCAATTTAATTTGATCTATCCTTGCTTCATTGCTGTGAGACATGACCTTATGTGCTATACTATCTATAGACGAGAGTCAATTGTTTGTTTCTATATGCTGCTGATTACAATTGAAGGTTACATAAAGTTGTCTTCATAACCAGTTGGAGAGTTGCCTGATACAAGGAATTTATGCATGTTTTGAGTAGCAAGAAAATCTACAAAGAGGGTCCTTTGATTATGCTTCTTCTAGGAAATAATTGAGAGCAGCTAGATATTTTAGTATCACTCAATTAAGACAGAAAACGGTATGTCCACGAATGTTTTTGTTTTGTGATGTAAGCAAGCATCCATACAGCTGAAAACTATGGACAACATAATCTGTAGTAGCTAGTAGGTTGATGATAATTAGAACCTAATAGGGAGTAGCACATTAGAAGCCATCAAGAAAGCCAGAAGCAATAAAGACACCTCATTGATTAGATAGAAATGGGTTCTAAACAATGTTCCTGACTTTTTACCAGAAAGCAAATGCCTAAAATGAAATCCTATGTTGGTGGACTTTTGTGTCCAAACATTGCAGGATCTTGTCTCCTCAAGAAACTAGAACCCAATGAAGAAAGCATTTACTATTTTTGTCAAATGATAGGATAGCGTCATTGTTGACCAAATGGACAATAATAAATAGAAACCTTGTTTGGAAATTACGCAAGGAAAGGGAGGCTCGGGGTTAAAGTTCCTGATTCCCCATCTGAAATTCAGTGTTTGTTGACAGGAGAAAGCAGCTTAACTATGTTAGCAAAGATTCATAGGTCCCACCCCTTTTAGTGGACACCATTCATCTGGTAGTCACTTTTTTTTTTTTTTTTTTAAAGTGGGACAGCTAGTAATCACTTAGTTATATGAGTTCATAGGTTGCTCTCTCCTGCTTGAGCTTATGGATGAGGTAGGTAATTTATTATTTTAGTAGAATAGGCGGCTTGGTCTGAAATCTGCTGCCCTCTGACAATCATCCGGCCCATTTTTGCGCTGGTGTATCGGAGATGACAAGTACATTACTTTACTTTTGAACCAAATTTAGGCAAGGTGGATTTTAACTATGGTCTAGAATCTAGGATTCCACCTGTTCTTTAACCCCGGGTTACCATTGAACTTTGACATCCCCACTGACATGTAGGTTGAAATTGACGATGGCCTTTGAAAACTGAAACCGCTCATGAAGCCTGGTTGGTTACTATACTGAAGCTTATAAATCTCAGTAGTTAGGCTGAATGAAGCCTGAGAACCCTCTAAGCCTGGAAAGAAAGAACCAAGTAGCAGTGGAACTATGAACATGGGAGTGGATGAACAAAGGCTTCAGTCTTTGTACAATACGAAAGAACCCGGGCATCAAGTCAATATCAACTAGCAGTGTCTAGAATGGACAAGATGTTATTATCTTAGTTTACTTCTTTTTATGCTGAATATGTTTGCAGAGTTTGTTGTCCTCCCTGACTCTAATTTTTAAATTATACCTTAATCAAAAATGGAATATTTGTTGATTATTTCTTAGACAAAAAATAGCATATGAGTTAATAGTGTAGAAATAATGACTGATAGTTGTATGTTGCCAAAGCACTTTCTGTTGCAGGACTAACTAATCAAACTACTTTAGATACAGAAATTAATATCTCTAATGTGAGCTTGTTTTAGATGTAATTCTTTTAAATGGCACACAATATAGCCTTTTAGTGGCTCAACTTTATGCAAATTATCCTTTGTGTCCTGAACCTTCTCTAATAAAGATGAATCTGGGGTCACTGAAATATGTAATGGTATAAGATTGTCAAATTTTGAACGACATGCTGATGACTATTCGGATCAATTTCTTTGCATTCTTAAAGCAGATGTAAAGGGTTAGAGACTGGTAGCCCTACCAGGATTATGATTAAAAGTTGATTGAGCTTATTGATGATCTGAACATAGTATACGATAAAGCTAGTCAAAATTTATTAAGAGACTAATAGCATGTAACAGAATTCCTTAGGACTAGATGAACTTAGTCAAAATTTATAGAGATTAAGTTCAATCAGGACTAGATGAACTTACGACTCTGTCTACTTTCCAGAGCAACCGACGATAGCCTTCCTTTTATCTCATTCATACTAAAAAATGCTTTGGCTGTCAATTGAATAATTCTTTATCAAAGCTTTTAAACTTAGAAGTTGGGCAAGCATTATATGATCATCGAGAACGCATTTCCCTTTTGCAATGCCAAATGCTACAACACCTAAGGAATGAAATCTCATCTATAATACGTATGTCTGGCTTGTATATGCTTTCAAACCTGTTGCTGGTTTGACAAGCTTGGGTATTTAGCCATCTGAGTAAACAAAAAGGAAAAATACTTCAGGATATATTACTTTGCAACCATCTTTGTATTTACTAATTAAATGCTGGTTTGGAGTTAGAAAGGAAAAAATTTAAACAGCCATGTAAGAGATTCTCATTTGAGATTGATTTGACTCAATTCCAGTCCCCTGTCGTGTCATGTATATTGTTTCGTGTACATATATTCTTCATATTCTGGATTTCCAAATATGCTGGATTCTATTGCATGATTTGTGGTCTGCAATTGCATAATATTTGTTGTACTAATTCTACTATTCAATAATTGGTAGATCACAGGAAGTGCAGAAGCTGCTAGAGATGCTTTAATAGATGGAATTCAACGGATTCCTCATTGCAGTAAACTTTTGGAGGTATTAATCCCAGCCCCCCACACCATCCCACCGCCCCCCCCCCCAAATTATCAATTATGCTGCCTCTGGTTGACTAAAACTCTGCACTCATGGTCAAAAGAATATTTGATACTTCCATTAATTATTTGCTTAGGCTGGCTCTCGTTGAACACTCTGCATTTCATAGGAAATGAAAATCGAATTGCTTCTCATTTGCTGTAACTTGTACAATAGCTGCTTTCGTGTTCTTTGGATTGTGGACAAAGGATATTTGCTGCATGTCTTGATGCTGTGCTGATGTGCAGATCTTGAGTGTGTTTGAGTAACTATAATCAGTTTTTTATAACTTTTTTCAATTTCTTCCCTTGTTAAAGAGAGGATATAATGAAAAGTGTTAAGTTCACTTCTGCAGGAATTGATTAAATTTGCAATGATGCATGAAGGAGCCAAACAAGTAGATCTAATAGACTCAATTATAGGTCATGCAATTTCTCCCAGCTCTGAGGGAACCTCTGGTCTGGCCCTTAAAGATCGAGAACACGTATCATCTTTGTTTATGGAGGTTTGAGAATTCTATTAAATTCTGTAAAATTCTATCTGTTCTACCATTTCACGAGTTTATTGCGCATTTCTTGCAGTTTTCCATTGACACAGATTCTCTGGCCTTTTTTCATCACAGAAAGGATCAGTTGGTTGGGTAGTGGGGGTATCTTCTAACAAATATTACTTGAGTTCTAACCAGTGAATTATGCCTGTTAACCTAATTCTTGCTTATAAAGAAATCTGTAAATATCATTTTTGGAAACTACAAGACTATCAACAAGACTATCAACATAGTTGCTTGCCAAGTTCTGTTATGCATGTGTTGTCAGGATGCATATCTGAATGTAGTGATTAATGCTGCTGGATATACCAGATTTACTGCTTGATTTGTGTACCAAGCAAGCATGTGCTTATGGTGGTTTGTAATTAATTACCCTTGAAAATTGGCACTTGTTTCTATGGACATTCTTAATTTCTGAACCAGCAAATCAGTATAATGCAAGATTGACAGAGAAACTGTCATGTGTGCTAAGATGATAATAAATTTCGCTAAAATAAGTAAATAAAAACTCTCACTATGAATACATCTCATCTGCAGACAAGTACACTACATGTAGTTGAATGTATGATGACCATTGGGTTGTTTAATGATTTTTTAACACTGGACTGCAATGTTTGAAGTGATCTTTGTGTGACACATTTGCATATTTGTATAATCGCATATAAAAATACAGGGTAAGTTGGGCTTTATCCTTCTGCATTTTGCTTTAGCCAGATCAATCTAGTACTATAATGTAGATTCCTGTTCTAAAGAAATAAGAGTGGCCAATAAGAAAATCACAACTACAGGTATTAGAAATGTCATATACCTTTTTGCCTGTTGCAATTTTTTTTTTAATATCATGTTTGGAAAAACCTGTTATTTCACAAGGAACTGTCCAGCCTTCTGCATTTTTAAATGACAGTTCATTGACATTCAGATCTCATTCCTTGCAGTGCCACTCCCTGTGGATTCTCATCCCAGTTTCATCCAAGAAATGAAATCAAATGGGTTTCCTGTAGCATGGAAACCACTACAAAGACTTTGCTGTCCCTCTCCAGTCCCTCTTTTTGTCCCTAGCTTCTCTTATTCCCATCCTACACACCTGTTGTACTTATCTGTTTCCCTGACTGCACAGCCCCCATGGTCATTCCTCGCCTTTCTGGGTATTTTGCTTGAATGATGAAATTAAGGCTCAAATGGCCCATCTGACCAGATTTTCTGCATGTAATATAATAATAGAAACTTTAGGTGGATTGTGTTGGTTCTGTGGGTTTGTATGTCAAGTTTAGGCCTGATTATGTGGATTTTGGAGCTGATCTTATGTTGATTTAGGTACAAATTATGGTAACTTTAGTTTGTTTTACTGGCTGATTGAAGGAGTCTGATTTAATAGTTCACTGGAAAAAGCATATATTAGAAAACTTGATTACAATACAACCATGCTTTGATTCGAACCCATTTTCCTATTATATTTCCCCCGAAGGAGAATATAAATTAAAAATGTTCAGGTTTCTGCTACAAAAGCCAGAATAGAAGCGTTTTCAAATGAATTTTACATCTGTTTGGTATCTCTCTGAATTAGACTTCTTTAAATTCATTAATTTCCACCTAGTGCAACTATTGTCAGCTTTGGATTTCGATTGCTGGCCCTGTTCACATAATTAAGAGAACAAAAAGCACGCCGTCATGCCTATCAGAATACTGTGTTTCATAAAATGCTTGTTTTTATTTTACATTCTATCTGCTTATGAAATTTGTTATTTCCTGCTATCTCTCTTCTTTGTTTTTGGGCTTTTATTTTTGGCATCCCTTCAAATTGACATCTAAGCTTAGCAAGGATGCCCACTGGGGTAATTGAAACTTTTTTGTTTTTTTCCTTTTGGGTTCATTTGGTTGACTTTACTACACATTGTGTTGAAGAGCACGATATTGCTTAACCAAAACATTTTTCTGATAATTGACTAATTTGATATTTATGCAGTTTGTGGACCTTTGTGGAACAGTGCACGATATTAGTAAGGCATGGAATCGTCACATTCAATTGTTTCCACAGTTGGTCAGGAACAATCTAATAGATAAGGAGCTCGACTTAGGAAAATGCCTGTCTGATCAAATGTTGGTCATAAGAGAGAGCGGTTCTTGTGCCTTTCCTAATTTGCTAGATGAAGACCAGCATAGTAACCAACCAGTCGAAGAGCAGGTAAGCTTGTTACCAGCAAATCATGCCAGCAAGGATGAATTGGTTTCTGCTGATCAGACCCCACAGAAATGCAATAACACAGTTGACTGCGAGAGAGGGGAACACTTATCTACCCAGGAGGCAGACAAGCGAAACTTTGGTGCATTTGAAGTGGATGAAGTAGCTCATCACTCAATGCTTCAATCAGCAGATGATACACCTAGAGTAATGGAATCAATGGACAACTTGACGGAACAGCATAAAGAAAATGTGCCTGCACAGATGACTCCTGCATCAGTTCAAATTTCAAGTAAAGCTACCTCAGAACCAAATGCATTGACTTCTAACTCTAATTGCCAGTCAAGTGCAACTGTTATTTTAGAATCTGCAGAAGAGCATTCCTGTCCAATGAATATGCAAGACCAAAAGCACAAACAGCATCCTAATCCAGTTTCTTTTGGTAATCTTTCCTTAAATTCTCAGGAAAAGGCCTCTCAGAAATTAATTGCTATGGCTTCTGATGAACATGATGCTGCTTCAGATATTTCCAAGTCTACAGATTGTTTGAATGCAAATAGTCCTCCAAACAGAACTGCAGCTGCTGATTCTGTTGAAGTTCAAGAATCCCCAGATGAAACTAGATTGGCTGGCTTGTTATCCTCAGCAACTCAACAAGTGAGTACACCAACGAAAATGCATCCAAGTTCAATGCTGTCCCCCAGTGCCGGTGGAGAATGCCATCAAATGCTCAAGGGTACAGTTTCTGAAGGAAAATCTTCAGAGATGCACTTGCCCACTACTCATCCATATCCTCAGCATTCCCTAGTTTGGAAACAAGGGGACCACGCTGAAGTTTATTGCAAGGAAAATGCTCCACAGGAGAATCTAGCAAGTAAACATGTCTGGCTGGTCAATAGTATGCCAGACATGAGCTCCTCATCCACAAATCCATCACATATCGCAACAGATCATGGTCAAACATTAAGTCAGACATTGCCGTATCAGCAACATCTTCTGCAACAGCAGTACCAACAGCAGCTAGTTCAAATGCTGCCACTGCATCATCAACACCAACAATCATATTTGCACCACCAGCAGCTTCTGCCACAACAACAGCAACAGAATCAGCAGCAAGCGTCTTCCTGGCAACAACAGCAATATCATCAGCAACATCAGCAGCTGCTTTCATTACCATATCAAGGACTGCAAATTCAGCAACAGATGCCCCACTTGCAGCAGATACATCAACAGGTACAGCCGCATTACCATCAGTCAGCAGAACAGTTACAACTACAGCATGCTCAGCAACTGCAGCAGCAATTTGCACCAGTACCTGAGCAACAGCTGCAGCTATATCATCAGTCACAAAAGCTTGCCTATGATATGCATCAACAGGGATATCAAGGACATGCAGCACAAGTACATCAGACATTATTCCAGCAGTACCAATTGTATCAACAAGGCTATGGACAAATGTTGCAGCAGCATCAACAGCATCCGTATCATTATAATCAAATGCTTCTGCAGCAGCCCCCACAACATCAGCAACAAGATGAACAGCAGGAGCATCATCAAAAGAGAGCTTCAAATCAGGATCTATCACAAGGCATCAGTCAACATCTATGGGTGAGTTCTTTTCATCTGATTATCAAATCTTCTTTTCAACAATTATAAATGAGATCAAACTTTTTTCTTTTTCATGGAAGCAAAGAAAAGGTAACACATCTTGGTAGTTGCTCTCATTGGTCATGTCAAAGTGGGAGTAATTATTTCCAGTTGAAAGTTCTGTATGAGAGGAACTGTTGTGGAATAACAAATAGAGCTTGTTGACTGGTTTAAAAATTAATATCCATGACTTCTTTTATAATGCTATAAGAACTGAGTCCAATAGCATCTGTATATTTTAGTGTATTAGCATCAATTTATTGGCTTGTGGTGCAACCCTGTTACCTTGCACATTCTCATCTACACGTTTACTGGAAAAAGTAGAGCAAAAGGAGTGAATATAGTTTGAAAAGAGATAACATTTTAGGTGAATGAGCAAAGCTTAACTGGTATGGATGGTTTTATAAATTAGATTCACTCTTGCATATTTCCAATATGAGGTGACATATGTCAGTTCGTTGCATATTCGTCGGGTGACATTTAGCCAGGATGGTGGTAATTGCAATCATTGAAATATTATGGATGCCATCAGTGCTGACACCTAGACTTAGTTTTGGCGTTGATTTGCTGTCAGAATTCACTCTTGTAATGATGCCTTGTATTGGAGGCTGTCCATGGACGTTCTGAACAAGATTTTCTCTGGATATTCATCCAGTTTGGAATATGGTAGCTTAAACCAATTTGGGATATGGTAGCTCTTCCTTTGCTTTTGTCCATTCTTCCACTTTTATGATGCAGATCCTTTTTCTTTCCTTAACCCAGGTCTCTATTGTTATTTGACGAATACTTCCTATACCTGGCCTTTCTCCAAAGTAGCTAGGCAATATAATCAGAAATTTGTCTGTCTTCACTGGGAAACTAAGTGAACTATGAGATTAGGAGATTAAGCTTCAGTGAGTCCATGGATCAATCATTTCATAGTGTTTCCATTAATTTCCTGTTTCTTAAACATCATCCCCCTTGTGATGGTTTTAATGTCCCTTTATGTTTTTTTTTTCCCTGACTTTTGTTGCTGCAACCACAACCTTACCCTTTTACTTTATAAGCTGCATTAATTTCTGTATAATCATCTTGGCTAATTAGATTCGGCTCTTTCTTAGACTCAAAGAGACAGATATATCTCTACCAAATATGTGTACACAAACACGTTTGTATATTTATATTACAGAATGCAGCAAAGAGTTCATTTAAACTTCTGAAGGTACTTCATGATCATGGTTTTCATAGTTGAAGTGCAAGGGAAGCACTGGTTGCACAATTGAATTACCTGGAAGTCCTTGGGCTATATTTATATATTATGTCTACATACTAAGGAATGATTTGACTTCTGAGGTACCTGACATGGTGGTTTAGAATCTGATGTGCAAGCCCTTATCACACAACAACTCAATTACCTAGCAGTCCTTGTATGTGTCTTGTTTATGTGTTCATTGGTGCCAATGCAAATCTGCTCCTTATACGGATTTCTAGTTCATAGTTGTATCATTGCCATTAGTTGTGTGCAATCAAAGACTAATTTTCTGAAATGCAGGGCCAGCAGACTGCACCACAAGGTGCTGATTCTACGCTGCTTCGACACTCATCACCACAATCTATGGCTCAACTGAACACAGAAAGGCAATCTGGGCTAGTTGCATCATCACACCAGCAGCCTTTCCATGGAATATCCCCTTCCCGTAATAGAGACACACCTGAATCTGCTGCATCTTCACACCATGGGCGTTAATCTCCCTAATATCTGCCGATTCTATGTTCATTATGACCATCATCTCTTTGTTAATTGTCATTTCCTAATTTGAGAACGAGTAAAGCGTAAATTAGTTTTCCTGCTTAAGAGTACGCATTGCCTCTTTATTACGTGCGTCTGGTACAATCATCATCTAAAGGCATGAAACGTTGAACTTTAGGTTTACTGTAACACTCGTCTTTCTTGCAGCCTAATATTTGGGCACGTGAGTTGCACATTGCGATAATTATGCTTTTTGATACTTAATCAAATACATTATTTTGTTGTAGATTAATTAAAAATGTTGTCGACTGTTATAATATATATATATGAAAGTAGCTATTTTAATTAGAGTGTTTCTTACTTCTATGTGGCATCTTTAATTGAAGAGAATTAATGGATTATGGGTCATTTGAGTTTTACCCATATTAAATATTATATTATATATTTAAAAATCATCCCTAATTTTAAAATAAATTTAAAAAATAACTAATTTTATTTATATCTAAAATAATTTTAAAAAATAACTAATTTTATCTTAATGATATTTGTTTTCTATCAAATTATTACTTAGAATTATAGTAAAATCTTTTTCAAATTACAATTATTAAAATCTTACATATTCGATAAATTATTTCCTTTCATCATTATATTATTGATTAGTATTCAAATTGTTCATCTCTTCCTTAATTTTTAATTAACTTAGGGTGCGTTTGATAAAATTGAAGTCTGAAATCTGATATCTAAAGTTTGAATTCGTTAAGTCATTGAATTGTTAAATATTAAATTTAATACATCTGAGTGCATATTACATTCAGTGATAAATGAATAGTTAATCATTTAATTTTGCGAGTAAATTTTGTCTAAGAAATTCAATGTTACTTAATTAATTTAGATGTTTAATTTTTGGTTTTGAATATGTTAAAATCTGAATCTATTAAATTTAAGTGTTGAATTAAGTTATCAAAAGGATCTTAGTGTAAAAAAGAGAATTAACTGTTATACCGACAGAATTACCAATATTGTTGGAAACTAAATATTTATTGGTGAAAAAAATGGATTGCTAGATCTTTTCTACTTAATTTAATGTGAATACATAGTTCTAGATGGTTTGTTTCTTTTGAAATTTAAACTAACAAAGTGGGGGGAGGGGGTTTATAAAAATGGTAATAATTAAGCGGTTCAAATAAAAATAAATAGCCAACTAAAAATTAAATGACAAATTATTAAAATTAAATTAATAATAACTAAGGTCTAGTCAGGAAATAACTTCGGCAATGGTTCACCTAATTGATTATCGATGCAAAGGTAATTTCAATTATTAACTAATAAATAAGTTATAACTGCTAAACAAGTGATGACAGTCAACTTCTCCTTACTGTGTCGGTGATTAAGGTACGTCCGGTAATCCCTACTCTAATCGAGAAATAATATTAGGTACGACCATAAGATTTAATTCCCCAATTGCCTTACGTATTAGAGGAGTCCTATTCTAACCAAATAATACACTACTAGGGTTATTTTAGATTAGTCCGTGTATTCCCCTGACACAAACCCAATTATGCCAGTTGCCACAATTTTAGAGCGATTAAACAATTACGGATTTAACGCTCCAATTGATATTAGGTTGCTAAATTAATTCAACGTCCGGGCCCAGGATACTCAATTAATAAAACAACCATAAGTACTACAATCAGAGAATATACAAATACTAATAAATAAGAGGAATAAATAAAATTAATTCTATCTCACAATTTTTAGATAAACCAAAGGTTCCGTTGTTTCTTGACTAGAAAAAGAGATTTAGTTCATCTCCGTCGAAACAATCTCATGCGATATTGCAGAAGTAATTGTTGCGTACATTGTCCTCAATTGAGATGATTGAATTCGATGGAATAAGAACAAGAATACGGAAAAACTACAAAGCCAAAAGAATGACTAATGTTTCCCTTTTTTTGGATCCCTCATACGATGGAATAAGAAAATACGAAAATAGCCTCTGTTCCCCAAAAGCTAAATTCCTCCCTTCCTTTTTTGCTTGTGGCAGCCTGCCCTTCCAAAGCTCAGTGGAGTCCTCCTTTCAATTGACTTCTATTTCCTCTTCAGCCGCAGCCAATAAACTAGGAAATCTCCTAATTGGCACGTTTCCCATTTTTGCTAAACTACCTTTGTCAATTCAAATCAAACAATTACTAATGGAATGTTTGCAGCCCCACATTGCAGTTCCAATTGGCAGTTGATGTCACATGTCTTTCCCGTATTTTCTGGACACGTTAAGGCCTGATGCGACTACGCCAAACAGCAATTATAGTGAGAAATTTACACCTTTTTACCACATTTTGTTCCAACTCCTTGCAATCAGCACAAATTCCCAAAAATGAGTAGATCCACCAATTAATGCCCATTTGGTAAGATAATAGGAGGGAATTAATTATAAAATAAATGACAAAATTGTGACTTATCACTAGATTTATGGTCATTATAAAAATTTAAATTATCTAAAATAATATTTATAAAAAAAATATCTACCAAATTTTTGATATGGAATACACTATTTGATGTATATTATCATATTATAGTGAAAGTATGTAAATAAATTTTTAAAAATTAGTAAATAATTAAACATTTAGAATACATTAATTTTTAAAATTAATATGAATGAAGATGTAGAATCGTTGTTAATTTTCATATTTAACTTATTCATATTTGTATAAATTCACAATAAATAAAAAAAATCATGTTAAAACATGGGTAAAATTCTAGTTACTTCTAAAAACGGAAAGAATGTTAGCCCCCAAATTGAAAGACTTTACTTCTCTTTTGATGTAAACAATTGCATCCCATTTTATTTGTATGTCTTATTAATAAACTTTAGAAAAGTAATGAAGAAGTAAATAAGAAATTCCTTTTTTAGTGGTGCATCTCTATGTAAACCTTAAAACACGAAAAGGTGGTGAAGCCCACAAAAACTTTCAAAATCAACAATTTTACTTTGCATTGCATATAATTTCGTATGAAAGTGTGACACTTTATCCTTAAAAGTGATGTAGCAAATTTCTCAAAATAACATTAAGATCAAAAAATATCAGAAAAGTGGTGTTGGGTGGGATACGTGGATAATATAAGGGTCGCCTCTGGTGTGAAAATCAGCGAAAAAAAATCTGATGTATTTTACTTTTTATTTGCAACTGCTTAAGAATTTTTTTAAGTTAAAATTTTTTATAGAAGTTTTTATTTTAGCCACCGATGTATCGTTGATTGATATATGTCAACGGTCGAAATTTAAATGTGAAGAAAAAAATTTTTAAAAGAAATTTTTAATTTTTTTAATGGCGAAATTAGGTATAAAAATTTGTTTTTAGATTCCAATAAGTCATTTCTGTTAATTTTAACGGATTGTATCACCTTTACAATTTAGTTCAAAACATGAGGTATTGTTTTGTGTGTTTTGAAACAACGGAAGATTTTTCTGTATATTAGATTTACCACAAGAAATTTTTTTATTTTTTACCCTAATATTAATAGTATAGTAAATAGTAAATAATATTAATATTTAAAAGAAATAAGTTGTACTAATTTACATTATACAATCATAGTTTAATAGTAACTATGATTAGTGAGTAATAAATAATATTCTCTCCATCCCATTGAAAGTGTCATACTTTTCTTTTTTTGCTGTCCCAAAATATTTATTATGTTTGACATTTTTAACTACTTTATATTCTAAAATTTTCCTTATGCCCTTCATTAATGATGCATAAAGACAAATATGATAGAATTACTTTCTACTTTTTATTTTGACCAGCATATGATTAAGGGCAAAAGTGAAACAAAAGAAAAAAATTTTTGGTGGAGTATACTATGTATAAAAAGTACATATTCCGAAACATGACTAAATATATAGGACAGAGGGAATAGTAAATTATAAGAAGGAATTGGTGGTTACAAGTAATAATTATTTGATTAATACTAAATAAGAACCATTAATCATACAGTTTGAATAATACTATTTGTTTAATAACTTTATCTTTACTTATTTATTTGTAATTGTTGATTATTTTATTAGTGATGTTATTACTAATGAACATGTTTGTTGAGTTAATATTAGTAATTACGAGAAATTGTCAGAGAATTTAAGTTGACATAAAAAATTTTCGTAAGATTAGGAAAAAATGTCGATAGATATCACATTGGTGATTCAATTTTATTGGAGAAGCAAAATAGTTGAGACTGGAGGATCACTTGCATATGATCCTCTGAGTTGTAAAAAAGTGATATTAGTGAAATATCGAATAAGTTATGATGAGTTGGTGGATAAAGCGTACACATACATGCAACTACATTGAAATGTTTTCAAGTTGAATCTATGGTTTAGGAATTTTGTTGATCAAAATACATTTGTTAGAGTGCAATTGGAGTGCGAAAATGACATTGACACGCTATATTATATGAAATCAATGTCACCACTCATGGCATGTGAGATATATGTGGAAGTGGGACCACAAACCCGTCATATTCACAGTGATCACGATATCGGACAAACATCATTAGTCCAATTTGGTTTTGAAACTAAGTCAAACATCATGCTTCCTACTCCCTGTTGGATTGAGTTGTAGTAGTTGGTAGGTGAGATTGTAAATATTCTATTAGGAGTTAATGTGTATCAATTAAGGATTTGAATATTCTATTAGGAGTTAATGTGTATCAATTAAGGATTTGATAGGTGTTAGTAGTTGGTAGTTGGTAGGACTCTAATTACTACTCTTGTGTAATCCTATAAATAGGCACTTGTATCTTTGTATATTGATAAGAGAAATACATGAAAAACTTCACCAATCTATATCTCTCTCTCTAAAAGCTTCTCTCTTCTTAACATGGTATTAGAGCAGGGATTCTAGGATCTCTGCTCCAAAGTGTTACTTTGATAATCTTTGAGCAATAACCATGGTTAAATTGTCTGCGCTAATGAAAGGTGAGAAAGGACAGGTTGACATAGTTCTAGAGGATTTGGTCACCCGAATAATGGAAGTCTTAAATAGATGTTAGAAGCCTTCACCGAGTACTGATTCGTCCACGATTCAGATCGGCATTAAGTTGGACAACACCAACTATGCCTTATGGTCCCAAGTTGTCAAGATGCATATCTCCGGGAAAGACAAGTTGGGATATATCAATGGTGAACTCCCTCAACCCTCACCGATAGATCCGGCATACCGACGGTGGCGGATTGAAGATTCTATCGTGAAAGGATGACTGATAAACAATATGGACCCATCCTTGATCGGTACCTTCATCCATTTTCCTACAGCAAAAGTGGTATGAGATGCTATTGCTACTACATATTTCGATGGGGCCGATACATCCCAATTGTATGAGTTGAGGCGGAGGGTGACCAGGTTAAGACAAGTTGGTGGGCCAATTGAGAAGTACTACAACGACCTGCAAGGCTTGTGGAGAGAAATTGACTTCCGTCAGCTGAACCCAATGGAGTGTGCTGCCGATATCGGTAGGTATAACTCTCTCATTCAGGAGGAGAGGGTATACACTTTCCTCGACGGGTTAGATGACTGATTGGATCAGATTCGCAGTGATATTCTGCGACTGAAACCGTTTCCAACAGTAGAAGAGGCATATATCTATGTTTGACGTGAGGATAATAGGCAATCGGTGATGCTGACAGGGGGAGATAGTCCAATCGACACTGTCATGGCATCCAAGGGAAAGAAGAATGAGCTGATCATAGTGCCCCAATCTACGATGCCAACTGGTGAAGATAGCTGTATTTATTGCGGTAGGAAAGGGCACACGCAGGATACGTGCTTCAAACTGCATGGATACCCAATTTGGTGGAAAGAGTGCAAATGGCGAAATCGACGGACTGATCAATTAAATGTTGCTGATCAGGACGGAAGCTCTGGAAGAGTGGCTGTTTTAGCCGCTGATACAACAACAATAGCTACTGTCCTCAACATTGCCCAGGTGCCTTCTACATATTCGGCTGATTAGCATCAAGGTATGTGCTACCCCAATCGACGTGATAGTAATTGGATTGTCGATTCAGGTGCCACCGATCATATGACCTATGATCCCTATGATTTCTCATCGGTGACGAAACCATGACGGTCGATGATCTCCAATGCTAATGGTGTTCAATATCCAGTTACAGGAGTTGGGACTGTCACTTTATCTCCATCTTTGTCTCTACTGAATACCTTATTGATTCCCTCATTGACAAATAAGTTATTATCAATGAGTCAAATAATTGCTGATCTACATTGTGTAGCACTAATGCATCCAACCTTTTGTCTTCTTCAGGATATTCTCACAAAGGAGATAATCGATCGTGGTACTAGGAGAGGGGATCTATATTACATTGATGATTTCAGTCTCGGTAGAGCCAATCAGATAAAGAGTGCTGATAACACCAAAGAGCAAGATATCCGATTGTGGCATCAGCGACTAGGACATCCTTCTTTTGGGTATATGAAGCACTTATTTCCAAATCTCTTCTCAAATATCAATACTACTGATTTGAAGTGTGAGGTCTGTGTATTAGCTAAGAGTCATAGGGTCCCATACCTTATCAGTTTGAATAAGACTGATACTCCTTTTGCTTTAGTACATTTTGATGTTTGAGAGCCCTCACCGATTACTACATCTAGTGGAGTCCATTGGTTTGTAACTTTTGTAGATAACTGTACTCGAATGACTTGGCTGTATCTGCTGAAATATAAGAATGAAGTACTTGATATTTTCAAATCATTTTGTTCCATGATTTGTACACAGTTTTCAGCTACAGTTAAGATTCTTCGATCTAATAATGGTGGTGAATATGATAATCGACCACTACAAGAGTTCTTTAATTCCAACGGTCTTATACATGAAACATCCTGCACTCAAACTCCACAGCAAAATGGAGTAGCCGGGAGGAAGAATCGGCATTTACTTGAAATAGCAAGAGCATTACTAATCGGTGCCAATGTTTCGCGCCGATATTGGCCTGATGCAGTCACAACGGCAATCCATGTGCTGAATAGATTGCCTTCAAAATATATTAGTTTCAAACCCCGCTGCAAGCACTATCTCAACATTTCATTCTATCATCGGTCCTGATGCTTCCATCAAGAGTGTTTGGTTGCGTGGCATTTGTTCATCTGCACAAGAATCAACTAAATAAACTTAATCCTCGTGTTGTTCGGTGTGTCTTCATGGGATATGCAGCACACAAAAAGGGCTATCGATGCTTTGACCCACTCGCTAGTAAGATGTATGAGACAATAGATGTCACATTCTTAGAATCAGAAACATTTTTCTCATCGGCATCCAATTCTTCTCTTTAGGGGGAGATAAGGGATATGGAAGAAAAGAATTGGCCAGTATTAGCATGGCCTACTGATTCAGCTGTCGATGCCGATGCCGTTACTACTGATTCTTTTGCTATTAATTTTTCTACTGATAATGCTGATGGAAATACTGATGAGCATGATGAACGTGCTGCTGCTGATTCAGATGGTGCTGATATAGGGGGTGTTGATAATCTACTAGTTACTGATATAATCCCTTTCTCCTCAGTACCTGACTGTACGTCTCCTGAGAATATCATTGAGGTAAGTATTCCTGTCGATCCTACTATAATTTTGGATACTACTGCAAGATATATATTACCTGACAGATCCACTCGTGGCAAGCCACCGTCTCGGTACTTTCCATAGACTCGTACAAAATGATCAAAGTATCCCATTGCCAATTACATGTCCACTCACAGGCTTTCTAAACCTCTTGAAGCCTTTGTGAATAATGTGTCAACAGCTGATATTCCAAATGATGTGCATGCTGCCTTCAAAGATCCAAATTGGACTCAAGCAATTAAGGATGAGATGTCGGCATTGCAGAAAAATGACACGTGGACTTTGGTCTCACTGCCAGATGGGAAGAAAATGGTAGGATGCAAATGGGTCTTCACAATCAAGTATAAAGCTGATGGATCAATTGACAGATATAAGGTTCGGCTCATTGTCAAGGGATATACTCAGACTTATGGCATCAATTACTAGGAAACGTTCTCACCAGTGGCTAAATTGGATACAGTCAGAGTACTGTTGTCCCTTGCAGCAAATTTGGATTGGCCATTGCATCAATTTGATGTGAAAAATGCCTTTCTACATGGAGATCTTGAGGAGGAGGTTTACATGGATATTCCACCTGGATACTTTTCAGCACAAAAAACAAATGTTGTGTGCCGATTGCAGAGAGCATTGTATGGGTTTAAACAGTCACCATGTGCTTGGTTCGGCCGATTTATTCTAGCTATGAAGAAATATGGTTTCCAACAAAGTAATGCCGATCATACTCTTTTCCTGAAGCATCGACATGGAAAGGTAACTGCTTTTATAATCTATGTTGATGACATGATTATTACAAAAGATGATGAAGAGGAGATCTCTAGGTTACAAGATTAGCTGGCTGTTGAGTTTGAAATGAAGAGTTTAGGAAATCTCAAGTACTTCTTGGGAATTGAAGTGGCAAGATCGGCACAGGGCATCCTCCTATCTCAAAGGAAGTATGTGTTGGATCTTTTGGCAGAAGTTGGGCTTTTAGTGTAAACTTGCTGATACGCCGATTATGCAGAACCACGGGTTGGGAGAATTTCCAAATCAGAAGCCGACTGATAAAGAGAGATATCAGAGATTGGTTGATAAGCTGATCTACCTGTTACATACTCGGCCTGATATTGCCTATGCTGTCAGTGTGGTCAGTTGATTTATGCATTCACCTAGTAATCACTACATGGAAGTTGTGATGAGGATTCTTCGATATTTAAAAGGGTCCCTAGGGAAAGGTCTCCTATTTTTCAAGAACAGCACTCTCAATGTTGAAGGTTATGCTGATGCCGATTAGGCAGGAGATGCCACCGATCGAAAGTCAACCTCAGGCTACTTTACATTCATTGGTGGGAATCTAGTTACTTGGAGAAGCAAGAGACAAAAGGTGGTAGCATTATCGACTGCAGAAGCTGAATTTAGAGGCATGGCTAAAGGAGTGTGTGAACTTCTGTGGCTGAAGAGGCTGATGGCCGACATCGACTTTGCTCCTCAGTCAGAGATGAACTTATTCTATGATAACAAAGCTGCTATCGATATCAGCCATAATCCGGTTCAACATGATCGTACTAAGCATATTGAGGTCGATCGACACTTCATCAAGCAGAACCTTGAAGAAAGAGTGATCACGATATCGGACAAACATCATTAGTCCAATTTGGTTTTGAAACTAAGTCAAACATCATGCTTCCTACTCCCTGTTGGATTGAGTTGTAGTAGTTGGTAGGTGAGGTTGTAAATATTCTATTAGGAGTTAATGTGTATCAATTAAGGATTTTAATATTCTATTAGGAGTTAATGTGTATCAATTAAGGATTTGACAAGTGTTAATAGTTGGTAGTTGGTAGGACTCTAGTTACTACTCTTGTGTAATCCTATAAATAGGCACTTGTATCTTTGTATATTGATAAGAGAAATACATGGAAAACTTCACCAATCTCTCTCTCTCTCTCTCTAAAAGCTTCTCTTCTTAACACTCCCATACGTGAAAGTAAAAAAATAGTAGTACAATTAGAGTATGAATGAATGTTGCATGATAAACCAAGTCGTAGGGAAGGGTGTATAAATCAAAACGGCGATGATGGTAGAAGTAAATGCATGTTCCGTAATAATAGTTCTCTTGATGAATTTTCTCAAATAAAAATTTTCTCGATGTTCTTCCAATCGAACATACCGGAAAGTGAAGGCGTTCATGTTGATCAAGACACAAAACCAGAATCTGATAGCGATGACTAGTACAATAGTTATCACAAGCAGGATCAAACCGATGAAGAAGTCGACAATTCATTTGTACTGTTAGGTGCTAGTCCATCGGCCTTGTCTCATATACTACCTTATCTGCACGACCTTAAAGAAGTCAAAGTTTCACTGAATTTTGACTTCTTTAACAAGACAGTTTTGGAGAAGTACAATATGTGGGATGAGCGGACAAAGGAGTTTAGATTGGAAATGATCTTTGAAACAAATTACGACATTTAACGAGCCATCAAACTTTAGTCAATCAAGTACAACAGGGAGTACAAAGTGCGGGAAAGTAAACCAACCACCGGGTATGTTCGTTGCAAGTCCACAGTGCCTCTCTACCATGTAATTGGCAGCTAAGAGCCACTTTGAGATGCACACATAATATGTGAAAGATTATAACATTTGTGAAGGAGCACACATGTGTGCGAGTTTTGTATACGAATGATCACCGACTGTTGAGTTCGGAACTCATAATGGAGCACATAATACACCACATTGAGAATGACCCATTTTATGCCATCAAGAAAATACAGACGACTATTAAGCGTGCTTTTAATACGGATGTTTCGTACAAAAAAGTATAGTATACTAGGCGACGTGTGATTGATATTGTGTACAGTGATTGACCAACTTCTATAGTCGTACTACCTCCATACATGCAAAAGTTGGTAAAAGCCAATCCAAAAATAGTTGTCGAGTGGGAGCATCATTCACAAAGCATTGCCAGATGCACAATCTTTCATTACGTGTTTTGAACATTTAGTTCGGTGATCGAGTCATTTCAACACCTTAAACCAATTATTTGTGTTGACGGCATGTGAGGACCCGAAAATTCGAAAGTTATTTTCATATTTCTTTTCATGTTAATTTTTTTTTGGGTACAAAGAGGGATAATTGGGTAAACAAGGGGCTAAGTGAGTAAACAAGAGTTATTTGTCCAATGATAAGCCGCCACTTGTGAATCATCTACCCACTTCTTGACCCAATAAGCACCCAAGTTTTATTTCACCACAATTCCTCCTTTATCCTTCTTTTCTTGTTTGCAATCACGAGCTTGAGAGATTCTTGTTCCTTCTTTCTCCTTGCAGCTGAGAGTGAGAGAGAGAGAGAGAGAAAGCTTGAAATCCTTGCCCCTTTTTCATTGTCTTGCAGTCGACAGTAGAGAGAGAGAGAGAGAGATAGAGATAGAGAGTTTGAGAGCTTTTGTTCCTTTTCCCTTCTTGCAGCCAAGATAGCCCAAATCCTACCTTCCTTTCCTTGTTTTCTTGTTCCCCTTGTTTCCCTTGAGGAGAGCTGAGAAAGAGTGGAGAAAGCTTGAAAAAAAATTTCTCCTCCTTGAGCTGTGTAATTGAGAAACTTGAGAAGCATAAAAGAGTAGCCCTTACCTCCTTCCATCTTTTCCCAACAAATCAAGAAGAGAAAAGCTCCAACATTCCAAGCTTATTCCAGCTGAGAAATTGAGTGGTGAGTGAGAAGTTTTGTTCCTTTTTAAGTCTTGAAACCGAGGGGGAAACTTGAGGGGAGCTTGAGGGATTTCATTCATGACCAATTTCACAACCAAAGAGAACGAGATTGAGAAAGATTGGAGCTTCTTGTTGTAGCAGAGAGAGAGAGAGAAAAAGAGTGGAGAACTACCAGCCTTGATTCTTCAATTTTCAGATTCAATTTCTTAAGGAAAAAGAGGTAAAAAGGGCTGTAAATCCTTCCTTCTTCCATGCCTTTTTAAGCTTTAAAGATGTAAGTTGAGTTTGGGCAGAAAAGAGTGAGTTTTGGTGAAGAAAAATTTCAATTTTCTTGCTGAAAATTCTGCTTAACTGATGACAGTTTTATTGTAGTAGTTGATGACAGATTTTGTGAAATTATTGGTGAAATGCTTGGTTGAAACAAGTACGCACCAGAAATAGATTTTGCTAATTGCTTCATTTTATGTTTTTATTTTTCAGCAATGGTAGAATTTGTATTGATGAACAAAAGATGTACACTTATATGAGCAAAGGTTCAAGTGATCCTATACAAAAGTGCTAGACACATTGAGGATTAATCCATTTCTTATCTTGACAGACGCCTAAGGCATAATCACTAATCAATTTACATCTAGAATCTAAGCTCCTATCCAAACAAAAAAAGCATTTCTGGAATAAGGACTTCAGATTGTTAATGTCATCAATTTTCGTTGCCATTTTGATGTCCTTGGTCTTCCTTGCTGTTATCTCCTTCAACAACTGACTGCTGGGGATGAAAACTTTAATCTTCTGCCAATGCTATAGTCTGGCCTTGATGATGGCCAGCTTAACAGCATCCGTAGTAGTCTGCAACTGACTTCCTGAATTTCTGTCATTAAGTGCCCATACTATCACCACCAGATTATTGCTGTTAGTTGCAACGATCCCCATCCCTACTCTATTAGACTCTTTTCGCACTTGAGTTGTCACTCCTTCTTCCTCTGCAACTATTTCCTCTCTATCTCTCCTAGGTTCATTAGTGTTCATTCTCTCCTTTCTCTGAGCTGCTACCTGCTCCTATCATTCTTGTTGAGCCTTTTGAACAGCTTTCCATGGGTGTCTTTGTTTGGCATTGAACTTCCAATCATTTTTAGTTTTCCATATTTGCCAAAGAATGCTTACTGTTAGCTCTACATGGTCCATGCCATTTCTCCTACTTGTGGCTTCCATTATAGCATTCCACCAAGCCTAAATGTTCCCTGTCTGTTCTGCTATTCCATGCCATTGTATTGGTGCCATTTTCCACACCTCTTGAGCTCTTCTGCAATGGAAGAACACATGTTCAATAGATTCTTCTTACTCTCCACATCATTCACATATTGGGTCACCTTTATGTGTTCTTCTATGTATTAACCCATTGACTGTTAATACTCTATTTATACACCTCCAGATGAAGTGTTTTGGCTTACACTTAATATTCAGCTTCCACAAAATCTTTCAGATCTTCCTGCTGGATTTAGCTAAACTCGTTTCTTCCTCATCTCCCCCTCTCCTCTCTTGCTCAGTTGTCCCTCTGCACAATTCCTTGTATCCTGATTTGACAGTATAGGTACCATTTTCGCTGTGTAACCAATAATTACTGTCTTCTCTCCCTAAGATACTGATAGGAATGTCCAGGATTTTCTCTGCATCCTTCTAGTTGAAAGTCCTTATAACTAGTGGTCTCTCCATCAGTAGCCACTAATAAGCTCATCCACTCTCATCATATTGCTATGCTGCGGTTTCCCACAGGTGACTTTGCCATCCTTGCTCCCAAGGATCCGGTTAGCCTCCCATATGTTGGTAGCCTTGCCATTACCAATCTTCTTCCTAGTTCCATTTTTCACAAACTTCCTGACATCCATCAAACTTTGCCAGATCCAGGAAGCATTCTTAGGTATTTTGCACTTAAAGATTGAGTCTCTATAGAAATACTTTGCTTTCAAGGCTTTGCTGACTAAAAGGTTTGGTTTGGAGATCAGCCTCCATACCTGTTTTGCCAGCAAAGCTTTGTTAAAGTTCTATAGGTCCTTGAAACCCAATCCACCTACTTTTTTCTCCTTTGCCAGTTTCCACCATGAACACCAGTGCATTTTATTTTTTTTCTTCAGTTTCTTCCCACCAGTAGTTGGCAAACATAGAGGTTATTTCTTTACAAAGCTTGTTTGGCAGCTTATAGCAGGACATTGTATAGACAGACATAGCCACGGATATTGCTTTCAATAAGACTTCCTTCCCAATTTGACTAAGCAATTTGTTCTTCCAACTATTCATTCTATTCCTGATGCTGTCCTTCATATAGCCAAAGACTTGCTCTTTAGACCTTGTTATCACCATAGGGAGCCCCAGATATTTTCCTTGAGTTGCAACCTGGATTGCGCCAAGACTTTGACTCACTTCCTCTTTCTTCTGTTGACTCACATTTTTACTGAAAAAAACTGAAGACTTTTCCAAGTTTATGGATTGACCTTAGCCTCTCTTGTACTTCCTCAGAATTTGTATGAGTTCATTGGCTTCCTCTCTTTCAGCTTTACAAAAAATTAGGGAGTCATCTGCAAAAAATAGGTGAGTCATACTTGGTCTATTCCTACTTATTTTCATCCCTGAGATCCTTTTGTCTATTTCTGTCTGCTTCAGTAAGTTGGAGAACCCCTCTGAGCACAAAAGGAAAAGATAGGGTGATAGGGGGTTACCTTGTCTGATTCCTCTTTCTAGAGTTACAAATTCCTTTGGTACTCCATTGATACTAAATGAGTATGTTATTGAGGAGATGCAGCTTATGATCCACTTTCTCCAGATAGTACAGAAGCCTATCTTGTCCATCATGGAATCAAGGAATTTCCACTCCACTCTATCGTAGGCTTTTGACATGTCCAATTTCATAGCCATAAAACCATTCTGTCCTTGTTTTTTATTTTTCATGTAATGCAGGTATTCATGTGAAATAATAACATTGTCAAGAATTTGCCTGTCCGAGATAAAAGCTGCATGGTTTTTACTGATATAGAACCTTTAAACTTTCTTGTGAGATTGTATACTTGTGAGATTGATGGATTTCTTGGCTAATAACTTACGCTATATGTTTCTTTCTATGCCGGATGTGAAAGATATTATGAATTTGGTATTTTGAACAAGTGAAAAGCTGGATCTTGACAAAAGTTTTAAAAGTGTTTGCTAGAAATTATGTCTGGCCGAAAGAGAGAAAGAAAGGATTTTCGTGTCTATTTTCAAAATTTCGTGGTGATCTTGGAAAAATTTGTTCTATATATTGTATAAGACTTTACTTTCACATATATGTGTGATTTGTTGAATAGAAAACAACTGTTTTAAGTGGAAAGAAACTCACCTTTCGAACTCCTTTTCTTGATGGTACACTTCTAGTTTTGGCACCAAGAGAAGTGATGAAATTTTGTTCAATTTTCTTCAAATCCCTTGGCCATAATTGATCTCTTTTGTTCCGTATACCACTGACAACTATTAATCTAACTTGCATGTGATTTTTTCCTTGTTACGAACACGAAAATTTTATGATCTTTTGAACGAGTTTTGGAAGTTGACATGTCTCAAATGTGGTAGTTTGAAATTGTGAACTTTTGATATATTCTTTTGGTCTCACAACTTGAAAGCAGGCAAGAACATGAGCCCGATACTGAAATGTGAAGTTTTCATTATATGGGTGAGTATTCCAATTGCATGTTAGGACCATGTAATTTACTTGATTGATATTTCATGTGACTTGTTGTCTGAAATTGCTAGATATCTTGACTTGATATTGAATAGACGAGTGTGTATTTTATTACACTCGATCTAACTTGACTGAACTCTTGTCATCTTGTTTACAAGTGAACGGATATACATGTGCATGACTTGAAAGTCGATTGGAGATGTTATCTCACTGACTATACTCGTGATTGGGATTCCAAATCCCATGGCTAGTTGGTCAAATCGAGCCAACAAGGATTTGGTCGAGATAACCGATGAACCATGGGTCCTGTATCTTGTTTCTAGCCTTGGTATACTCGAGTATTACCCACTTGTTACTCGCCCGATAAGGGGCCTGATCGGTGGACAAAATTTGGCATGAAGTGGTGATCTACTGGACTTTGACAGTGTATTCCAAGGTTGACGGAGTGTCAACTGTTGCGAGACAAGCGGCCAATGCGAGAAAAATGTATCCTTCCACTTGAAAGTGCTACTTCCACTTGAAAGTGCTACTTATTTCCTGCTTGCCTGTTATTGTTTTGCTTAGTTACCATTTTCTTACTTGCTTTGAAATTGGTACTTTGCTTGCATGATACTTGGAACCTCACTGAGATTTAACTCATTCCACGTCTTTGTTTTCCTTACAGGGTTTGAAGGTTAGACTTGATCGAGGTAGTTTCTTGTTGGAAATCTTGTATCATACTATGGAAAGATTATTATTACTTTGCATTTGGTGGTTGTACCTAATATTTAATCTTTTGAATGTATGTAAGTTGAATTGTGGGTTGGAAGTATTTTGTATTTGAAGTACATTAATACAGTATGGAACTAGTTGTTTACTCACTTCTCCTTGGTTTGTAAGCAATGTATCTTGGAGAACCTTAAGGTTATTATATTTGAAACCCTTGAAGTACTTCTTGTTATTGGCTTGTGGATTGTAGTGAGTTTTGACGAGAGTTGAGTAAGTAATCCGCTAAACCCTTTGGTTCGCTTTAGAGGGAGGTGGGGTTGTCGCACGACACATTTATAAAGGACAAATATAAGACAAAATTTATTAGTTCCTATTGATTTTGATACCTCGAATCGGCAGTTACCAATTGCATTCGCACTTGTAACCTCAAATCGGCAGTTACCAATTGCATTTATAAAGGACAAGTATAAGACAAAATTTATTAGTTCCTATTGATTTTGATACCTCGAATCGGCAATTACCAATTGCATTCGCACTTGTAAACGAGAAGACAAATCGGAGTTGTACATAGTTCATGTCACAATCGCAACGCCATGTATGTCATGATGTGGAGAATATATGTGTTATTTCGGATAGGCACAAGGGCATAATGCACGCTATGAATACTTTATCGGAGTGGAAGGAACCGATGGTTGTACATCGATAATGTTTAGTACATGTGCAAAGCAATTTTATGAAAAAATTTTGGAGTCAAAGGAACATTTTATACTTTGAAATGTACACTAATACATCAAAAAATGTACTAAATGTGAGTTGAAGCAGCGCTTATTTATCTTTATTTAAATTGAAAGATCTTATGTGGGCTGCCAGAGCAGCAAATCAAGTCAAGATGTGCGAGATATTTATAGAACAAATTTGATTGTTAGATAATGAGGCATATAAATGGCTTAATGGTGGCTCTACCAAATCAGAGTAGTGGGCGTTCTGCAAAGATGGGAGATATCGGTGGAGCCACACGTCGACAAATGTAGCCGAGTGTTTCAACAACATATTGCGCAATACTCAGTTATTATCAATAACTGCATGTGTACAGTTCACTTTAACTAAACAGTTGAACTTTTCATTTTGAAATGAAAATTAGTCTTCAACATGACATATGCTTTTTCCAAAAAATATGAAAGAAATTCTTGAAAAATGAACTAAAGGCAAGAATGCTCTCAGTACAAGTGTATGATCACAAAGGTGAAACTTACTATATTATCACTTGTCAATGCAATAATGGAAAGCGTGGCAATGCGCAGATTGTCAAGTTTGGGAATGGCACATATACATGTGGCAAGTGGGTTGAACTCAGATTCCTATAATCGAACGTATTTGCAATTTGTTATCGGTTGGGCACTAATTCATACTATTTGGTTGGTCACGTGTACACATTTTTAGTCTGGCAAGTTTCGCTTCAAGGACAATTCCAACCACTACTAGACTCGGCTTATTAGGTTTTTTCGAAATTTCAACTTAACTACGACGTAGGAAGAATTAAACAAAAGAGACCCGATCTTAAGGCCATAGTTAGAATACATAATCAGATAGATCATCGATGCCCTGATTCGCCTCATCCCTATAGCCATTATTCACAAATATGACACAATGCCTTCAATTGCCCTTATTCTAGTCATTTTCATGTGTAAAAATACGAAGACACAAAAATGTTAGTTAGAAGTTGTGTGGTCGTCCAAAATTATGTTCAAAATCTATGTTAGTTAGAAGTTGTGTGGTCGTCCAAAATTATGTTCAAAATCTATGTTAGGTGTTAACCATTTTCAACTATATGTTTGTTGTTGACGTACAATTTAGAAATCTAAAATTATCTCACATGCATATTAATAAATTTTTGTTTGTGCAGATTATCCAATACACGTCAAATTGGTCTAGGTAGACATTCGATCCAATACAAGGTCCACACAAAAATGGCACGTTATATTTACAAGATATACATAGATCGAAAGCAGTATTCTTAGGACACAAGAGTCAACTTGATATAAAGTGTGCCGATGAATTTTTCTGAGACCTGGTTAGGAATCAACTGAACTCTAGAATAGCAAACTATCTTTGTGCTGTAGGTTTTTGGTGGATCATCTAGGTAGGCTACTTTGAATTGGATCATGAATTGATTATCGAGCTTATTGAGCACTGAAGGCAGTAGACCCACACATATCATCTTTTCGTGAGTGAGGCGACCGTCCCTTTATAGGATGTGAAGGTATTATGGGATCTGCGTGTTGATAGATTACCAGTAATACTAATTGATCGAAATAGAAATGTTGCACGTTAGAAGGATTTGATCGAGAAATTTATAGACTTTAGGCCTGAGACCCATCACTTCAAGGATAGAAAGTTGAAACTTATGCCAATATTTAACTTTTTGTACGAGTCTCTTCCAGATGATGCACTAGAAGAATTAGTATGATAGCATGTTCGGTGTTACATTTTGATCTTATTTGTCGGACAGCTATTTACTGACACCTATGAAAACGTTGTAAGTTGCCATTGGTTGGATTACTTACGAGATATAGAGGGTCTGAGTCATTTTAGTTGAAACAGCACCACACTTGTCTGTTTGTACTCCCAACTCTATAAAGTATCTTACCTGACCACAAGTTGCACAGTTGGGCCATACATGTTTTTACAAGTACTGGATGCATAACTTTGTGATGATTAAACGTCTGCATTTCAGTTGAATGCATTATTGATTTGACATGAATAATTCATATTTTTAACAATTATGGGCATGGGAGAGGATGCTCAGGATTCACCCTACCATGCTAGTTTTTGCTGTAAAGTGAAATGATTTTTCCAGAGGCAGTCGTTAGGCAAATGAACATACGACTAAATACGTACCATCACATGTCCTATCATTATTTCGTGATGCACTTATCAAGATGGGACTCGACAAGGTATTCAACTGATATACAGTTTTGTTATCGTACTGTCATTATGTATTTACTATTGCACTTAATTCCACATTCTCATTATCATAGTTTATTTGGGAGTCTTATTCTACTTACCTTATTGCATTCTTTTTCACTTATTGCTCAGGCGAACAACACAATGGCGGTCAGTAGTTCCGTTGATATATTGGGAAATTATCGAATTTCACCTTCCACAATGGTACTACGACAGTTTGGGATGTATCAGCCAGTACCTGCCTTCATTGACACCGAGACAGACAAGAAATTACATTTTCTAGATCGATCAGGCCGTTCCAAGAATGATTGGGAATGTAATATTGGGAGCGTCGTGCTTAATCGGTTGTTAGTGGCTATCGATGCGATCCAATGATACCTACAGATGAGTACTTTGTATGGTACTAAAATGTTACTGCTCGTTATAAAATACCTCTTGTTTCGCAGCAGGCTCGAGATGATGCTCATCAGGCAGATGGGGACAGTTCGACTATTTGGTAAATGATTTAATACTTACCTTTTTTATCTAATTATATGCTATTATATGTTTATTTATTAACATACAAAATGACTAAAATACACAAAATTCTCTTTTTTAGATTGATTCTCTATCTTGGATCGGATTGATCTGAAGAATGTATCTCGATCTCACAATCCTGTGTAGTGTGCTCATCTGAAATTAACAGTGATTCATGAGGAGGCATTTGGGGCATACAGTTCTTGAATCTAGGACATAAACTAGTAGTTCATCCATTCGACCGTTAAGATGTTGGTCCTCGTACTGCCCCTTTTCAAATGCTTGTCGAGCATCTATTTAAGGAGGTTCGTAGTGGGAAACAAGCAGTTAGGCATCACATAGGAAGCATCTCCACACATGCTGTTGATGTGCCTCACATAGACATAATGTAGATTTCATCACTGTATGGATACGACACACCTATTGGCACTTACTTTTCTCACACTAAAGCTTTCTTCACACCTCTCACTGTGCCAACTTTTGGATGTCATTTCGTGAGATGCCTACTCCTGTACCCGTATTTGGCTATATGTTTGCTGCTACACCATTCTCTACTTTGCCAGATACATCATTTCATCCACAAAATAAGTTTCAAGATGATCTTGATCATATGTATCACTTCCTAGAGATCTCGATAGGCTTTTCATCTGTTTTTCATATGGACAACAACAGCGTTTCCATTAGTACTCTTTCCTAGACCTCTATACATGGTTCTTGCTCCAGGGGCGGTCAAATTCCCATGTTGGACCCCTCCGTTGATAATGATGAGGACCAAACGCCCGAACAAGTGCAGGCACCACCTCAAAGGTTCGAACGACTACAATTGGGCCAAGATCTACCACGAGGAAGGATACATTGAAAATGTGGCTGCTCTATCACTCCGCGTCATAAGGGCAAGAGGTGCGTTGATAGGTGATATTCAGATTTTAAGAATTTTTCTTATCAAACCTCTCGTTTTATTATCATTCAAGTTCATGTGCTAATTATTATTTCCATTTATCGTTGAATACTACATTATTTATCGTGATTTAAATTAACATTAAAACCAAAAAATTAAAAAAAGATGACTTGGGTAAATTTTATTTTTGTTTAATAGCATGCTTAATCACCATTTATTAAATTAACACAATTCTTGTACATAAATTAAATTTTAGGCTGCCATGGTTAGGGTTTTAGTGTTAAGGTTTACGGATTTTGGTTTTAGGGTTAGGGTTAGGTTTAAAAAAAATCAAAACCACATAGGTTGGTGACTAATTATGCTTCGCCGCTCATCAAGTGAGTAGCAAAGCTTTTAAAAAAAAAAAAATTTTCGCCGCTCTTGAAGCCTTTTCCCAAAAAAAAAAAAAATCGCTCACCCTTAACTTCATGCCAAAAAAAAATAGAAATTTAAAACTTTTTTTAATGAAGCCTCCATTGCCATTTGCGGCGACCTTTAATGTAGAACATACTCCCGCTTTACACCACTTTGGTGATATTTTTTGATTTTACCCATTTTCCAAGGAATTCGTCCATCCTTTCATGTGTCATTATAATGGTATGTACACACAAGATGGGAAATATTCTAAAGTTTTGATAACCAGAATATGAAGGTAACGGTGTATTTTATCGAAAATATATTATTTAAAATTTTATTTAGAGAAAAAGTGCTAAAACTATCCACCTCAAATCCTCAATTTACATTTTTTTTTGGATCAATTTACATATTGTTGTTGCAACTAGGATTGCAAACAAATCAAGCCATTTGCGAGTAGTTTAGTTTGAGCTCGAGTTCAAAGATACTTAGCTCGTTAGTTCGTGAGTCGACTTGATTATATATATATATTTTTTATTTTTTATTTTAATAGTACGATTACATATATATTCTTAATATTTTATTATCTGTTCAGAAAAATTATTATTTTTATTTATTTTGTAAAAACAAAATAATTCTATTTTTATTGTTTTAAGCTCGAATTCGAGCTCAAAGTTTACATTGAGAGCTTATCGAGTTTGAGCTTCATAAAACTAAATTGAGACTCAACTCGATTAGGCCAAAGATCGACTCGACTCAACTCGTTTGCACCCCTAGTTGCAACAATGCATTTGTTAAAGAATCTGGTAGTTAATTTGACTAATTATTAACTATAACTAACAATTGCAAGTATTTTTAGTATACTATCAATTTTCATCTCAATTTTGTCTGTTTTCCAGGTAATGTGTGCTTGAATTGATAAGCACATCTTAAAAGAAGTTAAGCTTAAACAACTAATTAATACACATGCCAATTATCATGTGTAACAATGTCTACACTACACCATTTTTTATGTCACCAGACTCATTTACATAACGATAGTCCATTGTCATTATATAGTTCTAGTAAAGCAGAGGATGCTGTAAAATGAACAATGAAGTATCAAAATTTGTTTTACGTATCTAAGTATAAACTAAAAACTAAACACGAGGCCCCTTGAGATCAAATACTCCTACTATGTTACAACTATATATAGTGTAAGTTTTTAGTTTTGTATTTTTAGGAATCCCCAACCATAGATTAAATATTAGAAACTTTGTTTAAATTCATATTGTATATAGTCCTGCTTAATAATATGCATTATTCACAAAATATCATTTAGTTCCTCAAGAAAATTTCTTTTCCAATTCTTAATTTTCCAAAAGCTTCAAACTTTGAAATAATTCTAGAAAAGTATATCTTATAGATGGATATTACAATTGAAACTTGCTAATTTATGTTGAAGTAGAAGAATAAATTTGAATGCGTACAATAGTAATGCTATTTAATTTTCTTTTCTAAGTGCACAATCTTTAGAGAAGAAAATTAGAGCTAAAGTGTTTGTCTTTTTTTTAATCATTTTTTAAAGTGAAATCTCAACTCTAATGTTTTTTTGAATCTACTATCTCACCACATTACTTCCTTCTTAAATACTCTTGTTAATTTTTTTTCCAAGAGCGGTAGAATTAAATGCTCTTGTTAATGAAATATCTCTTTTACTGCTATTTAAAGATCTATTTTTCTTCTTTAAATTCCTTCCATCCCTTCTCACATCCTCTCAACCTACCCTAACTCTAGCAGCGAGGAGGGTTGCTCTGGCCATTGGGACAAATCCCATAGATTTACTATTTCAAGATCTTCACCTAAAAAGTTGTAGCATTCATAGCATTAAATAATTTATAATAGTATGTAATCACGATTCAGAATACATATTATTCATAAAAAATTATTTAGTTTCTTAAACATTATTTTTTTTGGTTAATTTTTTGAAATCCTTCTTTATTTTTCAAAAGTTGTATACAAATTTACTTTGATAAGTAAGAACTTTCCTTTTTTAATTCTTCTTTATTATACAAAATTAAGTTAAACATAATAATAGTGAAACCTAATTTTGAACCTAATCATATTGGTTTCTATTAACAATGGAATATAAACGATAACCATTCAAGCAGTTAAACTAAGAGGTTTAAATATTCTAATAGGACTATTCATGTACATTAGGATAACTCTTAACAACCTACAATAACATGAAGTATTATGATGAAAATTACTCAAAATTTATGGCTTCAATAAAAATATACAAGGACTCTACGATATTCTTTAAAATGTACTAAAACATAAAGGACTACTTTGCTCATACTTAATAATAAAATTTGATTTGAATATAAAAATTTACTTTGAATAAATAAAGCTCTCTATAGAGTCAATAAATGTTGCGAATTAGAATACTGTCACAAGTTTTAATTGAAATTATAAAGACTATATAAGAAAAAGAAAACTTAAAATTACTTAAACAGTAGCTATTACCATTTTTATTGGGAGTAGCACCTTGCCATTTTTATTAGGAGTAGATCATGTTGCACATGAAAGTAAGAAAACAACCTTAAATAATTTACAAAAAAAAATTTCGAAACTTTTCGGCTATGGCACAATATATATGTACTGTTGTCCTTTGCATAAAATGATATTATGAACAAAAGGTGACTAGTTATCGTACACTGAGAGAATAATAACCACAAATAAAGAAAAAAAAAAGAAGAAAAATGACATATCTGAGAGTTTAAAGTAACATATTTTGGCATATTAAACGCATGAAAGAAAACCTTAATACAACCATGTTATACAAAACAATCTATCAGAAAAAATATATGATGATTTAAACCACAATTAAAACACAAAGGTATTTCAAGGCTTATCGTAGCCATAACGGTAAAAGTCAAAGACTTTAAAAAATTGAATTTCACTGCTTTTCCAACTCTTGAGCCACAAGAATGATATCTGTTAATGGAGTGGTAAGAACGCAAGACTAAGAACTTTAACCTAACTTACAATCCTTTGAATCATTTTTCTCTTATATCACAAAGTATTCCTCAATATAATGTTCCTTTTCTTTATCAACTCTCCTTATTTCTAGTATTGTTTCACAACGTAAAGTTCAACAATCATTGTTACATAAGAATCCTTTTGAATTAATTATTACTAATATGGTTTTCATTTCTTGTGGCATGTTTTGAATCTTTACAAAAGTAACATTTTCTAATTCAAGTTCAAACATTTTTACAAACTCTTTTTGTATGTAACTTTGCAGGTAAGAATTTCAAATTTCACCACCAATACTGTCCCTCGCAACTCAGTTCCCTTATCTTTTCTATTTCTAATTCTCCTTGCTTATGTTTGCTTGTTGCAAATTTTGTTAAATCATATAAAATATATCTTATCAATTTATTTGATACCTGAAAAACCAAAAAAAAAAAAGAGTCCCACTTATATAATAGACATTGTGAGTTTCAAACTCACAACATCCTCTTATTGCGGTTCTTCAATACTAAAAAAAATGCACTATAATCTCATTAATTACAGAATAACCCAAACCCATAACAAATTCTTACACCCTTCTTCCTTTTAAAACCTCTTGACCTTTGCGTGAAATCCAGCACTTCCCTATAATTTGTCTTCCCTGACTCACAACCTCTATCTCTCCCTCCAGCTATACATGCATGTAGCAGAGATTAGTAATTGGGTTGTCAAAAGAAAATGTTTTTCAAGAGCACCATTCATGAAAAAGAAATGCCCAGATTCAATGGCCGAAATCATCAGACGGTGGCTTCATTGCCTTCAATCTCTCTACCCCATGCTGATGGTGCCTTATTTCCTTGCCCCCACGATTCAACTCAAGGCCATCCATTCATTCTGAATTTATACTTTTACATTCCCTAAGAGATGCCCTTTAATTAATATCTATTAACCCAAGAAATACGAATTCTTCAACCTTGTTTACTTTTGGTGTTTCTTGCTTTCGTTCTTTGCACAAATCCCAAAAAAAAAAGATAAACAAGTAAGAGATTGATTGGAAGATAGATAGACCAATATCGATGAACATGAGATTTTTGTTGGTAGAGACAGAGAAACTGAAAAAAAAGGAATGATGATGGGCCAAGTGAGAATTTCGTCATATTTGATACTTTAACCGGCCAAGCTGGTAGCCCCAATCCACCTAAATGATTCTATGGCCAAGACGTGCGTAACCCGGCTTTGAGTTACTGACTATCATTTAAGTATTTTCCCAAAAAAATTGTCACTCGTTATATATATATGTTCTTGTTTAATTGTTTGATTGATTTCTAAAAGATATTAGTAAAGAATTTAGTCCATTGTAATCATTTTGCATAAGGCGATTTATTTTTAAATTACTTGTATTCCTAAAATAAAAATTTGGTGCATGACTTTGCATATAAGTTTGTCAAATTTCACCACCAATTGAATAGTTTGCCTTGCAACTTAGTTTCGTTCTCTCTTCTATTTACAATTTTCTCCTTACTTATGTCTCCTTATTGGAAATCTTGCCTAATTATATAAAATGTTATATGTCTTATCGATTTCTTTGATTCCTGAAACACAAAAAAATTTCACTCCTTATATATATATATATATATATATATATATATTCCTGTTTAATTGTTTGAATGATTTCTAAAAGATATTAGTAAAGAATTTAGTTCATTATAATCATGTTGCATAAGGTAATTTATTTTTAAATTACTTGTATTCCAAAAAAAAATTTGATGCATGACTTTGCATATAAGATTTTCAAATTTCACCACTAATTGAATAGTTTCTCTCACAACTTTGTTTTCTATTCTTTTCTATTTCCGAATTTCTCCTTACTTATGTTTCCTTGTTGCAAATCTTGCCAAACTATATAAAATATGTCTTATCGATTTCTTTGACTTCTGAAACATAAGAAAGTTTTCATTCATTGTATGTATTCTTGTTTAATTAATTTTCGGATAGCTATTAGTAAATAATTTAGTTCATTGTACCCATGTTATATAAGGTCATTACTTTTACTTGTATTTTTAAAATAAAAATTGATTCTAAAAGCTATTAATAAAGAATTTAGTTCAATGTATCCATGTTGCATAAGGTAATTTACTATTAAATTTCTTGTATTCCTAAATAAAAATTGATTTTAAAAGTTATTTCTCCTTTAGTTCTATTGAAAGTGTCATATTTACTTTCTATTTTGGGATATCCTAAAATATATGTCATGATAAGCAAGTCAAAACTCTTTTTAATTTCTTTTCAATATAATCGCTTCTTTTAATCATATGCATATTACCATTCAAATTCAAATTTTGAATTTTTGGAGGCATGATTGAAAAGTGAAACACAAAACATCACAATCAAATTACTATTTTTAAAAAGATAGATTTTCGAAACATGCAGACAAATTGGAACGGAGGGAGTAGCAAAGAATTTATTTCATTTTACCCCCATTGGATACTTTTAAATTACTTGTATTTCTCAAATAAAAATTTGTTATCAGTATTACATAAACAGCCTCAATTATTATGAAAATGTCATTCAAGGTTGGCATTATCACTTGGACATTATAGTGACGGTATTGATGGAAAGAAATTCTAAAACACTTCTCCAACTTGCACTTTTACTATTCTATGATAGATTTTATAGTGAGGGTATTAACGAAAACAAAATCTAAAACATCAATCTAACTCACACTTCTAATATAGTAGAGAGAGATATCAACATTGATTTATATAAAATGAACCTTGAGCTTTTGTTATGATTATGTTATTGAAGTTCAATCAAAACTTTTTTCTTTCTTTTTTTGCTTAAAATTTTCTTTAGTCATCCATAAACTTTTGCTGGATATGGTCCAGCCAACATTTATCAAAGATGGCAATATGCCATAGGCTAATCTTATTGGTACTCCATTTTCTTCATTTGTTTTTGCAAAAGATTGCACAGGAGATGGAGTGCCATTGGCAAGCCTCTCCAACATGCAATATATCATGGTTTTGGTGTGATTACTATGTACATTTATTAGATGCTTCATAATGTATATGGCCAACCAATCTAATTTTGGCACGGTGACAATTATCTGTTATCTATTATTGTATTAGAAGTATGGTGATTTTTAGTGATTAAGAGTATAAGCAAAAATTCATCTTAGTTTCTATAATGTCAAAATTATGCTTCTCTCCACTAAATAGACAAATTGCATTGTGTTTCATTATTAATTAATATCAATTATGCTAAGAACTACAAAAAATGAAACAACTTCCCTATGAGTTATGATGAATTAAGCCAAAAAAAAAAAGAACAAATTTTATTTACAACATATCCTTCCAAGTTCAAAGAGTACTTTAAACATGAATCGAAATGTAGTGTTACCATTAGTCTCCTTAAAAGTATCATAAGTTTTTTTTTTTTTTGCCAACAAAAGTATCACAAGTCTGAAGAGCACCTTTGTAGTATTCATGTTGATATTGATATTGAGTAAGAAAATTTAATACAAAATATAATAGGAGACAAGGTGCAAGAATAAGCAAAAAATTATAAGTTGAGATTTTTTTTGTTTCTATTGCCACCAAATTTAAATTTAATGAACTTAAAAAAATGAGTATTCTTGCAACAATGGATAGCATTAAAATACAATCAATAAAATGTTATAGGAGATTGAGTGCAAGGGTAGGCAAAGGGTTTTAGGTTGGGAAGTTTTTTTTTATTGCCATCAAATCTAAATTTAATGAATTTTATGATAGGTATTCTTGTAACAACTAATAGCATTAAAATACAATCAATTAGTGGATTAGATTGAACTTGTGAGTACCCGAAAATTTCTTATTTTTATCGAATATTATTGGTTTATTTAAATATTTATTCACCTGTTTTCTCCAAATAATTTATTTCAACCTTTTAGACCCAATTACATGAAACTATGGCTTACATGTATTTTTAAAATGATTTGTTACAAAAATTTATTTTTGGAAAGCTCGTTTAGTAAGAATAGTGAATTCGCGTTTGGAGGCAATATTCAATTTAAGGGTACAATGAGCTTGGAAATTGAAGACTTATACATTAGTCTTAAAATAGGTATTTTTATGTTTAAGTACTCAAGTATTAGTAAGTAATACTATCGTTATAAGAATTTCTTGGAAATTCCATTTTATCGGGCACAAATCGGAAGTACACGTTTTCACGCGCGTGATTAATTGAGGGACTTAAGACATTTATTTTTAGACTATTAAGAGTGAATAATAATAGTATGAATGGAAGTGTATTAGAGGTTTAGTGCACTAGTAAAATAAACTCGAGAGGAATCGAGCACGAAGCGTGCGCTTGCGCGCGCGAAGAGAGAGTTGACTTTTGAACACTTTTGAGCCACACACTTAAGCTTCTCAAGGAAGCTTCATTTTCATCAAACACTCTCTCTCTCTCTTGCTCTTGCCGGTCGGCACACTCAAGGAGGAAAACAACCCAAATTCTTCATCATTTCTTGCTTCATTTCTTCATCAAATCACCTCAAAATTTTACTACAACTTGCAAACCACTTGGTGATCAACCTAAGTTAGGAAAGGAGCTTCATCTCACGGTTTTTCTTGAGCTTAAAGTGACCGAAAATTTCTGTTCTAGTCATCTAAGGAAGTAAGTGATGATCAACCTCTTGAATCTTGGTTTATATAAGTTATATTACACTTGTGAGCTCATAGATTCATGTGGGTAGCTTTATATTGTTGGAAATCTTGTGAGTGGGCTCTATGAAATCCCACAATGGCTTGATGAACTGATTTGATGAGATTTGATGTTATTTATGTTGGATTAGTGCTTAATCTAGTGAAATAAGTTGTATTGTGAAAGAAAACTCAAAGGAAGTGAGATGAGCAAAAGTGACGGTTCTGCCCCTGTTTTGCCATGCCCTTTGGTGCACTTTTTTGTGGTCCAATTGACTTGATTTTGATGTAAATATGTTATATAGGGTATGTGGAAATTTTCCATCGAAAATCATCCAATTTGGTTGGCCAAAAGTTGAGATTTCGAAATTCTAGCAAAACTGGAAAACGTGACCAGAGCTTCTCTGGCAGTGATTTTGTATCGACCATAACTCTTTGCTCGGACGTCGAAATCAAGTGCCGTCAGTGGCATTAGAAACTAGACACTTCCATTTTTCCAATGGTATAAAATTTATTTCCTGATTCCACTTGAGTGAATCACACCAACCTTGTAAATTTGCCTGTCCTGTTTCTCACCTGTGCTGGAAGCTCTGTTTTGAGCTGTGACTTGATGCTCAAATATGAGCTAGTTGTGGACAAAATTTTAAAATAATTCCTTCTGAGAAATTGTAGCCTTATGAATTTAGTTTTCAACGCCAGCAACTACACTCAATTCCGAGTTGAATTGAGTGAGTTGTGACCGGATTTCAGAGCTGTCTTTGTGAAAGAAAACCCTAATTCTGGACTGATTTATAGCTAATCTTGATTTGGGACTTGTTATTCGAAATTCTTGGTGTTAATCACCTACCAAATGTATCTTGGAGATTTCTTAGACCTTGTTTTCATAAATGAATCATGTTTGAGGAGTTTTCATTGGACAAATGTTTGATAAAAGAAAAACGAAAGTGCAAGGCAGATTTGCCTTAGCAAATAGTGGAACTTTAATGGTTTTATTAACCGACTTCCCGGAGGAATTCTTGTATGAAATTTGACAGAGGAATATCCTTATATGATAGTGTAATCATACCAAATTTGGTGCCATTCCAAGTCCATTTCGATGCTTAACCAAAGTCCCAAGATTCATGTTTCAAATCTGGAAAATCTTTGATTTTCAGTAACTTTGAGCCGCCATATCTTGGTTCTCAAAAGTCCGATTCTTGTTCCTCTTGTTATGTTTTAAACTTTTATTATAACTCTAATTGAGTTCCAAATTTCAGAGGCTAGTTCCCATTGTGTGAATTTTGCCGAATTTCCAAACTTTTCCAAAAATCAACCCAAATCTGTCTTGGTATTTCAAAACAGCATCTTGGACCCAAAATTTGAATGTCTTCCATTTGGAATCATGGAAAAGTGCCTTCTAGGAACTTTTAGTACTTTGGAACTAGTTTCCAACAGTACTAAGTTTTCCAATTTTGGAGTTACCAAGTGTGAGTTACGATTTTTCAAAGATTGCATGTCGAATCTGAAATTTCCGAACTTAAAGGAAATTGAGTTTTTAGAACTCACCATTTTCCCTCGATATTGCTTGATCGTTTTACACTTGATTTCAAAGATGAAAATCGAATTTCCTTGTATTATTAAAACCCCACTATTGAGCCTCAATTTACGAGTAATTAAGGCTCATTTTCATGATATTTTTCTAGATTGTACAAGTGTGCAATCTTCAGAGATAATTGGGGTTTCTAAGTGGTAATTCATTATTAATTGTTCAGGCGCACAAGAGGACCTTTAAGAGGATCCCACGGTAGACGCCCGAACCTTCGAGTGACATTTCTTCTTTGTTTATTTGGTGAGTGTCAAGTGTATGCGAACTTGATACATGCTTAACTGTTGTTAATGATTGGAGATTTTGAAAATGAAGTCAAGTGTGTACTTTACTGCACTCGTTCTCATTCGAATGAATCATGATTGAATTAATTGAAATGAAATGAATGATTGAATGATAAATGATTGAAATGATATTGAATGATTGAATGAATGAAATGTTATGCTATGGTTGCATACGTCGTTGGAATGAATCTCCTTGACTCACAAATGTACATGGGGGACGCCCAATTCTCACTAGCCAACCTTGGACTCGAGCCGACATGGGCTTGATCGGACTCCTTGGTGAACCATGAGAAAATATAAGCTTGACCTATTGAGAGGTCTTGCTTGGCTTATTCGAGCAGTATCGCCTCAAACAAATGACAGGCGGGCCCGGTGTAGGGGTATGTAATGGTGAACGGGGACACGATAAGTGAGGTTCTACGGACTATAACCTACCCGATTGACGGAGTGTCAACTCGTGGAGGTTCTTGATCGTGCAAATGGAAAATAGCTCCTGAGAGCTCCTATATCCTTGTATTGTTTCTGTTTACTCTTCTTGCTCTAATTGTCATTTACTTGAATATTATTGTTTTACTCGTTAATTGGGATTGTTACTTGGACAATATGCTTGCATGTGTGTTCTTGGCCTCACGAGCAATCGCTCACCCCGTAGATTTGTTTTCCTTAACAGGAAAGGAGCTGGAGTGAATCTCGGAGAAACCCTCTGGATGTACTTGTGTATTAGGGTTTCGAATGCAATTGGCTAGATATTTTGGCTGTTGTATATTTTGGGATTTGATGTGTATTTTGGGAAATCCGATGTAAGAATTGGATAATCGCTGTATTTTGAACTGGTGGTGTAAGACTTGGACAGTCGGTTATGGAAGCGACTTCTCTTTAGTAGGCTTGTATTAATTGTTATATATTGTTAAGCTTGAAAGTTTCCGCACTTTCTTACTTTATCTTGTCGTGATGGCTAGTATGGTATTAAGATTGAATCGAATTGTCTTGAGTCCTGACGAGAGTTGGGCAGGCGTTCCGCGGATACCCTTTGGTTCGCCTTAGGGAAAAGTGGGGGCGTCACAGAACTCATTATAAATGTATCATGAGTCCTAGTTGTTAAATCAATATTAATTATGATAATTATTATGAAAATGAAACATCCCTTTAGATTATGATGATTGGTGAATTAAGCCAGAAAAAAGGGAACAAATTTTATTTATACCATATCCAATGCTAAAAAGTACTAAACAATCCTAATGATTAAATGTTTTTAATCATACAACCTCAATAAACACAAAGCATGTCATCAATGAGAAATAAGATTAGGTTTTACCAAATCAAAATATTTCTCCCCAATATTATGCTACATGGATATTGCAAATATAAGTAATGGAATTTCAATCTAGTCGAAATAGTGTTATAATTGAAATAGCACAATAAGTCGTGGTGTTTCTCTCTATGTACTTTGGATCTCTCTTTGTAAGCACAAATTTTGTTGCCTAAAATAAAAGACAAGAAAACTTGCACAAATATCAAATTTATTAAATCAAATAATAAGCGGGTTACAATCTCTGAAAATTCTTGAATCAAAGAAATTAATCCCCTGATTCTTTTCTTCGAATAGCATCAATTGAAGGGCCGAAAAGACTTGTTCTCCAATCGAAAGGGTGTTTCCTACAATTTCGGCGTAGAAAACGATTGATTTGATGATGGCGTCAAACACTTGGAACTTCGAGTCTTCAACACCGATAGCAGGAGGATTTGTTTGACTTGATTTGGACTTGGATTTGAGGAAGAAAGCTCTTGAGGGAATTTGACAGAGTTTCTCCGAATGTTAGGGATTTTTCTATCTCTTTGCCTTGAGAGAAGACCTCTATTTATAGCCAAAATATGTAGGCTAGGTCTTCAAGAAAACCCTCCAGATATCTTCCTGCATTTTGGGTAACTTATAACTCAAGAAACCCATTTAATTTGGGCTTAACTAGTGGGCCAACCCAAATGGTCCATGGTGAATTAATAAAGCAATCAATTCACTCTAACTTAAATGGACACTATGAATTTAATTTGATTTAATATCCCATATAATATTGGCCCAATTTGCCAGTCCAAAACATAATGGACTTGTATAATTTAATTTAATTTAATCAAGATCGATTTAATTTAAATAAATCTTGACTAAATAAATTAAATAAATTTTCTTTGTCTACAAATGCCCCCACTTCAAGACTCAATTGGGACTTGCTTGTCAAGGATGTAATTGAGACTTAAAGTACTTGATTTTTTTTTTTCAAGAGAAGCCAATTCCTTTGCCGATTTGGTGGGCAAGCAACAAGAGCCTGGGTTAATACATGTGATCGAAGATCATAAAAAGTCTACACCATTCACGGATTACATGTGGTCTACGGCAAAGTGTGATGCATAGGATTATTCCCCATGTCATTACAATGTAATTGTTGCAATTAGTCTCGGAACTCAATGGCTTGGCAATTGCCAAAGCCAATTGTATTGCTCGAATTGCTGCTCTGTTGGTCTTTGGAATTCCATTGGAGACTAGTCCAAGTGACTGCCATTAACTTAAAGTTGCAATACATTAAAGACACCAGACATTAAAGCTCAAACGTTCCAATCGATATTATTCCGACAAGAATGGTCTCATGTCCCTTGAAGACTTTGCTCCATAGATATTCTTCACCTGGAAGTTCCAATAGGCGCCATTAATTGAATTTCACTTTCAGCAACTTCAATGTAGCCTTATTTGCATTAGGAATCCTTCTATGACCATTGCACCGCCTAAACATTTAATAATCAAAGCATGGCTACCAATTTGTTCTGTGGAAACTTCCCATTCAATACTTATCATGAAACTTCCACTTTAGACAGCTGAACATGTTAACTTTCACCACCTTGCATGAGGTTTCAAACCAGGAAGCAAAATCGATGGCTGCCGAATCCTATTCACAAGCAAATTGGAATTGATTTCTTAAACTTGACTTAAAAAAGTACCATTGCCGAAACTTGTAGCTTCCAAATTGGAATTGATTTCTCAAACTTAATTTAAAGAAGTACTACTGCCGAAACTTGTAGCTTCCAAATTGGAATTGATTTCTTAAGCTTGATTTAAAGAAGCACAATTGCCGAAACTTGTAGCTTCCAATTGATTCATGTATAGAATCATACTGCCGTGGCTTCAATGCTTTAAAGAGACAGCAGCCCATTTTCCCTTTTGACTTGCAATTGATTCCAAGAGAATTAGAAACATACCACCTTCGATTATTTCCAAATTGAGCATTGCCGAATTCATTGAGCACTTGCAATGAATTGGTAATTGGGCAAGTGCCTGCCGAATTGAGTACTGCCGAATTCATTTGGAATTGAGCAAAATTCGTTGAGCATTGCAAAATTCATTGAGCACTTGCAATGAATTGGTAATTGCCAAAACCAATTCTACCAAGTTGAGCACCTCGGAAATGGAGAGAAAACAAAGACAAAAAACAGAAGTAATGCTCCTCTTCTTAAGATTACTCAAATGTTTAAAGTAACCGGCAATGCTTTGAAATAAGGAATGGAAATGTCCAATTGGGTATCACTGCAACAAGTTGACTATTGCCAAAATAAACAACTGGACACTTCTAACTCTTGGAACCGAATTTGTCATGTCACAATGTCCGATCCTTGCAACTCCCAAATGAACTGTGACTTCCTTTTTTTTTATTATTGCATGGCTTGAGTTCTATAAAAGAAACCAATGGGATCCCTTACGGCTTCAAGTACAGCTAAACAATAAGATCCCTTACAGTTTGAGTTCTTCAATTGCTCCTTGCGGCTTCGAACATAGCTAAACAAATCGCAGCATCGTGGGGAGAGAACAAACCAGAAAAATTCTTGACACCACCGAGGTAATCATTGAGCCTCCTTTTAGTCTTGATTTCCAGCTTTTTTTTTCTTTTTTTTTTTATTAACACTCGCACAATGTTTGCCGAATGGGCTATATATATATATTTTTTTACCACATAGTATCAAGGGATCCAAGATTTTCTTTTTAACTCGATAGACATATTGCATGTCACTGCTGCAAATTTGATTCTTGTGCACCTTTTATTGCTGAAAAATTGCATGTGTTCTTCAAGTAGCTCAATTACTTGCCAAATAACTCCAACAAAACTTAGCGAGCACAGATTAATTATTGAACCTAGGGCCAAGACCACTTTAAACTTCGGTTGTTACTTTGCAAAGTATACTCGTTTTCTTTCCATTGTTGCACACCATAGCCCTCTCGATCCACGCAAACTCCACAATGTTTTTCATTTAAATTGCAATTGAAGTTATTTCCATGTAATTTCCCACTGATGCTAATTGGTTAGGGCAACACACATGCCACATGCCGTGTCTTTCTCTTGAATGTCCCTTCTTAGGAAGCAAGGCAAAATTTTGCTCTTGATGGATTTTTTTTTGTTTTTTTTTTTCAAGTTGCAGCTGACATTGACACTTCTTACTGGAGCAAATTGACGTCCCAATTGTGTCCACAATTTTAGGACCGTAGCTCTTGGACTTCAAAACGCTAAGGTAATTCACATACTTTATGGCATTTATTTCTTGTCAATGCCATTTTTTCCCTTTTTTTTTTCCACGAAGGGAGGATCCCTCGTTACAACATACACGGTGGACACTCAATTTGAAGAAGGTGCAACCGCCAATTCCCACGAGAGCCATATTATGGCTTGAAGAGTACATGAAGAAGGTGCAACCAAGAAATTTGAAGATGGCGCAACCGCAAACTCCCACGAGAGCCATGTTATGGCTTGAGGAGTACATGAAGAAGGTGAAACCAAGAAATTTGAAGATGGCGCAACCGCAAACTCCCACGAGAGCCATATTATGGCTTGAGGAGTACATGAAGAAGGTGCAACCAAGAAATTTGAAGAAGGTGCAACCGCAAACTCCCACGAGAGCCATATTATGGCTTGAGGAGTACCAAGGAGATGGCGCAACCAAAATTTGAAGATGGCGCAACCGCAAACTCCCACGAGAGCCATATTATGGCTTGAGGAGTACCAAGGAGATGCAATTACCCACTTCAATAAAACTCACCCAAAATTCAAGAAGTCTTTTACTACTTTCAACCCTGCTATTTTAACCAAACTTTCTTTTTCCTTCCTTTTGTTGCAGGTTAGTCTTGATGCAATGGTGGTGTTCAAGGAAGTCGCTTCTTCAAACGAAAAGTATCTCCTTATCACTGACAGCGAAGGTGACTCTGGTGACAAAGGAACGAAATTATTAGTGCATCCCCCTATACAAGGAAGTTACTCAGGTAAGTGGCCTTCTCACCAGTACCCAGAGTTAAAGAATTGGTCACTCGACCTTCCTCAAGATGATGGCACGAAGGTTCACTCCTTGAAATCCCTTATTCATCATAAGGAGCCAAGGACAACTCCTTTTCAGACCCTTGGCAGGCGGATCATAGATGGAGATGCACATTGGGGTCCTTCCTTGAGACTCAGTGGTGCATTCAGTTACATCGAGAATTATTGGGAGTGGTTGGAGGATATTCTCGGCAGGAACAAACAAGAACTCCGTGAAAATTGCTTGTTTGATGCCTTATATGCTTCGCTTTTCACATATGATAGGAACCTCCATGTACTTAGAGCATTCTGCGAGGCGTGGTGTCCGGACACTAATACCTTGCATACATCTGTTGGAGAACTGTCTCTTTCACTTTGGGACTTGCACAAGTTGGGGGGACTTCCAATCATCGGGGGTATCTATGAAGAGGTAATCCCATGCGCGGAGGAGCTAACTGGGGTTAATGAAAAGAAATTAAGGCATATTCCACAAAGTTGTGAGTATCTGTTCGCAGCCTTACATCATCTCCAACGTGGGGAATCCAACAAAGCTGGAGTTTCTGCTGACCAGTGGATTAATTTCTGGTTTAAAGGCAAAACCAGGTACTCAAAGCCAAAGCAGAGAAGGATAAAGAGGGCATCTCGTGCTCAAGCAACCCAAAATCCGGATGGCGAAATTGGACAACCGCGCAAATTTTCAAGTCAAGACAATGGTGTATTTAATACCATCGGAGTTAAACTTCACTTGCGGGAAGAGAGTTATCTTGCAGCGTTTATATCTTGCTGGCTCTGTGTCTTTGTTTTACCAGATGAGGACCCCCACTATATTAGACCATCTACTTTCAAAATGGCTAGTATGATGGCTGCCGGTCGTAAGACTTGCCTTGCTGTTCCTGTCCTGCTAAGCATATACCGTGGGCTTGATAAAATTTCAAACTCAGCTACCCCAGGATGTGCACGTGCGGCTTTTCCGGTGCACTACGTATATGCTTGGTTAGCGAGTTATTTCTCTACCCATTATTCGACTCCAAATACCATGCCTGGACCTACCATGACCAACTATTCTGGAGAGGGTGGCGCACGATACTTTGATGAAAATAGTGCTCGCGACCTCATTCATCAGGGAGATAAAGTAACTTGGGGAATCACTTCTCTTGTGAAGAATCGCAATGAACTCTTTGTTGACGATGGCAAACTAGCAAATCTCGAACTAAGTTATTTTGTAAGCGCCTGCTCAAATTACTTAGTTTTGCATGCTGAAGGGGATTTCCTTGTTGAGCCATATAGTCCATATAGATTCGCGCGACAATTCGGGTTTTATCAAGTTCCTCCACAGGAACTCGGGGCAGATGTGCGTTCCACAAATTATGACTTGAGTCGAATACTCTGGCGCACTGCTATTCGTAGTAAAACAGAGTCAAAGATACTTTTTCCTAGCTATCCCTTGAATGCTAGCAAGCACACATCTTCAGGCTTTCAAACATGGTGGTCTACGGTACATGATGATTACCTCCTCAAAGGGCGTGATACTTTGATTAAGAGTATCCAATCAAGTGGGGAGCAGAAGAGGTCAAAAGGGAAGGAACTTGCAAATCTGAACAATCTCTCCAAGGTTGACAACAGTCTTGAGATGAAGCAAAAGACTGTGAGAAACGAGAAGGAAATTTTGAAGAGTTCAAACAACAAGGTTGCTACCCTTGAGGACCTTACCCCTAATGAACAATTTTCGAAGGGTACTTCAGTTCGTCTTCCCTCAAAAATTGTGAAAGCCATTGATCATGATTCTTGCAATTCACATGAGGAGAAGAGGAGCGAGCCTTTTGATGAGGAGGATGAGCAATCCACTAGCACGGACCAGCATTGGAAGCGCAAGAAGTCCAAGGTAATGACTTTCCCTTTGGATGATATTGGTTTAGATCCTAAGGAACTCTTTAAAGACATTCCGGATATATCTGTGCCTGGTATAAGCCGTGTCAATATTGTAAGGACCCCCCTTGCCTTCTTTAATTTAGCATTTGAAATCTACTTGTCAATTTCATATTCATGATTTGTCTCATAACGTTTTCCTTACAGTTGGATGATCAAGACTTGATCTTCATTGATGATGGAGAACCAAGTCAAATATCAGTTGAAGGACCTACTGCATTTGAACTTTTGGCCAAACAAGTGATCAGTTCTACCCAACAAATGGGTGCTAGTGAGAATTCCAAAAAGGCAGTAGAGGATGGAAATGTGATTCAGCAAATCACGCCACAGAAGGTGGAACATATGACTCCATCGGCCCAAAAGAAACTCAAAATTTTCGATCCACCATCGTGGCCAAGGGCACCTCGAGTATCTGAATTTTGCCCCCAAAATGTGATCTCAACATGCCGTCGAGACTATATCCAAATGTTGTGGAATAACTTGAGGGTGATGATATCTCAAACAGCCTTAGAGCGCATGCCTGCACTTGAAATGAAAGCCAACGAAATCATAGAGGAAATGCAAAGCTTCAATGCCGCGGATATCTCAAATTTGCAAGGCCTTTTAAAGGCTTTCTTTGCAAATGCAGCTCGTTACGTTGCAGTGAAATCTTCTCTCTCAAATAAAATTCCAGCTGAATCATATGATGAGTTGCTTTCTACGGCTACCCAACATCTTAGAGACGCTCAGAGTAAGGAGAGACAACAGGCAGAGAAGATCTCAACACACATGTTGAAGCTTAAGGAGATTGATCGCGAGGAAGTAGAGTTGAGGAAGCGACTTGAGTTCTTGGATACTCACAGGAAGGAGACGCTTTCACTGCTACGAGAAGAGCAAGATGATCTTACCCGAGTGCAAGGCGTGATGGTCGACTTACAAAATGAAGTTCGAAAGATCGAGAATTCCCCGCCCCTACTTGCTGAGGAGAGTCAAACTTTGGACAAGATGCAAGCGTTACTTGAAAGCAACCAAAAGGAGCTGTCGTTATTTGAATTCTAGAAATAGTTGCAATCTTTTACTTTGTTTCAAATTTCATCTTTTGTTACCTGCTCAAAGCGTGTAGCTATGTGCATAAACATTTCATAATGAAACTTGCTCTCTCTTTTTCACATTCTTGCAGACGTCCTCGTCTTTATTTGCTTTTTCGATAGCCACCATTTTAGACTATCAATTGTAGTATGAACAATTCTATCTTTGCATAATTTTGATCACACTTGAAAAGATAATTATCCAAATAATTTGGTAATCTGAATAATACACTTTCAAGTATATGTCACAAAATAATTCGAATTGTCTTAAAGATGAACGCTCCTTTTTTTTTTATCAAAAGAATCATCCGGACAAAGGATTTAGTTTTATATAATTGTAACTGAACTTAGAAGTTGCCCTCTAAGCTGCCTACGTATCCCAACAGGGAATCAAGTCACACGTAGTTCCTACCATTCACAGTTTAAACTCTTGCGGGTCAGGAGTATCCTTTTGTTTACCACCTTAGATTTGGTGGAGTGTTTCAGCAGTTTAACCACATGCTACACTATTGGTGGTTGTTGTCCACAGTTTTAGCTCATGCGGGTTTGGAGCAACATGCAGTTTAGACTCATGCGTCATGGAGTACTTCACTTTTTTTTTTTATGGCATGTATAACTTCACGAATTTTCCATTTATAGGACCAACTTTCACGCCATCTTTGTCCACTAATTTGTACGCACCATTCGTGTAGACTTCTCGAACAATGTACGGCCCATCCCATTTAGAGACGAATTTGTCTTTAGTGCGATGAGTCATAACTATTGGCCTTCGAACGGCAAGTACCATGTCCCCGACTTGAAAGGAGCGACGTCGAACTTTCTTATTAAAAGCTCTAGAGAGACGGGCTTGATAGCACTCCAGATTTTGTTGGGCCTCCAATCTCTTTTCATCCAAAGCTTCCAACTCTTCAAGGCGCAGGCGAACATTTTCTTCCTCCGTGAGCCCTTCTTGGATAGCAATTCTCAAAGAAGGAATTTGTTGCTCAAGGGGCAGAACAGCTTCTACACCATAGACCAAGGCATATGGTGTGGCTTGCGTCGGAGTTCGGTATGTGGTGCGATAGGCCCAAAGAGTTTCGCCTATCCTTTCGTGCCAATCCTTCTTTGACTTTGCCACCACTTTCTTCAACAAGTTACATAAAGTTTTGTTGAATGCCTCTGCGAGACCATTGGCGGGGGCATTATACATGGAGGACTTGCGTTGCTTGAGATTAAATTTCTCACATAACTTATCCATCAAGCCATTGGAGAAGGATTTTCCATTATCAGTGATAATGTACCGGGGAACTCCATAACGGTAAATAATATTCACACGAATAAAATTCACCACATCTTCCTTTCTAACTTGCTTGAGCGGTATGGCTTCAGCCCACTTAGAAAAGTAGTCGGTCGCAGCCAATATATATAAGTGTTGACCGGATGACTTTGGTAATGGCCCCACAACATCAAGGCCCCAAGCATCAAAAGGCCAAGAAGCAACGGTCGGGTGTAACGGCTCAGGTGGTTGATGAATGTAATTTGCATGAAACTGGCAAGCTTGACATCTTTGAGCATATTCTATGCAATCTTTGACCATAGTAGGCCAATAGTAGCCCATCCTTTTAATCCGAAAATGTAACTTGGGACCGGATTGATGTGCTCCACATATTCCAGAATGTGCTTCGTGCATCGCCCGATATGCCTCGTCTTCGTTTAGACAGCGCAACAGTACACCTTCAAATGATCTTCGGTACAGCGTGTCCTTGTACAAGATAAAACGAGGGGCTCGACGACGGATGTCAATTCTTCTACGTTGCTCCTCAGGTAATTTTTGATACTTGAGATAATCAACGAGGGGTTGTCTCCAATCTTCTTTGTCAATTTCATAGGTTGAGACCACATGAGCGTCGCCTCCTTCAATATTTTCATCATCAATCAGTGATGGAACTACCCACTTTCGGCACACACGGACTTGTATCTCATGATCCGGCATGGTAAGTGAAGAGGCTAGCGCAGCTAATGCATCAGCTTGCTTATTTTCCCTTCTAGGAACATGCTTAATACTTGCACCTCCAAGCCGCCTCATTAGTTGCGTTGCATATTTGTGATACGGAATTAACTCGGACTTTTTGACTTCATAACTTCCCAAGAGTTGGTTAACCACTAATTGAGAGTCACCATAGATTTGAATGTCCAACTGTTCCATATCAACAGCTATTTCAAGTCCGAGTATGAGAGCTTGGTACTCAGCGACATTGTTTGAACAATGATGACTTAGAGTAAAAGAGTATAGCAATATCCCTCCATCAGGAGTCACGAATACAATCCCTGCTCCAGCTCCATGACGATGAGCCGCACCATCAAAATACATCTTCCATGGTGGACGAATCTCGATAAGGAGTACATCCTCATCCGGTAAGTCATCACTTAGTTCCCATTCAGCAGGTATCGGGTGATCAGCAAGAAAATCTGCCAGAACTTGTCCCTTCACAGCTTTTTGAGGCACATAAATAATTTCAAACTGTTGTAGTTGAAGATACCATCTAGCTAGACGGTCGGACAGCACTGGTCTGCTCATCACATATTTTATGGGATTCGCCCTGGAAATGAGCCTCACACTATGCGCTTGAAAGTAGTGCTTTAACTTCTGTATTGCAAAAATAAGGGCTAAGCACAACTTTTCAATTGGCGAGTAATTTAGTTCGTTGGGGGTCATCATTCTGCTTAAATAATAAAGGGCAACCTCCTTTCCTTCATTATTTTCTTGAGCGAGCAATGCCCCCATCGATCGTTCTTGGGCGGCAATATAAAGGAGTAAGGGCTTTCCATGAATAGGTGCAGCCAACACAGGTGCTTTCATAAGATAAGACTTAATGCTATTGAATGCATTACTACATGCCTCATCCCATTGAAATGGCACATCTTTCTTCATCAATCGACTAAATGGCTGACACCTTCCTGCTAAATTTGAGATAAATCTCCGCAGATAAGCTAATCGCCCTTGAAGACTTTTCAATTCATGAATGTCACGAGGTTCAGGCATCCTCAATATAGCATCAATTTTGGCCTGATCAATTTCAATGCCTCGATGGCGAACCACAAAACCAAGAAATTTCCCCGACGTGACTCCAAATGCACACTTGAGAGGGTTCATTTTGAGTTGATACCTTCTCAACCGATCGAAAACTTGTCTCAAATCCTCCAAGTGATTATTTCTTTTCTTTGATTTCACAACTAAATCATCCACATAACACTCGATATTCTTATGAAGCATGTCGTCAAAGATACTTTGCATTGCTCTTTGATATGTGGCACCAGCATTTTTGAGACCAAAGGGCATCACTTTATAACAATAAATACCCTTAGGAGTACGAAATGCAGTGAGCTCCTCATCCTCCGGTGCCAATCGAATTTGATTATATCCAGAAGAGCCATCCATAAACGACAGAACTTCATGCCCAGTAGTTGCATCAATCATGAGTTCAGTGATTGGTAAAGGGAAGTCATCTTTGGGACAAGCATTGTTAACATCCCTGAAATCGACACAAATGCGGATTTGTCCATTCTTCTTTCGCACAGGCACGATACTCGAAATCCATGTGGGATATTTAACTTCACGAATAAACCCGGCTTCAATGAGTTTATTGACTTCAATTTCGATCAACGGAATCAAATCGGGTCTAAATCGCCGTTGTGCTTGCTTCACAGGTCGAACTCCCTTTTTAACAGCCAAATGGTGGACGGCCACTTTTGGGTTTAAATCCGGCATTTCTTTATAAGTCCATGCAAAAATATCTTGATACTCCCACAAGAGTTCAATATATGCCTTCTCTTCGTCAGGACTCAATGAAGCACTTACATATATTGGACGTGGGTTCTCTGAAGTACCAAGATTGACCTCCTTTAGATCATCCACAGTGGCCTTAACACCTTCCTCCAATTCAGGTGGAGCCTCTTCAGCATCTTCTTCTTCTTCAGGCGAGTCACCGTCAATTATAGTTATATGATTGCATGAAGCAACACTCTCTTCATCATCCTCTTTTGGTCTTGTGTACACCACGGTATGCTCCCTGACCCTCAATTCAGTCCCACACTTTATTACAAGATCTGTGCATCTTCTCATTCTCGAAGGAATGCTACTACCGAATTTATGAGAACCATTAGAAGGTTTTTCAAGATTTTGCAATGACTTTGCCATTTTTCCTTTACTCTTATGAGAGTATTGAGGCTTTTGTCTTCTTTGTGGTCCTAATCTCTTAAAAACAGATACCCGTGGAGTTTTATTCTCCTTTTCATGAAAAGCTTGAAATTTACCAACTATTTGAGAAGACTCATCCTCTATAGCAATATATTGGCTACTAACTCTATTGATCTTGATGCGGATTGGTGTAGGAGAAGAGTAGCCAAGGCCAAATTTGGGATTTTCAACAGCGTATCCCTTTTCCTTCAACATCTTTTGGGTAGAATTCAACCCATGAATCATGTCACTAGTAGATTGACGAGATGGAACATTTAACACCGCAGATTCTTTGAGATCGTATCCAGCCTTAGCGAGAAGCTTATAAGCGATAGGATCAAAACCTTCTTTAGTTCTTGACTTTGGTATGGTGTCTTGTTCAACTTCAGATTCTTTGCTTAAAAAGTTAGACCTTTTAAGTTGAGAAGATGACGCCTTTTTTGTATCAAGATGAGCTACCGGAAGAGTCAAATCTTTTAGAGTTTCATGCTGAATTGCAGGTGACTGTCCCTGTTCCATTCTTGATTTGGGAGGGCAACGAAAGACAACTGATTCATTGTGTGGCAATGAAACATCAGTTTCTTCACGAACTTCCTCTTTTGATTTCAAAATCATCACTTTCTCCCCTTTTGCATTTGGAGATTCGGGGTTCTGGATTTTATCCCCAGATAGAGGTTGCTCAGATTTATCCTTCGCAATGTGCCTTTTGATGTAAAATTTGGCATCGGCGATATATGTTTCCGCCTCAGTGAAAGGATTATCATCAGCTTTCACACTTCTTGCCACCCCGTTTTGACAGTACTTGAAGCATTGATGAAGAGTTGAAGGTACAACTCCATTTTCATGAATCCAGGGCCTTCCCAACAATACATTGTATGTTGTTTTAGCATCTATCACATACAATAGTGCTCTGGACGTCATGTCATCAATGATTATCTCCAAATTTAGTGACCCAAGAGCTCTTTGCCCTCCTTGATTGAAGCCTTGAATCATCAGTCGGCTATTGGAGAGTTCATCAACCGGGATACCAAGCTCCTTCAGAGTTTATAAAGGGAGAATATTGACTGCGGAACCTCCATCTATCAACATTCTATTCACTTTTTGCTCCTTTGCATAACCAGTCACAAACAAAGGACGGTTATGGGGTGTTGACCCAAGCAACAAGTCTGCACTAGTAAAAGTGATACTTGTGACGTTCACCTCTTCATTGCTGGTAGGCACACGACCTTCTTCATTGCCGGTGGACGCACGGGCCATCTCACAGAGAGATTCACAAGTATTATCTTTGTGTTCCTCGATATGATCTACTCGCGTTGTGTGACTTGTGACCACATCAACATCAAAGAATTTCTTTGGCAAAAATTCTTTTAAAGTGATAGGAGTTCGCGACTTTTGCTTGAAGATTCGGCCTCCTTGAAGATTATGACAATCATTAGTTTTCTTTACGTCTTTCTCTTTCCCCTTCCAAATCACCATACTTCTTGTTAAGACCTTGCTCGCCCTACTAGATGGACAAGACTTCCGCCTCCTTCTTCGCGTGACTAGAGTCCATCCTTCATCATCCACATCAGACTGTAGCGCCTTTTCATCTTCATATACATGTTCTTGAAGAGTTGAAGGAGCACCTTCTTGTTTGATTGCACCTTCTTGTCTGATTTCTATAGGATCAAGTGATCCAAATTGAATTATTGGCAATACAGGCACCATGACCCTTTTATCCTCCATGGACTGCAGGGAACTAATGGACGTTTGATTCACACTCGCCTTGTCTTCTTCAAGGAGAATTTTTCCCTGTCTTGCCAACTCCATTACTTTGTCTTTGAAGACAAAGCATTTTTGAATGGGATGCCCAACCAATCGGTGATACTTACAGTAGTTTGGATCGTCAGTGTTCCTGGCCTCATCAGGTCGCTTCATCTCAGGAAGCGTGATCAAGTTTATATTTAACAGATCGTCAAACATACCAGGGACGTCAGAATCAAGAAAAGGGTATTCTTTGTCTTGCATCTCCTTGAGAGTTGGTTTCCTCTTTCCTTGTTCTTGATGTGCATTGATCTTGTTGTCTTCTCTCCTGACAGTTTTGGGAACAACCTTAAAGGGCGTTACACTTGTAGCCATAGCCTCCTTCTTTTCATTTTTAAATGGTGGCTTGCCCCCTTTCCTCGCTTCTTGTCTCTCTTTGGCCTTGTAAGGGTCAGGAACTGGCGGTTCTTGTCCATCAAGATTAATCTCCAACTTATGGGCTTTTGTGGACAATTCATCAAATGTTTCTGGTTGTACACCTTGTAAGATGTATCTGAGTCCCCAGTGCATACCTTGAATACACATCTCGATCGCGAAAGATTCAGAAATGCGATCTTTGCAATTTAAGCTTAGATTCCTCCAACGGTCGATAAAATCAATGACAGGTTCACTCTTCCATTGACGTGTATTAGAGAGTTCAGTCATGCTGACAGTTCTCTTTGTGCTATAGAAGCGACTAAGAAATTCATGCTCTAACTGCTCCCAACTGTCAATGGTTCCAGACTCCAGATCTGTATACCAATCAAAGGCATTACCCTTCAAAGAGCGAACAAATTGCTTAACGAGCAAGTCACCATCAGTGCCCGCATTGTTGCAAGTTTCCACGAAGTGTGCAATATGTTGCTTAGGGTTGCCCTTGCCATCAAATTGTTGAAATTTTGGAGGTTGATACCCCACAGGCATTTTCAAACTTTCCACTCTAGCGGTGTAAGGTTTGGTGTAACCACTATATGACTTGGCACCTCCACCAATCTTGTCCTTGATTGTGCCTTCGATAAATTCCTTCAAATTGTCAACATGAATGGTGCCATCAGGGGAGATCGAGAATTCCTTCGCGGCTTGTGACTTCGCATCCTCTTTCTCCTTCTCCCTTGATGACGAGTCCCCTTCATCTTGCACTTTGAATTTCTGTTTGGACATGCTAAGGCTATTTTCGCCTATATTTTTCACCATATCCATTAATTTGACTATCTTGGCATCCTGACTTTGCGCATGCACTACTAGCCCTTCGACAATTTTGGCTAGATTCGAGATCTGGTCTTCCACAGTTGTGGTATTGGTCATCATGACGGGCATTACCACAGAGGCAGCCGAATCACTTGGGCTACCAATGGATTCATCATGGGCTCCTTTCTTGTTAGGAAGCATCTCGAGATTTGCTTCTTCAGTCACAACGTTCGCCTTAGCCTTCTCTGCTAACTTCTTGGCCTTGCTCCTTGTCAGAGGTGCAGTATACTGCGTCCCTTGAGTGGTTGAGACATCAGCAACTAAGCCTTCAAGAGAAAAGTTCACCTTCTTGAACTCCATCGAATTTTGAAACTGGTAAGTTGTTGGAAGAAAAGAGATGAGAGGCAGAGATGGTCCCACTGGGCGTGCCAGAAATTTGTAAGCACAAATTTTGTTGCCTAAAATAAAAGACAAGAAAACTTGCACAAATATCAAATTTATTAAATCAAATAATAAGCGGGTTACAATCTCTGAAACTTCTTGAATCAAAGAAATTAATCCCCTGATTCTTTTCTTCGAATAGCTTCAATTGAAGGGTCGAAAAGACTTGTTCTCCAATCGAAAGGGTGTTTCCTACAATTTCGGCGTAGAAAACGATTGATTTGATGATGGCGTCAAACACTTGGAACTTCGAGTCTTCAACACCGATAGCAGGAGGATTTGTTTGACTTGATTTGGACTTGGATTTGAGGAAGAAAGCTCTTGAAGAATTTGACAGAGTTTCTCCGAATGTTAGGGATTTTTCTATATCTTTGCCTTGAGGGAAGACCTCTATTTATAGCCAAATTATGTAGGCTAGGTCTTCAAGAAAACCTTCCAGAATCTTCCTGCATTTTGGGTAACTTATAACTCAAGAAACCCATTTAATTTGGGCTTAACTAGTGGGCCAACCCAAATGGTCCATGGTGAATTAATAAAGCAATCAATTCACTCTAACTTAAATGGACACTATGAATTTAATTTGATTTAATAGCCCATATAATATTGGCCCAATTTGCCAGTCCAAAACATAATGGACTTCTATAATTTAATTTAATTTAATCAAGATCGATTTAATTTAAATAAATCTTGACTAAAATAAATTAAATAAATTTTCTTTGTCTACACTCTTAAAAAAAAAAAAGAAATAGCACAATAAGTCATTTACAATCCATTATTAATTCAACAAAAAAATAGAGTGGTATAAAGGAAAACAAAAAAATAATTAAAAAGATGAGAAGTTCAACCCAAATAACATAAAAGAGAACATTCAACTCATTTGGACAAAAGTGGTATAGAATAAAGGTGCTCTCATCACAAAGGAAGCCTTTTTGCTTGTGCTTAATTTGTCGTGGTTAGAGCAGACCAAGTTCAATATATATATACATATATATATATATATTATATGTGTGTATGTATGTACACTTTTCTTTTCAATTACAATTATTCTTTTAAAACAATTGATTTTTTCAAAATTAAAAAAAAAAGGAAAAATCTATAAACATCATGTTTACATGCAAAGTACGTGCTCCATTACTAATGATATAAAATATTATATAATTTTTATTGTTCTTTCCATTCATTGCTGCAACAATCAATGGTATTCTGACACGTAAATTAGCTTTGTAAGAGTTTGTCTACGTGATTAGAAATTTGTGAGAAGACACAATTTGTACGGACATAGTTTGTGTAAAATATGTGGTGGATTTGTAGCAACATTCTAGATAATTGTGATATCAAAGAATGTCAAATAGATTTAAAATAACTTTCCCCCTTATTAGCTCAAAGTTGATTAAGAAGATATCCGACCAACAAATGAGATAACCCAGAAAAAAGAACAATTTAAGTGCCCATAAAGCATAATCACCAGCTATATGATTGTCATGATTGGTTGCTAGTATATTACTTTCCGTAGACTTATCTTTGCCACAAGAATCGAAGATGGCAGAAAATGTTCACCTCAAGGTCTAGAGACAGACATCATCCTTTATAGGGCCATACTATCTTCTATGTATTTTTCTAAATTTACTTGGATTTTTCCCAATTATATTTATTAAAGGAAACGAATTGTAGTATGTCCAATTTGATTGCATTGAAATTATAATTCTCAAAAGAAAAATGAAATGAAGATTGGAGTACGTTTTTTCATTTGCAATAAGAGAGCCTATAGTATGTTCTTCTAATTTACAACTGGTACTACATTTAAAGTGAGATTCAAGTGGATTGATTACTATTTTCCCGCAAAATAATAGAAAAATGCTCAAAAATGAGCTATAATCTCTTCATTCAAATTGAATATTTCTTGTAGGAACTAACTCACTCCAGACAAAGAAGTAAATCAAGCTTATAAGAGAAAATTTTGGTAATAGAAAGTAAAGGAAAAATGAGGTGACTCAGTAGAGAAGGAACGAACAATGCTAAAGCATTTGGGAGGCAATCTCAAATTTCTTTTGTTGCTTATAGCACAAGTCTGAGTTGCTATAACCAACCTAATCCATGCATAAAGAAAGCATAAAATCCTGTATTTGGATTGAAGGATTTGATGAAATATTTAAAATCCTCTCAAATTTCTCTACAATGTTTGGATTACTTGGAAGAAATTTGGATTAATAACCTACTAATTATTTTATTAGGTAATTGCATGCCAACTATCAAATCTATCAATAACTTTTGACATATAAGCAAACACAACTTAGTTTAATTTTAAATTGCCTCCTTTATATCAAGTTATTGATAGATTTGCCAAATTTTAGTATTTTCTTCAATTTCACAAAAAAACTCTAAATTGAGTGGTTTGATAAAAATACTGAGGCCTCATCTTATTTTTTATGTCTATTAATTTGGAAAAATAAGAGTGTTAGTATATAAAAACACACAGAGGAAGCATACTTGACACAAAAGAGTATGTAGGAGAAGAAATGTTTATATTAATCATGAGGTACATTCAACTCTCATATTGAGACCAACATCTAGGTAAAATTACTTTTACAAATAACCAAAACTCTCACTACTTTTTTAATAATTTTTCTCTTACTCTTCTCAACTGCAATTGTATGGTGTAGTGTAGACAATATACAATAAACATTTAGGAACAAACACAAAAGTACAGTGTTGATAATACTCTCTCCATCTCACTTTGATAGGTTTGTTTTCCTTTTTTATCCATCCCAAATTATAATCCACTTTCCAGTTGAAACATGTGGTTAACGTGCAACTTCTCTAAAATGTCCTTATTTAATGTAGGTTGTTATTGAGTATAACCTAACTTATTTAGTGTAAACTTCATTTAATGTAAGGGTATTTTAGAAAGATAGTAAGCTAGACTTATTCTGCCAACAAAGTTAACAAACTTTTCTTAAACCGTGCAAAAAACAAAATCAAACCTATCAAAGTGGGACGGATGGAGTAACAATAAAATGCACAAGACCCAACCACAATAAAAAAAAGAATACAACATATTTTTTTGACACATTGAAATTTTATGTTACCAACTAATCTCTATTATATATAAATATATTATTAAAATATTATTATATACATAAATATATATTAATATACATATTATAAAACGAAATTGAAATAAAAAAATTATTATATATATAAATAAATAAATATTAATATATATATTACAAAATGAAATTGAAATCGAAAATTCCGATTTCGATTTCCGATTTCAAAAACTCCATTACCGAATTCGCATAATTCGAAATCGAAAATTCCGATTTCAGTGCCAAATTCTGAATTATCGATTTCGAAAATTCCGGATTCAATTCAAATTCGATTGGTAAATCAGAATTTTTTGATTTTGCACACCCCTACCCAAAATATCGAAAATAGCAACAACTGCTATGGGTTATTTTGCTGGGGTTTTGGGTTCCAAGAACTAGCCAACTATAAGTTCCTAGTACATAAAGTACAATCATCTTGTTACTATTATCCAATATCGCCAACAAAAAATATTAGTTAACTTTCTTGGGGCATCCAGCTTAGGTTCGTTCTTCTTTTACCTCTCATTAAGGAGTACTAATGCTATGGAGAAGCTATTTGAGGATAAGATCAACAAAGTTAAGGCGAAAGTTTAGAAAGGTTAGATTGAATGGAGAGCAATACTAGTGAAGAAGTAACTCGAGGACAAGATCAACAAAACTAAGGAGAATGTTCAGAAAGGTTAGATTGAATAGAGAGTTGAAAGAGGAAATCAAGAAAAGAAAGAGCAGAGAAGAGTCTGAAAAGGAGGAAATAGTTGAAAAAGGATTGAAGAATTAGAGTGAAGGAGATGATAAGAATATTGATAAGATATAATTTTCCTCCTTTATTTTTAGTTTTTTACTAATAGAAATATTATAGAATTCTGAGCCACTCTTTTCAACTAAATATAATACTAAAACATCCTATATATAGCACACAACACTTGTAATTAAGAAACTACTAAGACTATAAACTACCAAATAATTACTCCATAGTTTACACAAGTAACGACAAGAATTTGACTAGAATAAGAACTTTTACATTAAAAATAAAGAACATTAATAATTAGAAATTTTGGTTTAATTGTACAATAATACCTTTCTTAATTCAAATTTCTATGAACACAAGTCTAAACCATCACCAACAAAATATCATGTGTTAAAAGTACTTTTATCAGTGGTCAAATTAACTGGGTTGGTCAAAATTATTTTAGTTTCCATAAGTTCAAGTCGATATCCAAATTTGAATTTGTGTTGGTCCTTTAATCTATTGATTAGTTTGTTTCCTATCTTTATATGGTTTTAGTTAAGATAGTTTATTGGTCCATATAAACTAGTGTTTGGCTAACAATTATTCAGAGAGATAGCCAAAAAGAAAATTTGAGAGAAATAAATCTTGACAATTTTTTGAGTAAATTGTGCCACAAGCTAAAGTGAAAAAAAGCTAAGGCTTATATTATTATTGTTGAGTTTTGAGTAATGAAATTATTAAGTACTTATTGCGTATTTATTTTCCTCCTCTTCCCATATATTTTTATATATGTTAAAATAGTTTCCATTGTTTGTTGTTTTTATTTTTATTTTTTTTATGCCAACAAGTGGTATCAATTGTCTCTGATACTTTAATGGCGATGAGTTCAAATTTTCTTTTCAATATGAGCAAATTATTTTTATGGAATCTATCAACTGTATTGAATATGTTTGCCAAAATATTCAATGTCTAGTCTGCAATTTTGAAGTTTACAAATTATCTATAAATTAAGACATGAACCACATGATGAATTTGAGACACGGTCATTTTTACTCTCCTCTTAGTATTTGCATCTGCATTTGTCACGACATCTTGTTTGACAAATCAAAATAAACTATATGCCTAAAGATGAGTTTCTATTCGATTTCTACAAAGATAGTAACCTTCTCAAAAAATTGTAATCTTTCTTCCTTACAAGTTTGTGGTAATATTGATTGTAGCCATGTCTTCTAATCAACTTCAATATGATACCAATTTATAAAAATAGGAAAGAAAGCCCTACCCAAAATAAATAAGCATACCAATCTCATATGACAAAAAGTTTGGCAATGAAAATCAAATAAAAAATTAGGCGATGCAGCAACAAAGGAACAAATGTTACTAAAGCCTTTCGGAAAGCAACCTTAAAATTTTTTTAAATTTCTTACATTACGCTTTTCTTGTGTATTACATATATATATATATATATATGTATGTATATATATATGTGTGTATATATATATGTGTGTGTGAATGTGTACATATACATACATACATAGAGGTTTTTTTTTTTTAATTTAAGATTTTAAGAAAGGGTGAAATCTTATTCATCGGTTCATTATACAATTTAATTTAACTTAAAGACTTTGTGCATAATTCTAACTAGTCCTTAACTATATGCGCATTTGATCATATATGCGTTATTAGTATTACAATAAATAAAAAACAGAGTGTTGGCTTTCAATGCAAGATTTAGAAACATGTCTGTCCGTGGCACCAATACTAAATACACTATAGTTCGATACTTTGACAAGTCTATTTATAGAGATTAATTTTTTTTTCTCTAGATGCATTGGCATTTCCATTTTTTTCGTTCATGCTATTGATAGGAGAAGAGATGAAGAAAGATTAAAGATACAATCATATATCTATGACTAATCCCTCTTCTCATCTTTTCTCTTTCTTATATATATAAACACACATATACAAATACACATACATATTATATGTATGTACGTGTATATGTATATATATATATGTATGTACACATACATATGTGTGTGTAGACATACACAAAGACACATCTATATACATATATATGTTAGTCATTAAACTAGTAGCTAAGGTTGAGACCTCAAGACCTAGAGGTCCTGGGTTCTGATTTCTCTTCCCCTTACCTTGCTTCTTAAATCTCTCGCCTCTCCTAGCAAAAATTTTTTTCTAAAACAATAAGTTGGTATAATTAAACCAAACTTTGCAATAGTTTTTGTATACTATTTTAAATTAGAAGGTCAAGTATAGTCTAATTTTAGTAGTTTACTTGTTTAAAATATAGAGAAATTTTTTGATATTTTCTTGTCTTAGTGGTTTCTTATTTACCAAGTCATGTTAACTATACATTGGGTCTTTTGAGTATTCTATTTAGTTGACAAAAGTAAGAGAAAAATTAAGAAAGACTAGTGAGAGCCTTGGTGTTGGTAAAGGCAAATTTTGCCTAAATTTTATACCGATCTCAATATGAGAACCATATATGCTTTTATTAGTTTGTGATTATTAAACTCCTCTTCTCTCACATATTTTTATATATGCCAATATGCTTCTGCTATATGATTTTAGTTGAGGGATGGCAATTGGAGGCACCCGCCCCGCGGGAGGCTAATGGGGCGGGGCAGGGTGAGGGCGGGTGAGTATACCCCCTACCTAGCCACCTGTTAAAAAAATTAATATATATATGTATATATATAATTATATCAGTAATATTTAATTTAATTAGTTATAAATTTATAATAATGATATTATTAGTTATATGTATTATATAATGTATATTAGTATATGTAATATAATTGATATTATCAATTATACTAATAATTATATATGTCTACCAATAGAAATTATTAATTAGCTATACTAAATTTACTAATACATTTATAGTAAATTTCTAATTACACTTAACATAATTACACTCTGATCTAAAAAAAACACAATAATGACTTAGTGATTATATTGTGTCAAAAGTGAATACTTGACCACTTTAGTTGTATTTGTTTCATCATGTTGAATTATATTCAAATAACATTTGTTTGATTATTTTTATGGGTTTCAATTGTGAAAGTATAATGGATAATAGTTTGGTAGTGTGTTGATATTTTAGTACTTGATTATTTGCTAAAATTTGACTATAATGAAATTATATGACAAATTTTTATTAGGCTTGCGGGTGAAGTTGGACGGGGGGCAGGTGAGGGGTCCCCCACCCCAACCCTACCCCATTGCCATTCCTAGATTTTAGAGCCTGTGTCTGGTATCAGAACCCTAGACTTTGATCCTAATGTGTTGATCTCGATGTGTTGGTGAAAATTAAATCTACAAGGTTGATGCTTACAGGATTGTAAAATTTTTTTAATGAGTTAGAGTACTCGAACATTGGATAAAATTGGATCTCTAAATTGGTCCAAAGATACTCAACTATTATTAACAATTAGGAAAATAATTGGACAAAGATCTAAAAATAAAGACCTCATGTTATTGGTGTCAAAAAGTCATTAGAGAAAAAGATCATGTTTCGTCATTTTAGTGAAATAAGAGGATTGGAAAAAAGAATCTTGTTAGATTGGTCGTTGTAATGCTTTACTAGAGTAAGAATTTTGATACTAGTTATCATTTAGATTGGTTAATAAAAATTGAAGGTGATGTGATTAACAAAAATTAATTTATTTAGTTACATGTGGATTACAACAATGAATAAAGATTTTAGAAGATAGTGCAATAATTTCAATGAAGATTTTTATTGGGGTAGCATAGAGTTGTATTCATAGAAAGTTTGGTTTAAGGGAGCCATTGTTCACCTAATTAATCCAATTTTAGTAGTTTACTTGTTAAAAATATAGAGAAATTATTTGGTAGTTGCTTATTTACTATAAGTCACGTTACTCTATATTTGGTGTTCTAGTATTGTATTTAATTTAGAAGAGTGAGAAAAAAATTATAAAAGACCAGTGGGTGTCTTGGTGCTTGTAAAGGTAATTCTATCTAAATTTTATGCATGGTCTCGTATAAGAGCTGAATGTGCTGTGCACTTGTAATTATTAAACTCCACTTCTCTCACATATTTTTATATATGTTATAGCACAAGTCGATATTATTGAATTAGACCAAATTTATGTATGAAGAAAGCACATCAAATAATTTTTAAATCTAAGATAATCACATGCCAAATTCTGTGTCTTTCAGTTAGGAGTGAAAAGGGTATGGATAGGGGCGGGATGGTAAAAAAGATTCTACAAATTTATTTTTAACATATAAGAAACCCATAATTTGGTTTAACTATATAGTTACTCTTAACTTTCATTAGGTTTGCACAAGTTTAATAGTTTTTATTTGAAAAAAGTATCATTGTCTCCTTAATTAAATTTAATGTGGATAATCCACATGCTTTAAAATACTGTTTGAAATGCTGGCTCAAATTAAATTCAAGAAATTGAATAAACTTTTGTCAATCGAAAGAAGTGTATAAATGGCAAACAATAATATTCCCTTGATCCTTAAAACATTATTGCTTTTTAGGAGTGTTTTTTATCAACAGTAAAAATAGTTGCTCAATTATGTACCGCTTTCTTACTTTGCCCTTCCAAAACATACTCGCAAGCAATGAAATGTACTAGGAGTCAATATATGTGGGGTCTATTTATTTGGTTTGGCTCAAAATGCATGTGACTTAAAACCATGCATATAAACGACAGAATCGACAAATTTGGGTGGTATGTCTAATGCATTTATACATGAGTATTTTAATTTTTTTATTGACTTGTGAATTAAAATTTGGGTAAAATTCATTACTAGTAAGATTACTTTGTCTTGTAAAGAAGGGTAAAATTCGAATTGAATGGGAAAATATTTTTCCATTTTAGGTAAGTGACAATAGATTTGGAACAAATCAAAAAGAAAAGTATAACATTTTCAAGGGGACGGAAGGTATCATATATTACAGCTAATATAATGAAATATATACAATAGCAAAAACAAAAAAAAAAAGAATAAACTACAAACAATACTCATTAAACAACAAATATATCATTGATGCATGTGGAGTATGATCAAGAAACAAAATAACATAATTTGCTTCCTTAACTGCTATTGCCTTTAAATTATGCAATTCGTTCTTAGTCATAATTAGAATGATGAAAAAGCTACGTTTTATGTAAGCTTACAATTTTTTTATCGTGCTATTTTAGTAATCTCATATGAATTTAAAGAGCAATAAAGTGAAATTGCATTTTATTCTAACATTTTACTAAGAAAGCTGTTTCTCCTAGTATATGACCTGATTAAAAGGGATTCCGACATTTTATTTCGAACGCAGCTTCTTTAAGTATGTATTGTTTATTTCCTTTGTTTTCAATTGCTAAAAGAAATTGTAGGAAGGATTGGGAGTGGGTTACGGTCATTGGTTGATATAGTACCCCATCACGGAAAAATTTTGAAGATAAAGCTCATATGTTTTCTTTCCTTAACCTTTGATTTAATTCCTTTTTTATTTATCTACTGATCATGAGTTATATTTGTTAGACAATTTTACAAAAGTTTCATTGGGCAAGGCCATCCTGTGACAACAAAGTTTGGCCTACTTGGAAAAGATACTTCACCTGTAACCGAAAAGTCACAGGTTCGAGTCATCACGAAGGTAAGTAAAGAAACACTATTGATCCTCTTAATAAAACAATTTAAATAAAAAATGACAAGGCTATCCTGATATCCATAATATTATAACTTACTAAAAAAGTCTCCTCCATACACTGCAATTGTTGCCACCCCGACGTCAAACATAAAATCTTGTTGGTCCATCAAAAAAATTATCAAAGGTTTGAAGGCAAATTTGCATGTGCATGACGATTACAATGGCAAACAAAACCATGCAAGAATGAACTTCCTAGGGAAGGTTCGTGGACTATGTTGGCGGTCTTGATGCGATTGAATTGCCACCATGCTATATGCATATGATTTTGCTTGGATAAGAATGCCAACATCTAATTGTAATAGTTTTAATTTCTTTCTTCAAGCACTATACTGCTTTCAATCCAAGAGTTTCACCATAAAATTAACACTGCAATGATCTAAGTAGTTTCCTAATTAGAAGATAAAAAATACAAAATTCGAAAAAGTTTTCTATTTAGAAGGAAAATATATTGAGATCAATCAAACTTTTTCAACCCAAAATGTATCACATGGGAATTAATTATTCACAAGATTGTTTGATAGAAGCAATTCCAAAATAGGATATATTGTTAATTTATGTTTCATTTTTTGGCTATCCCAAAATAAGAGTTCCATTGCAAAAGTCAAACAACTCTTCAATCTACTTTCCTTTTGTACCATCCATTAAGGATTATAAGATTCTATCATTTCATGAGTTTTTGGCTAAAATAATCTACTTTTCAAAAAATAATCCCAAAGTAATACTCTTTCAGTTTTTATTCCCTTATTAATCTAGTTATTGCCATGTAGACTCCCCATCAAAGGAAAAAAATAACTTGTAAATCTTTTGTTTATATATTACATAGTTTTTCTTTATTTAGTGCCTTAAGGACATTCTGTAAACAAATTAAAAAAAGGAAAGTGGATCCACAATTAGAAAGTGTTTTAAAATTGTTGATCACCCTCCAAATTGCAATGATTTTGCTGAAGAACTTTTTTTTCTACCATTATTCCTCCCTAGCTTTGTTCTTGATTATTATATCACAAGTTCCTTTCTTTTTTGTCTTGTTACTTGCAATTTTATATATGGTAGTCTCCTAAGTTTGTAAATTTTAAGAAGTTTCAAGATAAATAATAATCATAGTTTATGTGAACTATAAAAATTCCACTATAAGGGGAAAGAAAATTTGAAAAAAATTCTCTTGCGTTTTTTGACTTATATCAAAAGAGAATACATTCCAAAAAAATAGGAGAGAGAAAATATAACTAGGTCAGTGTTAGTATCAAAATTAACACGCTATATGAGCCAATCTAATGTGAGAAACACTAATTAACTCAATAATAGATAGAGAAATATTTTTATTTATCTTTAAAATTGTACATAAGTAGCAAAATTTGAACTATTGAAAAGTTATTAAAAATCTATTGATGTGGATTGTACTTCTTAATATAAGATGAAAATGTGAATACATTCCATACTCAAAGTCCGCATGGCAACAAGTAGGTTAACAAGGGAATATATTTTGAAAGTGCATTAGTTTGGAAATAGTTTTAAAGAATGAGGTTATTGTGGAAATAAACTCATCATTTCATAGTAAACAATCACACGGAGCCCACCACTATACATGCACGCTTCAACAACGACCATGACTTTTGGTCTTTCATCAGCAAGCTCCTTTATTTAAACTAGGAGATGTTCACCGTGCTAGCGCACGGTGGTACGGTGTAAATATGCCCAGGTTGAGGGGACAGTGAACTTGTATTTCAGAAGAAAATTTGTCATACAGAGAAATTATTTAGTTCGTTTGAAAGTTTTTTTGGATTCATAGCATGGTTATAGACTATATACTGGAAATGTAAGGAAAATTTTTTTTCTCCTATAACCTTCGACACGTACCTTGGATATTTTTAGGAACAAGTAAATGAAATGTCTGGAAGAAGGCATGTGTTGTGGGCATTTTTTTCAGCAGGAGAGTTTTTCATTTGTTAAGTCTAAACTGGCAAAGAAAAAAGAAGCTGCCGAGAATGGAATAATATATGAGCTGCAGTGAACATCTGCTAGTAGTTGTTAAGTCTATGTTGCAGTAGTTGTTTTGTTGTGTGGGTATATATAGGAGAAATACGTAAGACTGAATAAGTTTGTTGTGAAAGTGTCTGGTGAATAGTGAGATGAAATTAAGTGAGTGAGTTATTACCTGAAGGCGTGCTATTGGTTATAGAGAAAGCATGCTTAAAAATCTTGGGACTCATTAACTATTTAATAGCAACGGCTGAACCATTACTGGTCATTGGAAAAGGAAACATGTAATAATCACAACGGGCACACTAATGGTTTTTTCATTTTTTTGGAGAGAACATGTTTATGTTTTAAGTCAAAATTAAATTTAGTGTTGCTAAATTAATTAATTTTGTTATTTCGTTTTTTGTTATAGTCATTTATATCTTTTTTGAATTATAGTCATTTAGAAGTTTGGTAAGTTATCAAATTCAAGTGATGTGCTAGGTTTTTTAATTAGTGGACTTTCGGAAATGCTGCTAATTGATAGCTTCAACATCGTAATTACATGATCCAGTTAAATCAAAATTCCAAGAAAAAAGGATGGAAGATTTAGAGCTCTTTAAGTGGTGAAATTTGGAAAGTTATCTTCAAATACATATGAGAGAGAGAATAATTACTCCAACTATCACATTTCCGCAGGCTTTTTCCATTGGTTGTAAATGCAGCAGACCAAATCAAATTTCCACGGCAATTTTTGCATAAAATACCAAATTAAGTTTTATCATTTTAAACTCTTTTGAAGTCGAAATATACTTTTTCTGGACTTGGAAGGAATAGTTTTAGCATTGTGAAAAAAAAAAATTTTGAGCCCTGGACATTTCATTTGCCTTCCTAAAAAAAAAAAATGTATTGACTTATGTTGGAAATATGCAGGAAGGCAATTGCTGCATCGAACAGCAGATTAGCGCTAATACCTGTAGTTGCAGACGCGCCACCACAGAAGACATTATGAAGGAGCTAACAATTCCAGCACTCAATACAGCAACTCGATAAGAAAGAACAACTAATGGATATAGTTTTTTTGAGGTCGGCAGTGCGACAAAATTACTGTCTAGCTTAGATTCCCTGCGGCGCCGCAAGAGATCTGCCTTCTTTTCCTGGGGCATCTCGGCATAACGTTTGCGACGCTTGGCATTTCTATCCATGAAGCTGGTACTACTGAAGTAAAAAACTCATGCTTTCCCAGACAGAAGGCATCTATCAGCCATAAAGCAGCAGAACATCGACAAGGCAGGAAATATGTCTTTTATTTCCATACCACACAACGTCCGTAGCAGACAAGCCATTCAACGGAATAGGCAGAAATAATAGAAACAAGGAAGGAAAAGGAAATAGCAGAAGAAGAAAGCAAGAAAACTGGAAAAGGGAAAACAGAAGATGCCAAACAAATCGACAAAAGTGGGAGTGAGCATAAAGGTCAATCAGCAACAAAAAGTTTGAATGATGACGAAGGCTTAGCAGCAAAGGTCATAAAGTGGGAAAAGAGCAAAAAAAAAGGCTAAACAAATCGACAAAAGATGGAATGAGCATGAAGGCTAAGCAGCAACAAAGAAGAGTGAATGATAACGAAGTTTTAGCAGCAAAGTTCACACAGTGGAAGAGAAGAGAGTACCTTTTAACTGTAGGAGATGGAACGAACAACCTGCATGCAAGAAACAGAAGAAACGGACCGAACGTAAACGACACGTGAACTGAGCAAAACAGCAGTGGCACTTCTAGGAAGAAATGATAAAGAACATTTCTACGAACAAGGACACATGTAATGAGAAAAATAAGTAAATAAAACCAAAGACATACAAACAAGGGGAATAGCAGTAGCTTTAAAAACACCAGCATGTAAAACAACGGTGCTAAAAATAAAGAAAGAAGCAAGCAAGGAGCTAACAAAGTGAACGCACACAACATAGCCAGCCAAGGCGCAGACAAACGTAAAGCATCTAAGCAGCAGGCACAATGGAAAAGCAGTATAGGGACAGGAGCTAATCTAACTAAGGGAAAACGCTAATAAGTAAACAAGCGAAATAAGCTCAGAACCTGGATAGGCAGGAAGCAAGAAATATAACAAAAAAAGAATCGAAAAGTAAAAATAGAACGAGAACCTCTTCCAGCTAATAGCAGCAAGGAGTATATTGATGGTGAGAGTAAGAGCCCAAAGAAATGCAACAGAACCAGCAAAGGTTGAGGAACAGGTCCAAAATAAGGTGGAGGAGAGGAAGAAAAGGCGAGAGACGCCAGCAAGAAGAAGGACTGAAAAAGCTACTCTCCACCTCTGGTCATAGAAAGTCGGGCCCAGAAGATCCATGAAAAGGCGTAAAGAGTGCCTGTGTCTGAAATCCGGGGAACCATTAAGACGGCCGAAATCAGCGCATAGGCGGGCTGGATGTATAGCTGCCGTGTAAACTGTAAGATTATACATTGATTATTGTTGGGCAGCGATATATTACAATTCTAGGGTCCTATTATCTGCTTTTAATAGGAAGCTAATAATCATCACCATCCCAATTTTAACAGCTCAATAAATACAATATAAAAAGCACGCTGCTCAGCAAAGATGCTATAATTAGTGTTGGGTTCCAATGACCTTTCTTATAAGGTTGCTAGCAGAGATGCTATGATTAGTGTTGGGTTCCAAGGACAAAAGGCGTTTGATGGAGGACGCCGATAACTTTCAAAACAAAGAAAGAAAAGAAAAGAAAAGAAAGACGTCGGGTTCCAAGAAAGAAGAAAGAAAAAAAAAATGAAGAAAAGAGAAAGAAGAAAAAAAAAAAAGATTTCCAACTCGGCCACTTTGATAACAACCCGCACGTGAACAAGACATGGAGGACGACCATGCTTTGGCACCCCCTTCCCGGTTTATATACATTCTTTAAACAAGGCTAAGATCGAAAAGTTTTGAAAAGTACTGCCCACAACTTCACTGTACATAAAAAGCGCTACTTCCTATGTGATGGCCCCACCTTCCTCTAGGGCGTACCCTAAAGTTTAGGGACCATCTGCCTAACTCTCACCAAGACTCATTCAAAATCTTCCAATCAACAACATTAACTCCAAAGCAAGTATTAAAACACCACAATTAAACATTACAAACCATCTAACATTCTGAATCATCCATACTTATATGTACAACTAAACGGATCAAAATACAAGTTGTTCAATCAATTCACTAAGTACAACTAGGATGGCAATTTACTTAAAACAAAGACTTCAACTCTCTATTCTCCGGTTCCGCGTTTCCAACCCCTGTTAAGGAAAACAATTAAAGGGGTGAGTTTTTGCCCAATGAGATTCTAAAAAAATAGATAACCTTAAGCATAGCATTTCGTACTTTCAGTAATATAATAGGAATACCAAACCAATTAATAACAGGATAATTCATGAAACAATTTTTAACAAATAGCACAATCATTATCAAAGGATATGGTACTGATACGGACTCTAGAGATGGCTCCCGTCCATTTCCAAACATAACACTTAGTTCCATTTAGTAATTCATTGCACAACTCCCTGCAATCACTTCTCCACCAAACTCTTCCTTATATCCTCCAAAACAGTAAATAATTCCCTTCAATCATTAATCATTTCGTCACTCCAATAGGCACCTCATTAAGGGGGTAATACTCAAGTATACCAATAAACAGTGCCCAAGGCCTATCGACCTACTTGACCGAGCCCGTTGCTGGTTGGAATAGGTCGACCATCGATGGGGTTTGGGCCCAATTCAACTAATGTGATAAAGTACACATTTGGCTTACATTAATTCATGCACAATTCCAGTATTCACTTAGGTAGAATGCAATAAAGTATGCGCTCGCCTTTCAATAAAACAGTAGCAATTGTCAATTTTCACTCTAAACAATTCAAAGGTCAATAATCCAACAAGTATCAATTAACTAGGCACATAACATTTATCATTCATCAAGTATTCAATCATTACAAACAAATATAGAACATTCATTCAAATCAAGTGGATTACACCTCAGTCTCGGGGGTTGCTTTCACACCCATTAGTAGTTCCTGAGACAAATTACAAGTACTATAGTTATGGTATAACTTTAGGAATAATTACTAAATGCAGTTACTTCCATCCCCGAACCCGATTCTAAGTTGATTATACCAAATTTAATCGTTAAAAGATCCCCAAACTATATATGTAACGTTCACTTTAGTATAATTTTAGTTAAGCTCAAGCACAATAATATTGTATAAAATCTACCCAACAATTCAAGTTAAAACCAAAAATTAATTAAGATTAAGATTTAGTCTTAAAGGTGGAATAATTGTCCAGGTTCACTTCTTCCGTTCCCCCTGTACAAAGCCTTAACTTTTGTGTTTAAATCAATTGAAAGCTCTAATGCAACTCTATGGCCAGTATGCTAGGGTTTGAAAATGCCAAATATACAACATACATGGCTAGATTAGGACAACAGATGATGCATAAAGTAAGTTTTAACCAAGTTCAACAAAACTCTTGGCAAGAAAACTAAAAATTTCCAGGTTTAGTGTTTCCTCCAAAAATCAGTCTTTTCTAGCCTTTAACTCAACAAATACTACATGCATGTCTAGATAAAAGAAGTAAATGGTACATGAAGTGAGTTCTTGACCAAAACCAACAAAATTTTTGGAGTTAAAGTTGCAAACTCTCGGCTCTATTCCAATGGCCCTCAAGTATCAATCATACTTGGAAATTTCAGTAAGGTTCTCTCAACACCACCACTTATCTCACTTTGGATTCAAGCCAAGTACTACATGCATGTCAATATTAATGTATTATAAGGTGTATTAAAGAACAATATGCAATTTTACAGCCAAAATTCATGGAGGAAAACTGGAAAAGTTCTTCCTCTCTCTCTTGGCCATCTCAACAAAATTTCCAGCAAGGTCCTTCAATATTTTCAGCCAAGTCCACCAACTTTTCACTAGTTTCAAAGATAAAACATACTATTTATATAAGGCAAGAGATAAAATATATATCATGCATTTCTAGTAAAATTTCTTCCAAGATTTTGAATGAAAAGTTGTGAAACTCAAGCTCTCTTCCTCTCGGTCAACACAGAGAATTTTCCAGCAGGTTATCAGTTTTTAAGCAAAGTTTTCCTTCAGATTTTACGCTGATCCTTCTTTGTTTCAAGTTAAATACTGCATGCATGACAAGGTAGAAGAGCTAGGGTGTGTGTGTGTTGTATACAAATTCAACTTAACAAATTTTGAGAGAAACAACCACAGCATTGCAGACGAACAACATGCAGTAATTTCAGCAGAATATTTCCAGCTTTGAGGCATTTTTCCTTGGTTAAATTTCTCTTTTCTTGAGGGTAGTTCAAGTTAAGACATTATAGAACTAAGGTAGAGAGGCAATAAGGGAAATTTATCAGGTTTTACCTCTTGTTTCCTGACAATGAAAGCTGGAAAATTGCAGACTGTTTCACCTTTCTTCTCCCTCGGTTTCTCAAAGGCAAAATGCTCCAATTTTCTCCCCTCAATGCAGCTCGTTTGGGCACAAAGAAGCTGCAATCGCTTCCTCACTCTCAATTCTCTCTCTTGTGTTGAATTGATAAAAGGAAAATGGACTAACTCTCTCACTCACTCTCTCGGTTGCAGGCTAGAATAAAAAAGAACTAGAAATGTGTTTGCTCTCTCGGTCAAAAGTTGCTTTGTATGTCAAGAGACAAATGAGCTGGTGCAGGCCTATGTTTTCAGAACCGGACCGGATATCGACTCGGCCGAGGTCAGGGGTCAGGGGTCAATGGGTTCGACCGGGGGTCGATAGGGGTCGAACCGGATGACGTCATAAATAAAAATTATTTAAAAATTAAATTATTGTATAAAAAATATCCAATAACATATTGATATTAATAAAGGTATATTTATATATATTTGATATTTCAAATATATTTAACAAGAAAATACAAAGAAATTAGAACAATCAAGTAACAATTTATATTATTTAATAAATATTAACAAGTTTAGAATTAAAATTATGGATTTAATTGAAAATTAACATCAAATTTTAGGACAATATTTATAAAGTATGAAATATTTGAGGTATATTAATAAGTTTTCACAATTTAGGGGGTCAAAACATAATATTTAAAAAGTTTGAACTTTTTTTACAAAATCTCTTGTTGGACCGGTTTTTCCGGTTCTGTACCGGTCAAACCCGGTTTTGACCGGAGTTGACCGGGTTTTAAATCTCCCGGTTCTGATGACCAACTCGGACCGGACACTTGGCCGGTTCCCGGTTCAACCGGCCGGTCTGGTCCGAGTTTGAAAACACAGGTGCAGGCTTGGTTTAGTAGTTGGACAAGTGTCCAACTCATGCCATGTGTCAAATGCATGAACAAATAAAAATTTAGACCTTGGACTTTCATTCCATCTCACTATTACCCCACTAGTTTCTTGTCTAATTCGTATTAAATTTCCATGAATGTCAATCATGCTTGAATTTAAAATATTCTAATACACTTAAATATAAGGCAATCAATTAAACACTCTAAGTAGTCGATAATCCAACAAGATTGCATGATCAAATTTTCTATTGGTAATGTGCACAATTAGGTATAAATTTTTGAGCTCTTACACCCTAAAGCCGTCCCTATTTTTGGGACAGAGGGATTATATTGTTGCATTTCAAAAGGATTAAAGACCAAAATAATGTCTAAACCAAATAATTGATAAATGTGCTATTAAACAAGTTGCATGTGTGTTGGTTATATGTCCAAAAAAAATGGTAGGCTTCTTTGGTATGTGATTATCTTGGGTTTTGAAAAATTATTTTATATGGCAATTTATGCCAAGCAAATATTCTCATTGATCAGAATAAAGCCTGTGTGCAAAAGGATGTGGTGGTTAGGGATTTTTACATATTACTAAGAAAGCTAGTCGGCAGTTGTGACTGCCTTAGTCTACTATTTGTATATGTATATGTATATGTATTGTTGGGTTCATGAGTAAAGAATTATGTCCCATATTGATTCAAGAGATAAAGAAAGAACGATTATTAGATAAGTAAGGCCCGAAACTTAATAACTTAAGTTTTTAGGTCAGAATTAGGTTCCTGACTCATATATTGGGTTCTTTGATGGGTTTTCTCGAGTTGTTTCTCCTTAACAAGTGGTATCAGAGCTTGATTGCGAAATTGGACTGTTCATGGGCACTTGGATCCCAACAAATGGTATCAGAGTTTCAGATTGTGAGTTTGGACTACTGATGGGCATGTGGATTCTTCTCGGAGTTGGACCGGTGAAAATTCTTTTCTTGATCGGGAACCAAAGTGCCAAAGTACTAACGAGTTTGGTTAGTGTTGGACCAGGTGTGCCATGGGTTTGATAGGAAATCCGGTTGGGGTTAGACCACGAAACCAAGGGTTGGCAGGGGTCCAGAATACAGTTTGAATATTGAAGACGAGTTGGGTCCATGATTGGGAGAAGAGATGACCTTAGGTGATAAAGTGGGTTTGCATTGAGTATTAAAATGGATTCGAAAAAGAGTTTGTAAACTTGGGTCTAACATGAGGGATTACTCATGAACAGGGAGATTTGTTAAGTTCATGAATAAAGGCTTATGTGTCACATTAGTTCGAGAAATGGAAAAAGAACACTTAATATGTAAATAAGGGTCCGAAACTTAATAATGACTTATATATTGGGTTTTTTGGTGGGCTCTCTCGAGATGTTTCTCCCTAACAAGTCGTATCAGAGTTTGGTTGCAAAATTGGACTGTTCACATACGCTTGGATCCTGACATGTATTTATATATTTACTTGCACACATTGTGTGTGTGTGTTTGTGTGTGTCATCCTACTTATATATTAGTAGTATAAGTTTTGAGAAGTTTAGAATAAAAAGCTGAGCTTGCCTTGCAAATGTTTAATGCCGTGTGTTTGTACCGTATTTCTTCATATTATTTTCGATACCTAACTTTTCCTTTTGAGAGACTGATATATTTATCTATTTGAAATAAATTTATTTCCTACAAAATCATACCAAAAGTAGATTGATTCGACGATATGGCTGTGAGCAATATTAATTGTGAAGTCCCAAAACTCCTAGGAAAGAAAGGTTATAATTTTTGGAATATGCACATAGAAACCCATCCTGAGGCATATAATTTATACATGTTTGTCGAACAAGAAGTCAATATAGATGCCAATGAAAATACCAAGAGGAAAACAAGCATGGCATTATCTCAAATTCACTAGGCGCTTGATGTCTCAATTTTTTAAAAAATTACAAATGCCAAAACTACAATGTAGGTATGGGATATTTTGCCAAATACATACACAGGATTCAACAGAGTCCAGAAAAATAATTTGATAATGTTAAAGAGGAAATATAAAATCATTACCATGGAAAAATTAGAGACAATTGAATCTTATTTTTTCTGATTAATAGATATCAAGATCAAAATTGAGTTCAATGGTCATGTTTTCATGATGTGATTGTCGAGAAAGTTCTTAATACTTTTCTGATGAACTTTGATCATGTTGTAATCATGCTTTAAGAGACAAAAAATTTATCAATGTTGATATTGAAGAATTGCAAGGTTTGTTAACTATTTCATGAACGGGAAATTAATGAGAACTTGGATGAACATGGAGAAAATGACATAGAAATAAAGGCATTACAAGATAAGACCAAAGAAAAAGTGACATTTCAAATCAATGAAATCAAAACCATAGAAGAAGGACACATAGTGATAGGAGTAATTTTAGAAGTTAGGGTAGAGATATTTTCATTAAAAGCAAAAAGTAATACGAATTCCGATACATAGTAGAAAAATAATAATTATCATAGGTATAATATTCAGTGCCATAAGTTTGGAAAGTTAGGCCATTATAGAAATGAATGTTGGTCTAATAAATTTCATGATTGGAGTGTGCATGCTAAAGTGATTGAAAATAATGGTGAAAAAGGTGAGACTATTTTGTTTTCCACCCCTAGAAGTAAGAAATTCAAAAAAGATATTTGGTTTTTAGGTTCTAACTGTAGCAATCATGTGTGATGATAAGGAAACATTCACTACCTTGGATGAATTCTCTCAAAATTGTTGTTAAATTTGAAAATAATGAAAAAGTACTTGTTGGGTAAAGGAAAAATTGGTAAAATTCTAAACGATGAATCTTCTAATTTTATATCTAATATTTATTTTGTGCTAAACCTTCATCATAACTGATTGAGCTTTAGGTTGTATTTGAGAACAAATATGATTTACATTGTAACTATAAATTGATACTATTCATTATGATCAATTAGGACTTATAGCAAGATTTACATGCATCGTAGTTGTTTGTGGCATGTCACTCTTAATTGTAGCGATTTATCTTATTATAGCTCTATGGCTTTTGACTATAATTAGCTGTGGATAATGAGTTTTGGTCACTTGGTAGGAGTTCCAAATTTTCTTGCTAGAAAGAAAAAAGGTGGATGGGTGACCTCCTATTGCTTTTTCTAATAAGCAATACGGATCTAGTATTTTGGGAAAAAAAATAGCAAGATTCTTTTCTCAAAAGGCAAAGCTAAGAGATATAAATGACCCTTGGAGTTGGTTCATTCAGGTTTGTACTCAATTTGGGTTCCTTCCAATGGAGGTAACAAATATTATATTATTTTATTGATGATTTTATTAGAAAAACTTGGATATATTTTCTGAAAATTGAATCTGATGCATGTGATTTTTTTTCAAAAGTTTTAAATTGTATATCGAGAAACAAAGTGGACACATAATTAAAATCTTAAGAAATGATAGAAGCACTAGATTTATTATCTGTGGTAAGTATTTGGAGAAGAAAACATTAAACATCAATTAACAGCCAGATACACACATTAAGAAAATAGTGTGGCTGAAGAAACAATCATATTTTGATAGATATGGTGAGGTCTGATAGATATGGTGACGTCTACGATGCATACTAAAACTGAACCTAAAGGGTTTTATGCAGAAGTTGTTGCTTGTGTTGTTTATATTTCTATAGGGAAAAAGTATCCTATAAGGTGCAATTTTGGAAAAAATATACAAGCATGGACAAATAAGAAACCAATTGTTACTTATTTGAAATATTTAGTTGTCTTACCTATTCCCATGTTCTAGATCCTATCAAAACTAAATTAAATGATTTGTCAGAGAAATGCATCTTCATTGGTTATGGCAATGAAACAAAGTTTATAAACAGTACAATCCAAACACATGGAAAGTAGTTATTAGTAGAGATGTTACTTTTTGATAAACAATGTGTTAAGAATAGGTCAAAGAAATTGTTAGATTCTACACTAAACCAAGGTTTGCAAAATCAAGATCCTTTATAGGATCGATTTTAGTTTCACAGGATCGATTTTAGTTTCACAAGATCGGATCGTAGGATTGTAAAATCCCACCAAAAACTCCCAAATTAACTAAATTAACTAATTTGAAGTTCATATATAGCTTTGCACAACCTAAAAGATATCAAATAAGTAAATTATTTATAAATATATAGAATTTTTACCTATAGTTTGACGAGAAATAAAGAAGAAGAATATAAACAGTTATTATTTATAATTACAAGTCTTAAAACCAAATGATTTATAATTTACACAACAATAATTTCAAATGTAAGATAATCATCAATCTCCACGAATAATAAAAAGTGATAACTTCCAAATCCAAGATCTCCAACATTAAAATTAACTAGTAAAATGTCATATGCTAAAATAGCACCTTTGTTTTTTTCCATTCATGTTCCTCGCATGATTTTCTAATTGTTTGCTTTCATTCTTTTAACAATTCAGCTATGTGGCTGGCTACAACTAGCAAAACTTTCAAGATATCATTCTCCTAAAATATCTCAAATTTTTTAAAGAAACTAGATTAATTATTTCCGTATCTCAATTATTTTTAGACCTTTTTTGACTTCTAGTAAAATCGAGACTTCTAGTAAAACCAAGACCAACATAGAAGAATAAACACCATTGACAGATTATTAGTGAAACTCAGATCAACATAGAAGAATAAACACCGTTGACACAACTTCATATGCAATTACAATAATATTAAGTAGTACAAGGACAACAAATATTAGAAACAAGCACTAGAATGAAATCCACAACTATATATATTTCAATGTCACAAAATAACCACACAAAAAAAAAGAAAAAAAAAAAAAGAAAACGGAACTCAAATGAAGTCCATAGTATGATATTTCAATGTTCCATAGAATAACCACAAAAAAAAAAAAAAGAAAGAAAAGCAACGGAACCCCAAAATGAAAAGAAAAGGTCCAGACGTCTTGCCTAATCAGAAATAAGAATACAACCCATCTTAATGCTTGATAGTAAAAGCATTTAGTATACATATATAGCTGATAGACATAATTAAACGAAACAATCAAATTAGGGTTACGGGTACTCGCAGTTGTTTTCATTGGACAACTTCTTCTGCCAAAAATTCCTTGAGTTTGGACAAGGATACAAAGACAATTGAGAATTAGAGATGGGAGATTGGCAAAATTTTGTGACATTTTATTGGAATCTAGATGGAGGAGAAGTTTAGAATGGAGATGGGGAAGAACCAAAGAAACTTTCTCTCTCTTCGTCTTTTGTGACTTTATCTCTGTTTGTTTCATTCATTTGTTCTCGAAGCTTGTTTTTGTTGTAACTTTTGTTTTTGAGACAAAAATTGTTGCAAAATTATAATTAAAGATCTAATTCTTTGATAAGTTACAAACCTGCTCCAAATGTTTCCATTTAGTTTCAAAATTTAGCCCCATATTTACAAAATTTTCAAAAATCCGTAGGATAGCAATAGGGTCGTAGGATCATACGATCCTACGTACAATCCTACGATCCCACAAACGATTCTAATGATTCTATGTATATTAAAACAATTTTCGATTCTATGCACGATCTAGATTGATTTTGCTGATCCGAATCGTAGGATCGTACGATCTTACGATCCGGATCGCGATTTTGACAAAACATCTACAATTGTCTTCAAATATAGGAGGAAGTTTTACTAGACAATAAATGAAGCAACACACCAGTGATCCTTTATCTTCTAATATGTATTCTACTCCTATACAATCACCTAATCATGCGCAATGACAACCTTGATTACAAGTCTATTTGGAGGATTATGCCATTGGTAAGGATAATAATTTATCTAATGAGGATGCGCTAAATTTTGCCTTATATGTAGATTTTGATCAGGTAACTTTTGAAAACACTGTCATAGGTGATCATTGGATTCAACCAATGAATGAAAAAAGTCAAGCAATTGAGAAGAATAATATATAGGAGTTGACTACTCTTCCAATTTAACAGAAATCAATCAGAGTCAAATGGGTATGTATACAAGTCCAAATACAAGTCAACTAGAGAACTTGATCGCTTCAAGGCAAGGTAGTTGCTAAATGGCACAAATTAAATGCACATATTGATTATTTCAAAGTTTTTGTTGGTATGATTATCTTCCTTACTGCCAATAATTATTGGAAAATCTTCCAAATGGAGGTGAATTTTTCTTTGTTGAATGGCATTCTTGAAGAAGAAGTATATGTTGAGCAACTTGCTAGATATGTGTGGAAGGGCCAAAAAATAAAGTTTACAAATTGAGGAAAGCATTATATGATTTGAAACGAGCTCCTTGAGCTTAATATATGATTTTTGGGACGGATGGAGTATTTCAAATTCAATCCTAGAAGAGATGTAGTTATTGTGTGCTTATATCAAGTTATTTTTTGAATTTAGAGAGGCTATGATGAGTCATTTTAAAATAAATGACTTGGGATTAATGCCTTACTTTCTTGACATTGAAGTTTCTCAAATAGATGGTGGAGTATTTGTTTCACAAAAGAAATATGTCGGTGATATTCTAGAGAAATTCAAGATGAACACTGCCAAGCCAACAATGTCTCCTGTAGAAGAAAAGTTGAAATTAATAAAAGATTGCATTGGCGAATTTGTTGATGCCACGTAATTCAAAAGATTAATGAGTAGTCTTAGATGCCTAACTTGTATAAGACCTAATATTACTTGTATGTTTGATTGATTAGTAGATTCACGGAATCTCCATCTCAGTTATATTTACAAGTGGTCAAAAAAATTTAAGATATATCTAAAGTATGCAATCTGATGGTATCTTTTATTAACATATTGATGAATATAGATTTATTGAATTTACAAATGGTGATTGGATTGGATGGCGACATGATTCAAAGAAGTACCTCTTAACTATGTATTCTATATAAGAAATGGTGTCCTCTGACTTTGTCAATAGTTGAGGCAGAATATATTACAGCAACGAGTAGCGGCAATCAAGTATCATGGTTAAGAAGAATGCTTGCTTTTATTCGACATGAAAAAGATGATCCTACCATAATAGTTTGCGATAGCAAATTCACAATTCAAGTTGACAAAAAATCCAATTTTTCATCGTTGAAACAAGTACATCAATGTCAAGTATAACTTCATTTGTGAATTGATTCAAGAAGAAAAAATTATCATTGACTATTGTAAGACCGAAGACCAGGTCGCTGATAATTTTATCAAGTCATTTTGAGTTAAGAGTTATTTGTGAAGTTGAAAATAATGTAGGCAATGTCCAAATTTAAAGAACGGGCATTAAGAATTATTTGATACAATAGGAAGACACCAAGTATTCGCGTCAAATTCTGCCAGGCTAGTTAAACAGCATATTAGACTAACCGGCTCTTTGCCCAGTGTGTTTGAACGATAACCCTTGATTTGGAAAACTGAATGAATCCAACATGACAAAAGCGAAAAATCAAGGCTCGATTTTTCCCATTAAAATTTGTACGCAAACTCTCATTTACTGAGGTATTATGTTGCGTACTACTGTTGGCTCGTGGTTTATAATAATCATGATTCCACAGCATAACACCGAAGCTGAATGCTTGAAACCTCTTCTGGTTCAAGTTGTATTGGACCAGGCAATGCATATACACAATCATTCAGGCGTTCCATAGCAAACAAACAACAGCTTAATTGCCTTGCGATTAGGTCAATCCAAAACCTCTTTAGAAGTATCCATAATGTATCCAAATGGTTAAACATATAATCAGTTTCAGTATGTAACGCTTAACTGCACAACATAAATGTTGATATAGAACATGTAATACATCCACTACTTGAGTTTAAACTGATATTGGTAAATCAAAGTTTGATGAAATACATCCACCACTTGTTAAAAAAAAGGTGCTCGTATTGAGAAACACTAGCGGAATAAAATATAAACAAACGGTAAATTCCAGCAATTGAGTATCAAACTTTACACCACATTGTTCAAAGTGGTAGGGATAATAAATAACTGCTTTAGTATTTGATCACAATGTAACATAGAACATGAATTTATTCTAATATTCCCACCAATTTTAATGTGTCAAAATCAGTACAGATCTTAAACTTGTTGATTCTCCTCTCAATGTTTAGCAAAAACAAACATGAATTCAATACTGCGTACCTAATTTTATGCGATTTGGTAGCGATAACATTATGTATCTTCTCATGACCTGCAGATAAGGCATTCAAAGTTGTAAAGAAACTATACAAAAATGTCATGAGCAGAGGATATTTGTCAAACATCATTATCGCCTCCTGATCCATGCAAGTCGACCAGCCATCACCTTCATCTGGCAAAGACTCTATAAAATGTGTTGCGCCTTGGTGTCTAGTTTACTGTTCATTAAGCTATCAAATGACCTCTCTCAGTTCATAAATAGTTTGTTAAACAAAATGTTGAAATTGTTAATTGTAAAGTTCATGTTATGCTAAACATGACGTGTCCTAATCTCCTAGTCCTGTATGATTGTAATTATTGCTCATGTGCCAAACAGGAAGCTGTTCCAAAAAGCTATCCTCCACGTCCAATAATCAATCAAATAAAAATCCCCATATTTTGCTAAACTTAAAGCATTGTAGAAATACATCCTTCAAAAGGTATCCAGATGTCCCCAAGGGCTATACCACACACATATATCAAACAGCTCAAATGAAGATTGTAGGAGCTCAATGGATGCAGCCCAGCCACTAACAACCACTTAAATACTTCCTGGTAAACTAAGAATGATACCACTTGTAGCTGAGACTCAATAACCACTACAATCTAATGATTACATCGTATCCCAGTAGCTTAATTACTCCAAAGATTAAATTTTCCAACCTTAAAATAGCAAAAGTATCCATAATTACTAGGACCACTAATTTCATCCTGAAGCTAAAAGATGTTTCTCATCTGTTAAAGCACCTCTAACCAAAATATGAAAAGGATACCATCTTGGACTGGTTTAGAAAGGATGTAAAGTTGCCACCAGAAGCTGGACTGTTTTTTTATTTGCCAATTATGTTGAACCTAACCAGTGATATTATCCCGACAACAATAACAACATTAAACTTATCAGATATCAAAAAACTTGATAAAGAGACACGCCAAGCAACTTAAAAGCACTACCCTAATGTATGCCACTTCTTTCCAAAGCAAACCCCAACAGGAAGAAAAAACTCAAACCCCTCCCACAATCAACCACAAAACCTCCACTAAAAGGGCAAACACTCCTTCAAAGCGAAGTATAAATGGGGATAGACTAACCACTTGAAGAGTTCCAAGTGTGGACCTCCTCATTTCACCAAAGTTTGTGAATCACTTAGAATAGAATTTCCAGAACAAGATTATTGTCCCAAAGGATGCTAAGGTTTTCGTCCATAGGATCTCTCTATTATATTTTCCATTGTCCATCTTTCTTGTTGATTACTTATTGGCTATTATTCACCACTGAATTTAACTTCCATTCACAAACTAAAATCAAACAACATTATGACCAGACCTAGTGTGCCACTCATGTGTAAACTCACATACTTTCAAAGAAGTCGTTCAAGATGACAGAAAATTCAACTATCCGTGTTGAACTTATAAAATTCAAGTATGACTATAACCATTATTGCTGAAGAACACCTAACAAGGTACTGCTCTTTAAAATATTCTCCCATGCAAACAGGGTTTTGACTTACATTTTTTTTATACACAAGCTTCAGGTATTTACTCCAGTGACATATTTATGCTTTAATTTTTTAGTAAAGAAAATCTATTTAAGTCAATGGTGTCAGAAAGAAACGAACTTAGTAACATAATTTCCAATAACTAATAGAGGTCAATTTAATTGTATAAAATTTTGAAAGAAATAAAAGGAAATAAGTAACTACCATCATCCACTTCTGTCAATATAAACAAGAAAAATACATAGGTTGAGATACACATGTTATTCCTAATCCTGAAAGTGATAACAACAGAAGCAATTTCTCCATTTTTTGTGGTGGAGGAAATTTAAAAACATTCACAAAAATCACCAAAGATGTAAAGCATAAAAATATACAATTAGCAGTCTTAGTACAGACAACTAAACTGCCACATGCAGTGACTTCAAATCATGTACCCGGGTGTTGTTCATTTCCCACTCTCATCACCTGGGTGGATGAGAATGAGGAACTGGTTTAGGGAGTGAAAATACCAATTCATGCAAAGCAGTCTTAAAGACATACAACAAGAAACGTTAACAATCCAATACTATCGTTTTCTATCCTCACCCTACCAAGTTTGATAAATCTAATTCTGCGAAGTTATCTTGTGAAAACAAGAAGCTCAATCCAGATTAAGAGATCACTAGTAGTTTTATCCAGTTAAAAAGAACACAAAATCAGTATTGAAATTTAACACTCATCATATAAATTTGAATTGATTTCTGTTTTTCTTTATCCAGTAACAGTATTTTCTGAATTTTGTAATTTTACAATGTAAAACATCTTTAATTATGCGGATTAACTATTTCCCCAAATTCTTCAGGAGTCACCTATTTCTAAAAACTCATAATTGTCTTTTTCTACTTAACAAAAAATCTCGATGGCTCATACATGTTACATAATGGTTCAAATACTCCCTGAATGCTATTATTAATTGACAAGATTCTAACAATCTCTCAATCCACGGTATGAGGTAAAGTCAATGCCACTCACATATCTTAGTCCCAGAAGCAAATTGTTGCATGCTTCCCCAAAATTCAAGAACGTTTTACTTAGCATAGAGCACAATATTAATTGAACAATTAGGTATGCAACTTCCAGCTGTAGTAAAGAGATGTAAACGCCAAGAAAAAATCACTAAAATATCCCCAAAAAAAGAGTTTAACAATATACACAACCTTTAAACCTTTAAGCATATAACTGTACAATGCAGACAAGGCGAAAACCTTTAAAACTACCTTCTCCCAGAAATCAGCTTAACTAACCAAGTCATCAAAGGGCTATGGAGAAGAAAAACTGACCAAAACATGGAAAAATATCCCTGTTGTATGAAAAAAAATTGTATCCATGCTCAAAGAGAATTGAATAATGAGCATCTAAAATGAAGGAAAGTTTTGCTTAAAATGATATAAAAGGGACAGGAAATGTTAAAGAAACAACTAATGAGTGCAAGGAGCACTCATTCATTGTTACCGAATCTCTTAGCAATGATAGGCCGAACATCATCAGTGTCAACCAGTGTTTCAAGGAATGGAAGTAGTGACATTAGTGCGGAGTCTGAGGGGTCATCAAACCAACTCTTGATGGGAATTCCATTATTGACTTGCAAGCGGAATACCTGCAAAACATCAAAGGATAAGCATTATAAATAATCAAGTAACTGTTGAGATCCCATAAGTTTGTTTATGACTGTTATTCAAACAAGCAGACTCAATTCGGTACTTGCCCCTCAAAAACTGTAACATAACTGAATTACGCAACCATTTGGCATTTAAATACATGCACAATATAGACTTAACAAGGTAAAAAAATGACATATTTTAGTAATCTACAGATTTAAAATCATAAGAATTCCCCAAAACATACTAGTGACCACACGAATTGACACAACAATGGAACACTAATTACCTGAGGAGAATTATCAATTATGACAACTTTTGCTAGATCAACACCTAAAACAGTTAAGTCTTTAGTATAACTTCCATCATAGAAGATGCAGGATTCGCGGTAAGCTCGTCTAGAGATAAGCTTGCCATCTGGATCCAATATATCCAAAAGCTGCTTCGCATAGATGCTCTGACTAGCTGTGAAAACTACAATTTCAAACATCTCAGAAACTCTCTCCAGGAATGTCCGCAGGTGAGGCCTCTGTTTCACATACACTGTATGCTCTTTCATATTGAAAAACACTGGAAAGGTGAAATCAGCATCATCACTGTGTTCCAATGTTGAATGCACTAGGGTTTCTGTCCACAAAAAACTGATGTCACCCAACTGTAAGGGCAAAGATCTGAGTACATAAACCAAAAGAACTGGACTGAAACTAAAAGTAAGACTCATTGATCAAGGTTAGTTTTTCATTCCTGCATTTTTTTTCTAAGCTCAGCAGGCTCAAGAAATTCTCTTACCATCCAAGTCAAGAACAAGAGTAACAGATTTTGTTTTCTTGCTATCCTTAGGCAGTATTGTTGGCCGCAAATCTGAAGCCAAATCTGGCAAGTCAGGTATATTCCTTATAAACATGTGTGGATCAAATGAATCTGGTTGATCCACATCTGAGTAAATATTAATATCAGATTCCTGGTTGCACGATCTCAATTGATGGATAGCAAGATACAAGCTCGAATCAGAAGAATCTATTGTAGCATCTTCACATGTTCTGATATCATGAATATAGCCACTTTCCATAGCATTCTTAAGATAAGGCATTACCATGGTTTCCTCAGTCAAATCAAAAGAATTAAGTGGTTCTTCACATTTGTAATCAGGCAAGAACTTAGTGTCTGTACTATCATTAAAGACTGAGTTGCCATCAACTGGTAGCCCAGAAAAAATCATGTCAGATATAAAGAAATCTGATATGCTGCAGGTCTGGTATTCACATGAACCTTTACTGCTATCATCACTATCTTCTGTCTCCAACTGTGGCACATACAGGTTGTTGTTCCCTGGAAGGATTGGTAGCAAGGTTAAGATTTTTTTTTTTAACTAAATAAGATAATATTATAATTAGATAAAACCAATAAACAGAGATTATCTTTTATGTCTATAGGCTTCTGCATAACAGATTCTATTCCAAAAGTTATAAGGATTTAATTTGATGACTCGAGGAAAAACATACACATATCAAACAGATGAGAATTTCAACTCCCGTGAGAGTTGTAGCATAAGCAATTTAACCAGAATATCAAATGCTGATACTTTGTCTCCGTGTGATAGTAAAATCAGGTGGCCCAGCAGATGAAAAACAATTTCTAGTTCAATTCCACACTTTCAGCGCAAAACAAAGTAAAAGAAGCATTGCATTTAAGTGAAATTCTCTAACACTAGCAGCTACTACATCATATCTCTCATTTTTTCTTGCGTTACCTCTTCATATGGAAGGAAAAAGTGTTATATAGGGAAACACAATCTCAAAACCTTGTCTCCTCACATTCAATTCACATCAATTATGAAATATTCATGATAGTACCCTTCAGAGGAAAGAACAAATCAGACCAAGTATTGCATCTCACCTCCATAATAGTCAGTATATGATTTACTATGAATGTCAATAGACTCTAAAATGGGAGAGAAAATCGTCTCTGAGCTTGTACAGGTTCCTGGTGCAGACTCCTGCAGTTTAAAAAAGCATTACAATTAGTTATGCTGTCACATGCTAAATAACAAACCTACTCTGGTAAACATTGTATGAAAGTGAAAGTGAATCAGAAACTGCTATCATATTCAGTATGATTAGCTTTGTACGTGCAAATAAAACAGGCATCTCAAATGATTCGATCCATAATCACAACGGGAAAGATATATCCTAGGGAATAACACAAAATACTATAACTCAAGCTGACATTCTTCACTAAAACATAAATACAACTATGGAGTATGTGATCAATGAAAAGAAAAATATTCTGCAAAAGAATGAAAACGGTAAATATTTCAAAAAATCACAAAATCTTTACACTAACTGAGAGAAAATCTAGCAATACTACAAGAATGCAGCAACTAGGAAATAGCACATCAATTCTCCCCATTGAAACTTCCTACAGCTAGTGACTCTGCAGGATGTCCTACTAGAAGCCTAGAACTTGGGCACACGCACACACACAAGACATCTGATCTATCGCAACTGCAGTATCTAAAAAATATCACATTGCAAAAATCTATATTTGAACTTTTAAAATAGTCCAAATTGAAGTAACCATTTGTAACATAATAAGCTTCTCAAGTTATAATAGCTTGCAACTTTGAGTTAACTATTCAGATCTTCCACAATTGCTCTATGTTTACGTGCTTGGTATTGGAAGATTCAAAGATACCTCGATACATATAATCATAGTTTACCAAAAATTTCAAATTCCGGAGAAATTACATAAGTTATGATTACAACCTGGCGATTAGATACTTCTGATGTCGGAAAAATAGGTGAGGTCCTCGCCTACTAGCTCTAGCAGAAGAATGGGACGATCCTTGGACTGTTTTCAGGCTTTGTACAGTACCCATGAACAATAACATTGGAGAAAAAGGGAAGAAGAACAGGGATTTAGGGGGGAAGAAGACAAGCCAAGTACTCCCTCAGACCCAAATTTTTTATGCATTTCAAGAGTTTTTTTTAAAAAAAAAACAGCGTATAAGTAGCTGAAAAAGTTGAGCCAGGTTCTGTCTTTATCCTTCATAACATCATTGTGATAAATGTGTGGGGCCAAATGAGAATTGTCGTCTATATCAACCTTATCAAGTTTTATATGTGCTGCACATACTTCCTCATTACTGAGGTTGTGTAGTTCACACGCTTAAATTTGGTTCACAACCAAAACAACTAGAAAAATAAGTGGTGCCTAGGACATCTTGGTTGTCAGTTGAAATCCCACCAAAATCTATCGCACCTTAATGGTCTTGTTTTGTTGACTGCGTTGTTCATGAGTTAATTTCTCAGCACAAATTAGACCTAAATTGATGGCTGAGTCATACTAATTCCCAATGAGTAGGTGAAGGACAGGAAGTGAAAGTAGTTGTGTAGCTATTTGCCATATTTAGAAAGTGACATAAATTTTGAGACAGTCCAAAAAGGAAAGCATGACGCCCATCAATGGGACGGAGGGAGCACAAAACAAAAAACTCAATTCCTATTCATCAATCTCACCCTACCTAGGATCACATAGGAATATTAAAATTTATAAACTTCAAACTTTCCTAAACTTAGTATTTCCATCTTCTAATATGGAAATTAACAAGTTGCAAAGCCTTTTAGGAACTTTTCTGTGACAATGACTTACCTAATCTAATAAATAACTAAAAAAAACTCAGCAACACACGTGCTGGAAAATTCCTGCAACAAGTAAAAGACCAAAACACCCTTGAGACCCAATCTTTCAAAAACTACTAAAATCAGAAAATAAAACTATAATCAACATAAACAAAGACTCTCGATTAACATATTATTGCTCCTAATTACGCTCCTTATCTACATGGGATGCCTAGTTAAAGCTTGAGGAAAATCACACAAATCTCTAGCTCTGTATTTCCCTGAGCTCTTGGTTGACTGCAAAAACTTCCCAATTAGTGAACTAACAAGAATGGGAACAAAGTTTAAGACAAATAAACTGAAGAAATACAAGTAAATGACAAAATCTGAATGCAGAACAAGGAAAAAGAGAGAGAGAGCTCTTTTTCTAATGATGTAAACTTGAAATTCGTTATCAGACAATGCACCATATTTTACATTAATTTAGATGACAAACCACTTGGTATCATGCCTTGAAGAAGGCTACTATAAAGCTAAGTTAGGACAAAGAAGTGTGATTTGTACAGAGCTAACTTAGGACAAAGACGTGCAGTGAGTTTAGAGCTAAGTTAAGACAAAGATGTCCAACAATTATTTTACATGACTTAAGGAATTCTTGTCTCATATACAAAAGCATCAAGTACATTGCTTTGAAAAAGGATAATGACCAAGACCACAAAAAGAACTGGATAATAAGCTGCAAACTGCCACAAACAAAAAAACAATAAACAAACAGCTAAATTGGGGGGGAAAAAGATTTTTTTTACCATTCTACTGACATCTGTAGAATCAATGAAAGGCATATACTGCTTTTGAAGGAGTTCTCCATTGAATGATTCCCCATGGTCAGCATCGCTTGCTTCGCTATCATGAGAACGTTTTTCGTCACACGAACAAACTACAAGGACAATGAAAGAAATCATATCCTGAGGACACTTTAACCTTTACACAAGACAAAGAAAAAGGGGCTACTTGAAATTGAAGTAGTTAATACACCATATCAATGAGACAACCAGGCCTGTAGCACTATAGCAGTTTATAGATATTAATAATCAAGAAACAGAGGTTTCAAGCAGTGAATCTCCAGAACCTCATAATAAAATTGTATTTCAAAAAAAACCTCAAAAAACTTCAATAATAAAAAATTATGGATGCAAATGTCTGATTAACTTGCACCCAGCCTCTAAATCTGAATTTATACTATGCTCACTCTTACACAAACTAAAACTTCAAATTTAAATTCACAGAATAATTACCTCAATCTTTCCCTTGGAATGATGCATCTTGTTGCACAGTATATGTATAGTCTCATCCAGTTACAGCAGAAAAAATAAATAAAAAGTACCACAACAAAAGAATCCTATTATCGCAAACAATAACTAAACTAGTTACATCCTTTGTCATAGACTCTAAAGCCTTCTAACCAACAAATACTTAAAGTTCTTCTCAAAAGAACAATATGTTTAATCATAATTGACTTGATCCTTATAGACCCCCAAAAGACAGTTCTTCTAGAAGATTGAGATCCTTTATTGTTTACTTACCATCGTGAGTATGTTGAATAATAGTCTGAAGTTCGTCAGCATTCTGAGCAATTTTGGAAACAGAGAGAGAATTCTTGGATATCATGGTTGATTTTGGGCATATGCGGAGACCTTTTTTTTCTTTCAAACAGCCCACAGTTGACTTGGTTTTCATTTTGAGTGATGGCATTTGATCTATACTTCTGATATGCACCAAAATCTGGATTTAAGAACATTCGCGGGAAAATAAACTCCTCAAAACAGTAAGGAACAACCACTGTCACTGAAATGCTGAGGATGAGAAGTCCATCCAGGAAGGCCAAAACAACTCCAGGAGCTATAACACATTTTAAAAAAAATTGAACTCAATCAGTCCAGACACACGATAAAAAAATATTTTGCACTAGCTCCCATATTCAAGTGCACAAGATCACACATAAAGAACAAAAATATAATGACATAAAAAAGAAACCAATACAAGAACAAAGTTGTTATTTCTCCTAACTAATTACAGTGGATGCCAAGACAGGCTCTATCCTGCCTTCTTTCTGGGGCAACTAATAATACCAAACCAAATATATTCTTGCTGATTGAGGATAGATACTTTAAAATTATTCAGGTATTCATGTTAAAAGCAAGCATGAACAATGGGAGACTTATAATCCGTTTTCTTTTCACCTAATTCAACACATCAATGGTTGTTAAAAACAGAAAATTTTCTCATCTGCAAAATTTATCTAGAGGCTGTATCTAAGGCCTATATCTAACTCCATAGAATTCAATCTGCACTTGGGCTCACCAAAAACCTTTTGTAGGGTTTGAACTCAGTTCAATACTACTCAAACTCGGGTCAAAACCTTATTTCCAATTATCCAACTATCAAATTCATAACAGAGATTCATCAACCCAATTACCAAAAAATTGAAAAAAAATAAAAAATTACTCCTATACCCAAAATACTAAAAAGCAAAATCCTGTTCACTATTTCAAAACGGGAGTATCTGAACCAAGTTCGCGGATAACTTTGACTAGGTTTTGATCTCAACTGGAGTATTACAAGAAGCTCAACCTAGGTCAAAACCTTACAAACCCAATTATCCAACAATCAAATTCAAACAAAAAGACATTCAATTGAATTACTTAAAACAACAGATATTTATCAGTCAGAAGCAACTAAAAGCACATAAAAAACCACAAAAGCAGAGAAAAGTCAACTAACTAAAACATAAAATTACACACATCTAACAACAAACCGGAGCTACTCAATCTCTAATATTCAACTACAACAAAATAAGTTACGACTTAGATTGGAAACAGGGAAGAAAAACCTAACCATGGGGGAAGATTCAATCAGTGGATCCTAGTCGAGCTCTGGAGAAGAAAAGAAAAAGAAACAGCTAGTTTTAGTAGATGCTGCTAAAGGTCGTTTGACAGGAGAAGACAAAGATGCAGGAGTAGCAATGGTTCGCCGGAGAAAGAGCGACGACGGCGACGATACAGGACTCGGTCGGGTCGTCAGGGTGTGAGAAGGGAGGAGGAGTTGACTCGTCGGGGAAAGAGAGAGAGAAGAAAAGGAGGGACAGAGAAGGAAGGCGCCGTAGACTTGGCTTCCAGCACACAATTAGTGATAAGTGCAGTATTATTTATTTATACAACGACTAATAATTTCTAAGGAGTATTAACGAGGAATTTTGGAAGTTACTAAATTATGATGGAAAAATTGGTGAAAAGGTTCCGAGTAGTAGACAAATTCATTTATTTATCCCTGATTTGGTAAGACAGGGATCCCAATGAACGTATACTCATTCACTTTTCTTTTAGATTGATCTTTTTTACACTGAGATCAGCATTGGATAAATGATAATTATATAAAATTTAAATTTGAAATTTATTTTTTTACATGTGTCGTAGATACAACGATGATATTTGTCAACACTATGAAAAAAAAACTCATATAAATTTGACTTAAATGTCTTGAATTAATTTATGGAATATAACATGCTTTATTACTTTTTTTAATTTGTCTTTGGTATGTTATATGTGTAAAAATGTAGAATTTTCACATTTTTTGTTTTAAAAATGATTAAGGGTGTTTTTGATAATACCGAAGTCTGAAATCTGAAGTATAGATCCATTAGGTTATTGAATTGTTAAATATTAAATTTAATACATTTGAGTGCATATCACATTCAGTAATAAGTAAATAGTTTATCACTTAATTTTGAGAACAAACTTTGCTTAGAAAATTCAGTGCCGTTTGATTAATTTAGATGTTCATTTTTTTTATGAAACGGTCTGAATATATTAAAATTTGAATCTATTAAATTTAAGTGCTGAATTGAATTATCAAATAGGGCCTAAGAGTCTGTGTCGAAGCAGTTAAATCGTAATATCTGATAAATTCAACCACATAGAGTTTTGGATTAATTACATTTATCTCCCTTTAAATTTATCCATATTACCAATTAAATCTTAAATTTTGACCAAATAATGGTCTAACCCTTTGAATGCACAAAAGTTTATCAAAAAATATCCTTGACATCTTCTACCATTAGAAATGTTGCTAATGTAAGCAAAAAAAAAATTGGTGTGAGACTCCAAAAAATGCCCTTATAAACCATGTATGTCACTAGGGATGGCAACGGGCGCACCCGCCCCGCAGGGGTCTATTGGGGCGGCGGGGAATTTTTTCCCCCCGTTTGAGGGATACCCCCGCCCTGCCACCCGTTTGGAAAAAAAAAAGGTATATATATGTGCATAATTATATATATCATGATATTATCAATTATACATTTATACTACTAATTATACATGTTTATTAATAAAAATTATTAATTATTTATACTAAATTTATTAATACATTTATATTAAATTCCTAACTACACTTAATACAATAATGCTTTTTTCTAAAAAAATAAAATAATAATTTAGTGATTGTATTTATATCAAAAGTAAAAACTTGATTATTTTAGTTATATTTGTTTTATCATATTAGATTGTATTCAAATAACTTTTGTTTAATTATTTTTATGAGTTTCATTTGTGAAGTTACAATGAATAATAATTTGGTGATATGTTAATATTTTAGTACTTGATTATTTGCTCAAATTTAATGAAATTATATAATAATTTTTTTTAACCCCACCCCACCCCCGCCCCGTTGCCACCCCTATATATCACAAAAATAATTTTCTTTATTCCCAAAATATGAATAACAGCTTCATACTTCAAAAAAAAAAAGGAAAAGGAAAGAGTAAACCAGAAAGTAAAATCTTCTAATGCAAGTGACCTAAAAAAAATCTAATGCAATTGATGTTTCTCCCCGATTTAATTACACATTGATTTGGCTCATTGTATATGTTTTAATCAATAACTTAAAACCAAAAACCAAGAACTAATAATTTGTCTACTTAAACATTTTTCAAACTCAAAATCACTAAAATTCCTTTCAAATCAACTTATTCAAGCAAATGAATCGACTGCCAATTTCTTCTTCAACGGCAATTTGATTTCAACTTTAACATAAGCCTTTTCCTTTTACCCGTAGAAATTTCTTCTCTTTTCTTTCATTATTCCGGTTGCTGTCCCTTTGATGATTCTATGACTAAAACTTCACGAATTTATGAACCTAAAATTTGACGAGCTGGGTCTCGAGGTTTTGGGGCTTGCTTGTGTTCCATGCCTGGTGAGAATTATTTTGCTGTAAACATTTTGGGTTTTGGTGGAAAAAAGGAAGGAATAGCCACTGGTTTAGGCTCCTTTGGTGGCTCTACAGCCATTTTTAGCCAATTTTAAGGTTGGAATCATATGATTTGCACTAAAAAAATGACTCTCAGATGCAATTTTTGCTAGAATTTATTATTGGACAGAGGTGGTCGATGACGGCAGTTGACAGCGGCAGGTGTGGCAGCAGTGAGATTACTCGGAAATGGAGCAGGGACGGTCATCTGTCCTTGAGCAGTTAATGGCCATGATTTGGCCAAAAAATTTTGTGCGGTCCAGATAACAAGTTATGCATCGATTTTCACACCGTGTGTGACTAAAGTTATACGTTGTGCAAACAAAGTTACGACGTATGTAACCAAAGTTGCGCGCTGTTGAAAATGGCCAAAATCGTTGGGGACGGTTGCAGGTGCAACCGTCCGTGCCCCTTGTCCGAGGTTACTCTCTTAAAAATTTTAAATTTTCTAATAAAGTTGGTAAGGAAAGAGATGAAAACAAAATAAAAAAGGAAAGAATAAAAAAAATTTACAAGAAGATTTATTAATATCTTTTATCATCCAAACAAACTCCTATCTTTTCACAGTAGTAGGCATTTTGGTCTTTTCTCCACTTCTGTTTGAGATACTTCACGGAAGTTAATCATAAGGGGGTATTTATTATTTGGTCAAACTTGAGGGTTTGATTGGTAATTTAGTCATACCTCAGGAGAGGTAAATGTAAATGCCTAAAAACTAGCCTTCAAGTCAGCCTACGCTTGGTCCTTATCCGCAGGAAATGAAAGTAAATGGAATGAGGATCAATTTACTCACCAAGTAATCCAGTCATTTATCTACTGGATCAACCATATTAATAATGCATATAACATTTAATAAAACGTATCACATAATTCAATCACAATTAGCACATTATTTGTGTATTGCATATATAATGTATGCATTTGTATTTTTTTAATCTTTAACTCCAATCCTTAAAGATCTTTTCCTCTTTCTTCCTTTGTCTTCAGCTATAAAATATGCTACAATCACTTTATACTCGCGATACCTACCATTCTTATTCATGATAGGGCAATATGTCGGTCAAAATATAGTTCCAAATATTATACTATGGTTAATATTTTTACATGTAATAGAGTCATTTGGTTTTTTTTTTTTTTTTGTCAACGCAGTGGGTATCTGGGTCCGTGGACTGGTTACCGTACGACCCAACTAATCCCACTGCGTGGCCGGGAGAGGCTGCCCAATATCACCGACCAGGTAAACCTGGGGACTCGATCCCTGGACGTGGCTCTCCCCAACTTGGACTACAACCACGGAACCGAACCCCGAAGGGCATGTAATAGAGTCATTTGTTTATTACTATATATCTCGTGGGAGAGCTGTACTAGCATTTAAACATTGCAATTCTACAATCTTTCCCGTCCTAAACTTATTTTAACAAATCCAATAATGTCCAGAGTCACACATATTTAATCAAGCATAAAGACAAATTGTAATCATTCATGGACGTGTAATCATTAAATAAGTACATAAGCTCAATCCAATTTGATATCACAAAATACATTTTTAGCGATTAATTCATAAATACTTTAAAAGTTCATCTTAAAGTATAGAGATATGAAATAATCGCTTACTTGATAACCAGGATAACTTCAAATTCATCTCTCGGTCCTTGAATCTTCTCCTAAACCAAACAAATTCAATTTGTAAGATACCTTTGGTAAACCTAAGATGTGATTCAGTGCAAGATTAGCTAATCAAATAACCAACTCCACATACGGCAGCCTACTTTAGATTTTCAGCACCGATAATGCTCAGTTGAACTACCATAACTTAAGTTATATATCTTTTTAAAAAAAGTTGCAAAAATTCGCGCTATTAGAAACTAAACTTGAAGTGCTAAAAATCTTTTAAAAAAAAAACACTAGGAAATAGTCACAAGTCAATATAGTTTTGAATCCTAAGCTGTGCAAGTCGGATTTTTAGCCAACTTTGCAAATTTTTTGGCATCAATAGGCAGCAAACTAGAGATTGAATTTTATACCGTTGAAAAGATCTACAAATATAGCTTCCAACGCAATTGATGACACTGAATTTTTGACATTCCTGCACCTAGGTATGATCGATTTCTCACAACCGCGCAAGGGTGCCTATTAGTTACAAAATTGATCAAACTCAACTCTTCTTAGCTACAATTTGTCTAGAATACCTTCACTTTGCATCCCAAATCTTTGGCTATAGATTCAACAGCAAGAGATATAAGAAACACCAAAACCTTCTTCTTAATCTTACAAATTAAACTCATGAAATTTTAAATTACGAATTTCTTACCTAAAATCACCTTAAGGAGCTTGAATTTGATGATTCCCTTCTGTGCTCTAAGTCTCTCCTAAAGGTCTCTGTTTCTAGTTGTTCAACTATGACGGTAGAAGTAACAATAGCAGCAAGCAACCAGTGGTTAGATATACATGGACTTTTTGCACTTTGAGCCTTCAATTATTCTTAAAATTTCTAACCACACCCTAAGTAATTTAAATTTTAAATTACTTAGGTATTGGGGACTTAGGTATTACACAAGCAAAACAAGAACAAATTATTTTAAACATAGACAAAAAACTATTATTAATAAATTAATGTCAGTTATAACTAAATTCACAAATGTGCTAAGATTTGTGAATCTTGAAAATTGAGGTCTGAGATCCAAAATCTGAAGTCTAAATCCATTAAATTATTGAATTGTTAAGTACTAAATCTAATACATTTGAGTGTATATCACATTAAGTGATAAGTGAATAGCGTATAACTTATTTTTAGAAGCAAATTTTGCTTAGAAAATTCAATACCACTTAATTAATTCAGATGTTCAATATTTTGTTATCAAACGCATATGAACATATTAAGATATGAATTCATTAAGTTTAAGTATTGAATTGGATTATCAAACAAGACTTTGGTGATGTAGGAAGATGATATACAAAGATGAACTTGACATTCTTTTTTTTTTCAAATTTTTCCAGAGGGATGAGATTTTAAAAATGGAGAGAAAAGCAAGATTTAAAACCAGGACATTCTTTAATTATTATGGTTTTGAGAAAGAATAGGCACAAAACCAACAAGACTTGGTTGTGAGAGTCATTGTGCAAATTGGAGAAGTTAAACAATGAACTCTTCAAAAAGAAAACATTTTCACGAAGTGGCAGCCTATACTTTTGTGAAAAAATTTCATAAGAGAAGCTTGCTACATGCTCACTTTTGCTTAATCTTGAAGCCTTAGTATAAAATATTCAAACGAATATGATAAAATTATAAGCTAATGTTCTAGATAAAGACCTTGTTGTTACTGGATTTCAAAACCTGATTTTAGATTTTGATTTTGGAAAAGCTATTTTTTTTTATTCTCAACTATAAAAATGAACAAAAGAAAAAACCAAAAAAAAAAAATCCCCAAACCTCTCTCTTTCTCTTTTTCTATTGTTTTGACTTTTGGTTTGTGTATTCCTTCAAACAAGCACCTTTGATAAAATTGAAATCTGAAATCTAAAATTTGAAATCTAAATCTATTAATTTATTGAATTGTTAAGTATTAAATCAAATGCATTTAAGTGTATATTATATTTAGTAATAAGTGAATAGTTTATCACTTATTTTTTAAAGCAAATTTTGCCTAGAAAATTCAATGTCACTTAATTAATTTAAATGTCCAATTTTTTATTATCAAACACATTTGAACATATTAAGATCTAAATTCATTAAATTTAAGTGCTGAATTGAGTTATCAAACAGGGGCTAAGACATGTTTTTTATCATCAAATCCAATCATGAGCCAATCCAATTTTTCAATTCCACAAAATTTATTCAAATTTCAGAAGAACTAAAAAATAAATTTAAAAATTTAAAAGAACACAGGAAATAGATGTCACATTCTCACGTGTTGAATTAAGACCTACCACTACTAAGTAGCAGCCCTGATGACTTTTGAGTTTTGATGTTATTTTTCTGTGTCTAATTGTATTGGGATCAGGTGTTCGACAAAAGAATCTCTGTATTTCGGATGGAAAGTGAAAATTCCATCTCCCTTACTCATCTGATTCCTCAATTATCTTCTTTTTTTTTTTTTTTTGGGTTTTCTACTTCCCTTTTCCTTTTCTTCTATCTTTGGGCTCCTAAATTTATTTAGGCGTGGCTGTGGTGGTCTTTGGAGGAGTTTGGGGAGGCTTCATGGCGGTTGTCGGACAGTTGTTTGGTGGTGAAGTTGAAAAAGATGGTGGAAGAATTTTCTTTTTTCGATTAATTAGTTCACATCAGTACTTGATCGTATTTTTGTTTCTACCTTTTTTTTAATTTAGTTAATGGAGAGGTGATCAAATTGTGGAAATATCTATACTATTTATGCAATAATAAAAGGAGAGAGATGGCTGTTAGGGTAAACATTTTGTATCATTTTTAATTTTTCCCTTAAAAATTTAATTTTTATCCTAACTGCCTAGTCACATTTGCTAATATAATCTTTCATAACTTCCTTAAATATTGCAACTATTAAATTAACTAAAATTGTATTAGAGAAAAAATAACTAATAAATTGCAATTATTTTCATGAAGAATTTATATAAAATTTAATTTTGTAAAAACAAAATTAATATATTCATAAAAGTTAATAATTATTTCTAAACTGCACACACATTGGGTCTGCTTTCAACACTAGTTTTGCTATATATAAAGTTTGAGTAGGGTTTGGTGTAAAAAAAAAAAGTGCCATTATTTGTTTTGTCAAATATACCCTTCCAATATTTACTATTATCTACCTACATCTAAATCTGTTGAACTTCCCACCCCTACATAACTACCAGTATAATAAACACACACAAACATAGATTCATATCACCCTTTTGAGCCTAAAAAGACTTTCAATGAAGTAATAACTGCTAACAATTTCCTATCCAAAAAAAATGAAAAAAAGATGAAAAACACAAATTTTCCATCCATATTTCTAAAACAAAACCTCCAACAACTATTAAAAATTTTAATATACTAGTGTTTTGACCCGTGCTATGCACGGGATTATATTTCAAATCAAAATAATATTGTATATATTTATATATTATGGTACAGAATAATAAATATATATACACTAAAAATTTTAAAGAAGTGATGCTTAATATTTTGAAAAAAAATTAATCTATAATGATTTACATAATAAAAGAATTGTTAACGCATTTAAGGAGAAGGTTAGGTTGGGTGGTAAGGTGAGAAGAGTTTTCTTCAAAAAAGTCAATTTATCAATATCCGACAAAACATATTATGTTATACTCATATATCAATACTTATAATATAAAAAAAATAAATTATAACCAATTTATTTTCTTCCATTTTTAGAAAAAAAAATCTTTCTCCTATCTTGTGCCCATATAATTGTTGAATGCATTTAGATTAGCATTTTTCATAAACTTTAATGTATATTTTAAAAAAAATCTCCGTAATATGTGTTTTAGAATTCTCAAAATTATTAAAAATCACCATCATTTCCCTCTTCTCTTATCCGACATCCAGTCATCAGATGCCTCCTACGACTTTCATACCTTCTATCATGGTACCACTGTCTCTATTATTATTTTTTGGGTAAAAAATAAAAAGGCCCCCTGTGATAAACCTAATACACAGAAAAGCCTCCCATGGTTTCAAAATATACAACACAACCCCTCATACTTTGAACTAAATTGTAAAGGTGACGGAATCCGTTAAACTTAACGGAAATGGTCAAAATGACCAAAATACCCTGATATAATTCAACAAAAAAACAGCTCAAAAAATCATTTATTTTATTTTCTAAGTAGAGAGAATTGAGAGTTAAGGGGTAGAATAGGTATATTTGATAAAAATTAGGTATAAAAAATTTTTTTTAGGTTCCAATATGTCATTTCCGTTAAGTTTAACGGATTCCGTCACCTTTACAATTTAGTTCAAAGCATAAGAGGTCGTGTTGTATATTTTGAAACCATGGGGGGCTTTTCTGTGTATTAGGTTTATCACAGGGGGCTTTTTTGTTTTTAACCCTTATTTTTTTGTCATCTCTGTTATATCCCTGCAATCCCCTTTCTTCTTCTCTTCCTTCTCTGCCCATCCTTGTAACCTATATTTCTTCTTCAACATTTCCTACCACTTTTCAACTTCTCACCATTTTCTTCCCTCGCTCCTTCCCCTATACCTAACCTCTAAATTCATATCCCTACAACCCAATATATTTAACTTTACCTATCATAATGAAAATATAAAATTGAAAATTGATTATGATGGTTGCAATTATTAGTATCTAAAAATGAGAATGAAAAATTGATAATATCTATAATATCCTCAAGTATTACAATCAATATATATATATTTAACATAGCAAATACATATTTACATATGAAGGCAGCAATAAGAATACATAAATAATTAATGATACCAAAAGTTATCCTTAGTGTTTGGGTTTTGCACTCTTATTCAAATCTAATGTCAAATTTGGGCCAGATATATACAAATTAAGTAGTATTTTAGGGTTGAATGTTTTATATCTTTTTCTTAAATTATAATGTTACTTTTTAAAAAAATTTTGGTAGAATTGGTGTTGTTATTATGGTTATTTTTTTTAATCAAAAATGAATATTTCAAAAAAAAAATTCACGTTAAAAGGCTAGTAGTACTTTGTTTTTTATTTAGTGATTTCATAATTTGGATTTCACGAATGGTACCATTCTTGATTTTTTAAATCCACGACATTATTTCATGAATATTTTTTATTTAATTTTGCCCTTTTACTTAGGATTACAAAGTTAAAAGATAAAATATTGTCATTTACTTATTTACTTTTACTAAGTTTGGTAATGCTTTCTTTTTATTTATCTTCCCACTAATAAACTTCAAACCAAATTCATATATAAGTGGAGTCACTACTTTTTTAAATTAGAAAGGCATGGAAGCTACTTCTTACTTAAGAAAATATTATTTGCACTCCATTTTTTATTATTTGCAATTCCACTATTTGTTTTATCATATAGTATAATTAATGAAAATTATATAACCAAAATGATTATTGAAGTGTGAATAACAAAAATGGAGTGTAAATAATCTTACTTATTTATTTGTTATCTCTTCTTATGGTCTTATAGAAGTTTTAATTGTTGTAGAATCATAAATACCGCAAGGCAATCGGAAACGTGATGGGTTGAAGTTCAAATAGGATAACAGGCATATTAACCAACAATTTGAAATGAAATGATTTTAAAAAGTAACCAACAATTTCAAATGTGAAGAGTAGATGTGGAAGTTGAGAGGAATATATTTTATAAATTAAATTAAATGTGAAATGCTATAAAAATGGAATTGGTAGTGGGAAGATGCATGGAGGCTTGTTGCTAAAAATCCCTTCTCAAATTTATATAGATATAGATTTTTAAAAATTTTCTATCATTTCCTAGATTTCCTACACCCTTCATCTTTTAAACTTTTTATGACCCACTTGTCCTTCTTTCTCTCATCCACTTTCTTTTCTTTCTCTCAATGATATCTCTACAATAATAAAGCGGGAACAGGTAATTTGATGTAATCAGTTATCACTTTTTAGAATTCCTCTTTACCCTTCAAATATCTTCTCACCAACTAACATCATACAACCAATGAAATACATGTTTATTACTTAAACATAACTGCTTATAGATAATTGCTTGATTTAATTTTTTGTTTGATTTTTAAGATTTTGTTTGTATTAACTTTTTTAATTTACTACTACTAGATTTTATTGTCAAATAATGAATCTATATTCATTAGTTTAACAGAAGATTTTTTTAATCACTAGCATACACATCGAGTGTGTCAATCACTAGTCTTACTATATATAAAGTGTTGGTGAAAACAAATTGTGTCATTTAATGTATTGCCTAATCCATCTTATTTCTAAAGAGAATTACATCATTTTAACTACCCACCTCCAAACAATTACTCCATGCGTGTTGAATTAACCACCACTTTCCTAACAAAAAACTACTCTTTTTTAAAATGGGTATAATAGTTTAACTATTATTTTTCAACAAAAAATAATACTAATTGTTTTTGATATCTTTTTATTAGTAACACACACATTGGATTTGCCTTAAGCACTAGTATATATAAAGGGAGAGTAAGGGGTTTGGAGTAAATATTTATTGTCACTTTACGAACTTCCTTTTTTGCCCTTATAAAAGTTATGCTTACTTTAATACCTACACATATGTTGTCAAGATAACTCCTCCTGAATAATTTTTATTTTTAACTATTTAAATATATGTTTTCAACATAACTAACCCTAAACATTACAACTAACAATATAGAATTATTCTATGAAAAAAATTTGAAAGATTAAAGTTTCTTTTAGTAATAAAAATTTTATATAAAATATATGGCCATAAATATTGTGTATTTTTTGATTGTACACGCATTGAATGTACATATAGCATTGGTATACATAAAGCAAGAGCGAGGAGTTGGTGTAAACTTTTTGTATGGCTTTATGTTCTTCTTAAATTGCCCTTGATAACTATACACTTTCAACTTCCAATATATCCTTCTTCCAACTAATATGTATATCTTATTATTTTATTTCTCAATTTATTTAGTAAATATTAATTTTTATCAGCAACTATCAATCGCGATTATGAATTACTACTAAAATTAATAAATTATTTGTTTATATATATATTTTATTTTAGTGAATTTTCTATATATTTACTATTACAACATAAAATTAATTCTCTTGAAAATGATTTCAAATGTAGTCAAAAAATTTGACACAAATTTCTTTTATTAGTTGCATGCACATTCGTGTGTATCTTGAACATTGGTTGGCAATATGGTTAATTGTACTAAATACGCTCAAATTGGAAATATTGGGGACCGGATATTTAAAAAAGAAAAAAAACTTAAGGATGACAAGCTCACATTTGGCGAATCAAAAGCGCACATGTGATGTGACCAACTTTCAAGACCAAAACTGCATTTTTCCGTGATAGAAATTGTTGAAAAAAAAAACACTAAGATGACTTATTCCCTAAAAGAGTCCATTCCCTAAAAGAGTCCATCTAAAAAAAAAAAAACTCCAAAATCACGACATTCTTAGATACAAACATGAAAATCCTTACAATCAATAACTTGGGTTATTCATTAATTTGTTTCTATGTTATACATTGTTTAGTATAGGATTTTCCTTCCCGAGTTAAAAACTCCTTTTTGCGTGTAAACTAAAAACAAAATGGGCGAAAACTGATATCCAATGTACCAAATCACTAATTTTCAACGTGGAAAGGGAAATGGAGGGCCTGGGCTTTGTTAATTTGTTAGTAAAGGGCTAATGAAAAGGTAATTAGTCCGTGTGCAGGAGATACAGCCAAAGCCAATCATATTGCTAACCAAAAAACAAAGCAAGACAGAAAGGTTGAAAAATAACAAGTACTGATACAGTGCTAATGATGCAGATAAGAGATTGAATTCCCAATCTCAACTACCACAAAATTGAATAATTCCCAACATGTGGGCGAACCTTTGCATTTTAAAGTCTTCCACCAACAGAACAAAGACAAAATAACAGTCTTGCAAATTGCAACGAGAAAGTGAGAAACGAAGAAAGAGCCTCGCCTACAATACTTGACTATTTTCAAATAATGAGAAAGTTAACCTCGAACAAAATTCGTTCAAGATCCAAATTTGATCTCAGAGTGAATAGATTAGAAGACACAATAATGGACATATCCTCCAGTAGTAGCACTAGTTGCTTTGATTCCTCTCTAGATTATCTGGGCTGGTTGGACAAGGCCTTCCAATATAAGTTCCATTCTGATCTAAAGATTTGGGACCTGAAGATCGGGTTGACATATTACAAAGCTTTGACCTGTATCTGAGAAACTCTAGGAGGAGGAGGAACCATGAGACCTGTTCGGAACAAGATGTGGAGGAGAAGGATGTTACTTCTTTCAGAATTCAGAACCTGATTATCAGAAGAATGCAAGATCTTGAATTTGCCTGCAGCAAATTATTTATTCATGCTAGTTTACCAGGTATACTTAAGATGAAAGGAGAGCTCACCATATTCCGGAAAGAAATCAAGTTGTTTTTCAAGACAGATATCAACGAATCGTGTATCAACTTTCTGTTGGACTATTATTGGCTGAGGGATCCAGGACTAGTTATTGATTTCATTGATTTGGTTTCAAAGATTCTGATGGAACTTCTCCTCAAAAGTCAGATATCCCATTTCAAGACCCTTGAAGAGAAGCTAATGTTCTTGAATAGTTTCATTCGCTTTGCCCTGCTACACGGTGTCGACGGTCAGCAATTGATAGATCTCTTGGTTCACGCTGAAGTGGTGGCTATCAATGCATTACGCCTGATTTGTACACGCTGGTTTGACAGAGATGATGAAGAAGTATGCGATGAAATGGGACTTCAAATTTCTGACTACTACGTGAGAAGATTAATCCCACTCCCAGAGATGATGAAGAAGTATACAATAAAATCGGACTTCAAATTTCTCAACTAATACGTGAGAAGATTAATCCCAGTGATCCCCAAGTCCGAGAAACTTATATCCATGTCCTGACTGCTTCAAAGTTATCAAGATCATCAGACACTTCAGCTCTAGAGAAAAATAAGCATCTAGTAGCTGACTTTATGGATTATCTCATTCACAATTTTATGGAGCTACTAGAATCTTGTACCAGTATTTTGGTTCCGATTATGAATCAAATGCTAAAACTCCATGATGGGCTGAGATTCCTAACAATCCTTTTCAGGCATCAGGAGAAGTTCAAAGAGCTACCCCATGGAATGAAGACTTATTGGAGTTGTAGTCTGTGATGCAGCAATTGTAATTTTCTCCCTTTCTGTGAGTCAAACCGAAGAAGGCTTGGCCAAGGAAACCGATCTTGCTCTTTTTCATTTGCTCCAAGTGCTCAAGTTTATTAAGGCAGAAGTAATCGATCCGATAACATCAATATCAGGATTTGATTTTCCTAGGACCAATGAGTTGGGCTCTATGGATATTCTGCTTGAAAATCTGAAGGAACTACAGAGTTGTAATGAGGCCGATGATTCAATTGCATTCCCATATGATCAAATCCACAGAGTCTTAGAAGATCTCGTATTCTTAAGATTTTTCCTTGGAAAGATAGTAGACCAGTGCAATCAGAACAAAAAACTCCAAGCTTTTTGGCGTCGTGTTATGGAGGTGGCATCAAGGTTCGCCGTCGCGGATCTCGGTCGCGTCGCGGTCTCGGTTGTTCCACATCCGTCGCGGCATATCGGATGAATATCGGGTGATACATACATTATAGTATATAAAAATTTTCAAAAAATCTGAAAAAATTACTAAAAATAGAAAATATCATAAAAAGCACAATTATCAACTTAAATTTACTAAATACCTACATTATCATATATAGTTACTAATTATTAAATAAAATAATGCTGTCATTACCATAAGGGCCTATAGCATTAGCAATAAAAAATTTGCATTATTTAGATAATAATAAAAAATTTTATTATCTAAATATATTAAATTTTTTCTAATCAAGTTTAATTATGCAAGGTAATTTGCATTATTTCGATAATAATAATTTTTTTATTATCTAAATATATTGAATTTTTTCTAATCAAGTTTAATTATGCAAGGTAATATGCATTATTTAGATAAGAATAAAATTATTTTTTTATTATCTAAATATATTACATTTTTTCTAATCAAGTTTAATTATGCAAGGTAATTTGCATTATTTCGATAATAATAAAAATTTTTTATTATCTAAATATATTAAATTTTTTCTAATCAAGTTTAATTATGCAAGGTAATTTATACTTTGACAATTTGCCCAATTCAATTTTTTGTTTAACTAACTGCAACAAACTCTTTTTTTTTCTTTACTTTTTCTAATTAATTTACCTAAAATCATTTTAACCAACATAATTGAGATACATGAAAATAAATAAATTACATTTATGATCATTAAAATGTATCCAAATAATCACTACATATTTTCTAACTAAAATTTAGATAAGAGACTACTAATACAAATTAATCATATACTTAATAATATGTAAAAAGTGTCAAAATGCATTACTTAAATTTACAAATATCTAAATATCATGTCTGAATGCTAAGTTAAAAAAATTAAAATTGATAAGTTATTTTGAAAAAAGATACGGACCTTTTGACTGATGCTTGGATTTAAGATTAGGAACCTAATCTCTTAATTACTTGGGCCAAAGCTGGACTTTACATGCTTCTAATTTTTCCTTCAATTTTTTTCCCTATGGCTGGGTTCGGTACAAAAGCCCATCTCCTGTTTAGTGCAGCCGCAAGTCCTCCAATTTGTTTAGTGCACTTGCGGATTCTTCCCTTCGGTTTGTTTAGTGCAGCCGCAAGTCACTGGATTCTTCCCTTCAATTTTAGCCATTTCTTCCTCTGACTCTTCCCTTCATTTTTTTTCCCAATTTCCGTTGATCAGTTTTTTCACCTCCTTCACGGCCAGATAAGGTGGAAATTGAAGAGCCGGCCGTCACCTTTACTCTTTCTTTTGCTTTCTCTTTCCCGCTATTGTTGTCTTCCTCCAACAGCCTGCCATCACCTCTGTTTTGAGCCGCAGCCGGACGATGAATAAATTGCAGAACCGATCGGCTTGTTTCTCCAGTCGGCCGTCACCTTTATTCTGGACTGAACCTCAAAAACTAGTGATGGCTTGCAGAAATTGCAGAACGATGAAGAAATTGCAGAAATTGCAGAACGATGAAGAAATTGCAGAAATTGCTGGTATGCTTCTCTTTATCCCCACTTTTTCCTTGTCTTTGTGGCTGCAAAATGAAACAATAAAGCATGGGAAAAGACTGCAACAACCATGTGGACCACCCCTTGTAATTGTAGTTTTGTTTGGTTTTGTAAAAGGCTCTGCAACAGCCGTAGCTAACTGTGGTGCGATGCCTTATGTGTTCTTTCGGTGTCGGTTCCTTTTTTGTTTGGTTTTGGCTTCCCAGTTGGTGTGTAAATTTGTTAGCCGGTACATATCCGAGTTGAATCCGAAAATTTGGCCGTTATCTTGCTACACGGTGCTAATTCGGACGATATCGGCTGATTCGGAGCGATTCAAATCGGATATGGTGTAATCGGCGTTTCGGGTATCGGTATCGGAACGGCACCTGCCGTTCCGGTTATGACTCGGCCGAGTCGTCTCGGACTCGGCCGAGTTGGCGAACCCTAGGTGGCATATAAAGCAGAGTTAGTGATCAACTCGAAACCTTTTGGTGATGAACGTGAATATTGTTTCGATGTTGTTGCTAGAGATATCAATCTTATGAAGATTGAGACCCAAGAGATCTATGGTAGCATGAGCGATGTTGGTGAAACCAAGAGAGTTACCAAGACTTTCACTCCCATGCCATCACAAGTCACTGCAGCCACGTACAATGAAGATCTGGTGCTCCTCTACAATGAGGTGACAACTATCACTCATAGACTTACAGGAGGATCAAGGCAGTTGGATGTTGTTCCCATCGTGGGTGTGCCTGGGCTCGGTAAGACCACACTAGCCAATATAGTTTATAGTTCTCCTTCAGTAATGTTGCATTTCCAAATTCGTGCTTGGTGCACTGTGTCTCAAGTATATAGCCGGCACAACTTGTTAGTTCAGATATTGGGTAGTATTGATTCTAGGAGCCCAGAACAATATCTAAAGGTGGATGAGGATGATTTGGCTGTAAAGCTAAAACAATTTTTGCTCAGAAATAGGTATCTCCTAGTTTTGGATGATCTATGGGACATTGAGGCATGGAATTTGTTGGAAAGATCATTGCCTGATGATGCCAATGGAAGCAGGATTCTCGTCACGAGTAGATTGCTGAATTTGCAATTCAAACTGGTAGCAAGGCTCACTATCTCCAGCACCTTACTGATGAAGAGAGTTGGCAATTGCTGCAAAAAAAGCTATTTGGCAACGAAGGTTGTCCCACAAAACTACATGGAGTTGGATCTCAAATAGTAAAATCTTGTAGGGGCTTACCTCTTACAGTTGTCCTTGCTGCTGGAATTTTTGCTACTACTGCACAAAATTTCTGGGAAGAAGTTGCAAAAAGTCTAAGGTCCAGTATTGTCCTTGACGAAGAATATTGCATGAAGACACTTGAACTAAGTTATATTCATCTACCAGATGATTTGAAGCCATGCCTTCTTTATTTTGGTGTATTTCAAGAAGACGAAAATGTTCCTGTCCGAAGGTTGTTATGGCTTTGGATCTCCGAAGGATTTGTGCGAAAGAAAACTGGAAAGAGCATAGAGGATGTGGCAGATGACTACTTGAAGGCACTGGTTGATAGAAGTTTAGTCATGGTTACCAAACAAAGAACTACGAGTGGTGCCAAAGCTTGCCCACTTCATGATTTGGTACATGAGTTTTGTGTAGAAAAAGCCAAAGAGGAAAACTTTCTACACATTATTCATCGTGGGAAAGATCTTTTTAGTCTTACTGGCCTAAGCAACCCCCACCGAGTTTGTGATCAGAATACCAGGAAATTGAAGATTCAGCACTCAATGCTATTTTTTCCCAATTTACGCAGTTTGTTGTCGTTTAAAGAGGATGAGTTGGGATTTTGGTTGCCTAAACTTCTTAGAGTGTTGGATTTGAGGAACTTGGTGTTTAATGCATATTTTCCGATGGAAGTAGTATTGCTTGTTCACTTGAGATACTTAGCTCTTCATATTCGAGGAATAAATTCCATTTCCAACCCAATAAATTCCATTTCCATCCCATTTGCAATATCCAACCTCTCAAGGTTACAAACTTTTCTGGTAAGAGGAGACTCAATATTCTATTATGTGTTACCAAAAACTATCTGGAACATTAAGACATTGAGGCATCTATGTATCACAGGTTTCAATTATGGTTTTGTTTTTCCTGTTGACGATCTTGAAATATCCCCATGTTTAGATCATTTAAACACTTTAAAGCTTGCCATTGATCCCTCCTCTCAAAGCTTGCAAAAGCTGCTGACATATTTACCAAGCATCCGCAGGCTGAAATGTAAGAGATCGGAGAAATCAAGTGAAGAATTTACCAGAATTGACGACAAGATTCTGGTGTTCGACTGTTTGAGTCAACTAGAATCACTTAATCTATCTTTTTTTGACGGATACGGATTTAAATTCCCATTGAATTTGAAGAAGTTGACTCTTTCATATAATCATCAGCCATGGAGTGAAATCTCAACAATTGGAAAGTTGCCCAATCTTCAAGTGCTTAAATTACGCCATGGCTCCTTTGTTGGGATTGAAGAATGGGAAATGAAAGAAGGAGAGTTCCCTAACCTCCGAGTCTTGAAATTGATAGGCGTGGCCTTGCGCAGCTGGACTGCATCTTTTGATAGTTTTCTCCATCTTGAGAAATTGGTTGTGCATAATTGTCCGGGGCTGAAAGAGGTGCCTTCTTGTTTAGGGGAATGTCCGACTCTTGAAATGATTGAGGTGAAATGGTGTGATGAGTCTGTTGTAAGATCAGTGAAGCAAATTCAACAAGAGCAGATGGATATGGGAAATGATGTTATAGAGATCATAATTGAATATTGTGGTCATGCATGAAGTTCCTCAGAAGGAGGAGCAGAAGAAGAGTCAAGTCTCTCAGAAACACAGCCAATTCCCTCGCAAGGAGTCTAATTCATGTTTCTTGAAAGCAATTTCTGGAGCTTCCCCATTCTTTTTTAATCACTCATTAATCAGTCCAACAATATTATCGTGCACACTCTGTTTAATGCAGCTACAGATTGATTTGATGCTTATAACTAGCTGAGTATGCAAGCTGCATTTTTCTCTTCCGTCTTTGTATTTCAGTCAGGGTAGTACAGAAAGTTTTAACTTGCTTCTATTTTTCCTCAACAAAGAACCATACACCCAATTGATTGCTATGTTAAAACATACAACAGTTTCTTTTTTTTTTCGTGCAACAAATATTAGGAGGAGATAAATCAAATAAAAATAAAAATTTGGTTATGTTACTTTTCAATAGAGAAAGGGCATAGGAAAAGAATAGCAAAAATTGCCTCAAATAGTTGTCTTGTACAATTTGTGTATTGTTGTTATATGCAGCCCATTTTCATTGGCACTAGATCTAGAAATAGCTTTAGATATCAAGCCAAAGGAAAAAAAAAAAAGTTTTCTGAAAACTTGTGCAACAGTTATCTTTATAAGGGTCTTTCTTTCTTCTTTACTTATTTTCATGTACAAACTTTCTGTATCTTCAAGCTAGCGGTACTTTACAGAAGTCTAAAGAAAGTAAATATTCTAATACTTATTCTTTGCTATTTCATCTCTTATTTCCCATCCTAAGTGATTAAGAGTTCAAACTGATCAAAATGAAAAATCAAAGAAACAAGATGACAATTTTGTTGAGCAATTCTTTATTCAGTTGTCTCGCTCTACAACTGTTCCTTTCTCCAAAGAAATCAAATTAGAATATTTTGAGATGGAAATAGGTTGATTGCATTAAAGATCACCAGTTTTTGCATAAAGGATTTCATTAAAATTTATGACGCACTCCTACCTCACATGTCAAAATTCTCTCTTCAAGAATATACTTTTTTTTTGGTTAATGAAAGAGTTCATATTTGAGTAAATCTTATATACATTGTCAGTGTATACACTATCACGGTTGAATGAATGACACACGAGCAAAATTTGAATTTTAAATTCAAATTTTACACATATGTTATATAGCTAACGGTGATAGTATATACAAGGTTAATTCTTCATATTTTTGTGAACATAATCTTTTTATTTTTATTTCACAAATTTCCATTATCTACAATTTGTATAGAAAAAATGTATCAGCCTTTTTTGGATTGGATGTAATCCAAGTCTTTCCACTATGCATATACAATTTGAAAATGGACAAGTGGTGACAAAGAGTAACCATAATTCACAAATAAGTGCATGATATGACGCTATATGTAGGTTTTAACCTGCTAGCACAGGTTTCACAAGAGACAAAATTGTGATAGTAAATTTGGTGTAATTAATAGTATGTTTTTGCATAAAACAAGTTTCAAAATAACTTACTATTTAAATAACAAATATACTAGATGTTTAACAACAAATTATCACTTTTTCTCTGGAATTTACCATTTTTTATATAAAACTTACTACTTTTTCAAGCAAATTAATGATTTTATTAACAAATCTCACCACTTTGTTAATAAACTGTCCAACATCATTAAGAAATCTTACTCACTTTTAAGTAAAACTTACGCTCTCCCCCCCTTTTTTTTTAACAAAACTTACAATTTTTTCAGGCAAAACTTATGACTTGACTAACAAATGATTGATCAAATTTACCTTCCCTAAGGTTTGGTCAAATTACTAATCAAGTCTTGAAATTTGGCCAAATAACTATCTAACCCCTGAATGAGCAAACGTTTAACCAAATGCTGCCCGACGTCTTCAAGACTTCAACCTTTAGTAATGTTGTTGAGGTTAGCAAAAAGCTTGTGTGACAGCCCCAAAATGCCTTTATGGAGCTCATTTGTCATTACAATAACATACTTTTGCTTATTACCTTCCAACCAAATAGTATATATTTTTGCTTATTACACTCCAACAGAAAAAAATACATCTTGGCTTCCATATATATCCTTTCGCCTAAAAATTAGGATAAATCTTTCATGCATTATTAGTGTATACAAAAGCAGATCCAGATACTTGCTCTATATGTAGAATTTGGAGTTCAAATTGAAATTGAGATGATGTGACATGTAATTAGGTCTGTTTGTGCATATACTGTTCGTGCATAAAATATTGATCCTATAAATTAACTACAATTTTTTCAAATTCTTTCAAACTCAAAATTGGTACTATTGAATTATATAAAGTAAAAATAAAATCAACAAGAATATAGTAATGGTAGCTAAATATAACCTTGAAAAGAATAGTATGAAAATAAGAAAATTTAAAATGCAAAGACTATGAAAAAGAAAATTGTGAAAATCTTTAAAAAAAAAAGAAAAAGAGAAAATGATAACACTAACCCAAAAGAATTCATCAAAAAAGGCAAAAAGGAAAAGAAAAGAATGAAACATAAAGAAAAGACATGGATAAAGGAAATGGCTAATTACCACATGAGAAGTTTCTAAAGAAAAGTTTAAGAAAGAAATATGTAAAAATCTTAAAATGGATAAATACCAAATTTTAGGAAGCAAAGAAAGAAAATTTAGTACGAAAGAAAAGTAACCATATACAAATGTTGGAAGGATATATTACACCTTCTTCTTTCAAGTATGCTATTCTATCAGAATGCTAATTTTATATTACAGTTTCTCCTGTTAGCCGGTTATGATGGGTAGAAACTTGGTAACCTATTTTGAATAATATATAGAATGAAAGAATGAGAGGATATACATGAGGACTAAAGCACAGTGGTGAAAAGTCATCAAACTCACAAATGAATGGCTGTTGTGATGCCACGTATTGGAGTTAACTTGTTATGACAAGTTTTCGAAGGACAAAATTATGGATTAACTTTTTATACAGTTATAATGTATTGATTTTTTATACTAGCAATTTTGGATATATATCACCAGTGCGTAATTTAAATTTTAAATTTAAATTCATGTTGTGTGTCATGATTTAAACTTGCTTGTGTAAAAAGAATTTTACATTGATAGTGTATAAAAAAATTATTCCAAAATTATAGTGATAAATTTAGCACAGCCAGTAGTAAGTTTCACATTTATCTAACTTAACTCTTCAAATAGTAAATCTTACTAGATTTCTAGTAAAGACTATCGCTTTTTTTTAAACTATAATTTTTTTAATATAAAACTTACTACTTTTGCAAGCAAAATGTATGACTTCCTTAACAAATCTTACTATTTTTTTTTTGTAAATTTAACTACATCATCAATAAATTTTACTAATTTTAAAGTAAATCAAATCATTGTGTTATGCAAAACTTACTAACTTTTCAAGCAAAACGTAGGACTTGATTATCAAATCTTACTATTTTTTAGAGATAATTTCATAAACTTCCCCTAAGGTTTTCAAAAGCATCATTGGGATCCCATGAACTTTCCAAAATCTCACTTGGGTCCTTTTTTTTGGGTAACAGATCAGTTCGTGTCAGGAAAACTACTATTAGAAAATGAATTTGGGAAGAGAAAGGATAATTTCATGCAAAAATGCTCTTATGTAGTCTTATGGATCTATTACAAAATGTCATACAAAATAAAATGATAAGATACAAAGACAACAAATGTATTAGTCTATCATACATATATATATGAAGAAATATTTTATTTCATAGTTTATCAATAACTGGAAAGTTATTCCATTTATTTTATAGTTTATTAAAAAAATGAAATTTTATTCTATTTCATAGGATTTGCTCTTCTTCTGTAATACGCATATACTATAAAATAACTCAAATTTCTATCTCTAGTTCTATGAAAAAAACCTTTGATTTGATGAAAATGTATAGTTTCAAAATTTTTTATGCAATCAAAATGGAAAATTTTTGGGTAAAATATATAAAACCCCCCCTATGGTTTGGAAAATTGTCATGAAACCCCCTCATTGTTTAGAAACATCCACTTAACTCCCTAGTGCTTTGGATTTCTTTGGATTTTAGCTGCTAACCGGTTGGGAAGCTAGTGAATGACATTGACGTGACCTAATGGTCACTTGTGACTGGAAGAGACTCATTTATGATTTAATATACTAGTTTTCGTTCCAAGTTTGCCCTCCATGTCTCTTACAAATGAAACCTACCATAGTTGTAGTTCTGCAAATGGAAAAATTGGACAGAGAATCGCAAAACTAAGACAAAATCGTAAGAGTGCAGCGCAGCTTTGGAGGGGTAAAAAAGAGCTTTGGAGGGGTAAAAAAAGCTTTATTCAAGGGAGAAGCCGAAAATGTCAAGCTCCCAAAACTTTGGCGATGGATCGAGGGACCTGAGGTACCAAAACCGATGATGTTTCTGCAAGAATAAATCAAAGATTAAGGTAGTGGAATCTTAAAAACCATCAAAAGGTATGTTGTATTTTGTATGTGAAAATGGTGCTTGTTCATTTTGGGCATGGTACAATCCAATTAGTAGAGAGAGAGGCACTAATGAATCATCCTGCCAAAGTCCATACGTGGAAGGGATTTCACCAACTGGAGCTGCAATGGCAGAAAGATTTTTCAGGTCTGGGCAAGGGATAGAAAGTAATAACTATAACATCATTATGGGACTATAGTCTAAGATTCACAATGTCGAAGCAATGATGGGGCTGCTGAAGATGATGATGATGATGGTGTCTGCAGTTGTGTCTCTTATGTCATTCGTTGTTATATGTATGAGATGAAACAAATTGTAGTGTAAAAGTAGTGTAGTAGAACTTGGCATTGGGACAAATTGTAGTGTAAAAAATGTATAGAAAACGAGGGAGTTGGGCACAATACTAGATTTTGTTATGTCCAATATGTTGCCACATCCTGGTTTCAATTGCATGTAATGAAGTACACATTCAAGTTTCAATTAAGAAAAACGAATGAAGCTACTTTTGTTGCAGTACATTGAAAAAATACATGACAAAAATTGAAAGATTTGAGATTTCATTGTAATGAACTTGTCAAATTAAATCATCTTTAGCAAAGACATAACCAGCAATACTGCCATCCACAACTACAAAAATGCAGCATGTTGCCACAACCATACCACAATGGTATCAATCTACCATAACATGGCTAAAAATTTTAGTTTTCTAATTTCAATAAATATTACAATCAAATCCCAAAAAGGTTCATTAGCAATACTACCACAAATGCCACAACAAGGCAGCATATTGCCACATCCATATCATAATGGTATCAGTCAACCAAAATATAGCCAAAAATATGAATTTTCTAGTTAACATAACCAATATATTCAACCAACAAAAAGGAAATAATCGCAGTTCTTTTTTTTTTGGTCTCTTGGAGCCACAATGTCATAGCCTTGACATCCTTACAGTTGGTTGCTTCCTGTTTGAGGATCTACTTTGTTGGCTTTCTTGGTTGGTATCACTTATAAGCTAACTTGGTTCCTGTATATAAGTCTTCATGGTTAGTATGTAAGTAGATCGCAGCACCCAAAAAAAGGCAATTGAGAACTAGTACCTATGAAAGAGTAGTAGCAGTAGTACTTGAGACACTAGCCTGAGCTATAGAAGCTACAGATGTTGCATTTTTTGTTGGACCAACTTTAGATGCCTATAGTTCAAATCGAAATGAATGAGTGTATAAGTAACAACAAAATAAACTAAAAAATTGATTTGGTTCTAAAATGTTACATTACTTTGTAAAGTTTGGATTTAGGGTGATTGCTGATTTGCAGGTTCTTCTGTTAAGTTCAGATTTCAAACGCCTTCGGCAGTAAACTGCAAGACCCTTCCTACTTGCTTTCTACTGATTTATAGGCTATTCTAGACCCTTCTTCCTCTGTGTCTTTGGCCTACCAGGCTGTTTTTTCACCAATGGTGGGTTCAAATATTGCATTTTGCTATCCACCTAGAACTATTTCAAAGGAACGGGACCAATTGTGAAGTTGTAGGCCCTTAAATATGCTTCCCTATGGTGACAAGCATCAACATATTGCTCGAATTCCAACTTTCTGCTATGAATGCAGGCAACCGCATGCACGCATGGAATGCCACTAAGTTGAAAATGACCATAGGTACATGTTTTCATCTCCACATTAACAACATTTGTCCTTCCATAGCCATCAACTTCCAAATTTTCATTTCTCCATAAATCGCAGCACAATTTCTTGCATTTACCTTTAGTTTCTCTAACTTCTCATGAATGTTTTGGGCATAAAGTGCCACCATGTTTCAGGATGTCCTCTCATTTAGTTGCTGACCTTTGCATTAATCTCCTCTGAATCCACTCCAGCATTGTTATTATTGGCTCATCTCTAGCTTTTAGAATATAATTATTCCATGGCTCACTCATATTGTTGATGCACGTGTCACTCCTACAAGCTGTACTGGACCATAGTTTTGGAGGCAACTGTTTGAACCATCCTGCAGCTGCTAGCTTGTCACCTTCCTGTGGATCCGCCCTTTCAAGATTTGTTAGGGTAGTTTCATACTCTGATATGCTTGCTGCTGCAGCAACTTTCCAAAACATGCCCCTATGGTCTTGATTTTTGAATCTTTGTTTGAAGTTCCCGAACATATGTTTCAGGCAGAATTTGTGCTCTAATTCAGGGAACAACTCCTCAATTACATGGACAAGGCCCCTTTGTCTATTCGAAATGAAAGTGTAAGCCAAGACTGTAAGCATCCCTACCCAAGACTGTAAGCAGCTAACTTCCAAAGGGACTCTTCAGCAAGCAGCCATCTAGTCCTATCATAGGTCTGCATCCTTCTAGAAAATCATTCTTTAGAGTACCTAATCCATAATATATCCTCTGAATAGTACCTTTTCTCACATTTCGCCTATCAATTTGTGTAGTGAAGATATGGACTTCATGGAATTAGGATATTTTTACAGTAATAATAATCCCAAAGTTTATGGT
>NC_040043.1:38095661-38133089 GCF_003713205.1 Coffea eugenioides
TTTCTGACGTATTCTGCCGAGATGGGACTAGCGCATGGCTCGATACATCACAATTAAGAAGGGTTCTCTTTCTCCCTTGTTCATCGCTATTCTCCTCTCTCTCTCTCTCTCTCTCTAAGACCATCTCTCTCTTTTCTTCTTCATTTTCCTCGACACCCCCAAATCCCTTCTATGGAGAAATGACAGCTGGCGGAGGCGACGACACTACGAGAGGAGGAGATGAAGGTACAGGGGGCGGGGATGATGTTGGAGTTGGAGTTGGAGGTGGATTGGTGGTAGGGAGGGTGAAGCTGTGGGAGTAGGAGGAGCAGGGGGAGCTGTGGTGGGTGCAGTGGGAGTAGGAGGAGAGGGAGTAGTGGTGGGTGGGCTGGGCGGAGCTTGGCCACCCACGCCGGCGACGATAACGCAGATGAAACCTAAGAGGAGAACACCTCGTGGCTCCATGAAAACACGGTGAGGGAACGGCAAAATGGGAAATAAATTGTAGTGATGTTGTCTTGCGCACTTATATTCTCAGCAGAAGACCACCGCACTCCCACTGTGTGAGCATGCGAGATGGAAGGACGGTGATGCGAAGACAGGGGAAAGCCAAAGGCCAGGGACTGCTCTATATAGGCGGGTTTCGTTTTACATCACCATGCCCAGGTATTTTTTTTCGTTGCAATGGCGGTATATGGAGGCATGGCATATATAGCAGGTAATTTGAAGAAAGTTGGCAGGTCTGTATTGTCTCTTAAACCTTGCAAGTATTTGGCAGTTGTGTACTGGTTCTTTGATAGTGATGGACTAATAGTATAGTATTGTGTGATTTTATTTATGTGAGTACCAAACTGACGTTAGATCTCCGGTGGCTGTGTCTAGCGTCTGATTACGGAATGCCAGATATGTTGCATGTACATGTAGGATCCCACGGGATCTCTGTGTCTATAGTTAAGGATATCTCTCTTATTCTCCATGACCGGCAACATCAGGACCAAAACAGATGGTTGGTATTTTTTTCTTTCCCTCCCTGATTTTCTCTAGCCTTCTATTTTTCTTTTTTGGTTTAGTTGTCTGAACTAATCTAATTCGTATTTATTTGTGATATTGCAGGTGAAAATTTTGGAAACTCTTCCAGCATTCTTGTGAGACTCTGTAAGATTTTTTTCTCTGTTTTTAAAATTGTGTTCTAAAACACGTGGTTAGTTTTGCTCTTCCCCCCCCCTTTTGCCTGGTATTCTTCCTTCTCTTGCCGTATTTGTATCTCAATTTTGTTCTTGGCCAAAAAGTATTAAAAAGGATTTAACAAATCTGAGAAAGTTTTTTGGAACTTTTCCCGATCTAATGCCTTTATAAGAAATTTTTCCTGGTTTCTTTTTTCCTAATTTACGTTTTTTTTTTATATTTCATGTCAAAGTTTGGGAAAATTCTTCAATTCTTTTTCGAAATAATCTAGGTTATGTAGTGAGGGATTATTTTCCAGCCTTTTGTATGTAATAGTAAGCGAATATATATATATATATATATTTTGGGTAGGTTATAGTAAATGAATATTTGACTGTATCTATTTCATTGCCATTTGTACCCTAAACATCATCTTGCATTTTTTTTCCTTGCAGAAGAGGTTATCCTTGATTTTGTCACATTACAGGTTTTTTGCTCTGTCCTTTTGTAAATTTTTTTTTATTTTCCCTTGAATTGTTGATTTATTTATGATTATAACCTATTAGGTGTAAGTTTTGATATTGGTTATCATGGATTAGTTGGCCTTCAAAAGATTAGGTTGTGGCATGTTTCCTAAACCTTTGAAACATGAAAGTTGATATAATGTTACTAGAATTTGTAGTCATTTGAGTATTTTATAGATGTCATTTGAGAATTTTTTTAATTCTAAATTTCTGTAATAATGCAATGATATTTATATGAAATCAAGTGTTTGACAAAATGCCAAAACTATTAATTTGTTTGTAGTAGGTAAAACTGGAAAGCAAGAAAGTTTACATGGACCTAAAATCAGAATTTTGTATTTATCTTATTGAGTTTGTTGATTCCATAGAATATCTCCATTTCTGCATGAGAGAAAATATGAACTAGATGATTATTGACTCCACCGTGTTTCTATGCAACACAGCTGATGCTTAGCAATTACTAGGTAGACATGACAAAACCAAAAAAATTGAACATAGTCAGACCAAAGCTTCATAGTAACGTTTTAAATAGAGAGTATATTTCTAAGTTGTGTGAGATGGTTCTGTTCCCCCCTCCCCTCTCTCTCTCTCTCTCTCTCAGGCCTAAAAGGTATGGAATACTACTGTAGCACTATATATTATGATCCGAGTCTAACCAATTTTTTCTGTATTTTACGTGCAGTGGTTTAAGCTTATGCAATATTCTAGGGACTAAATATATGGGACTGCCAATGTCGTGATAGTAACTGGTGCTGGTCGTTGATAGATCATACAAACTTCATCTACCCAGCTTCCTCTTACCTTGTTCGGGAGAGATATCTTGCTGGCTCGAGGCAGTCGACGAACGATTAAGAACTAATGATAGTGAATGGGCTTTGTTCCGCATGATGCTGTCCACTGGCGGAAATGCAGTGGCTCGGAGAGGTGAAGACGAAGCCAAGGGTGCCTTCTTGTGTATGTGGTTCCGTCAGTCTGGTGGTTAGCATGAACCACCCCACGCAGTCTGGGCTTCGTGAGGCTCATTCAGAGTACTTGGGACTTCTGCAAATAGGAGACGGAAAGAGGATGTACCACACTTTCCTGGATGGACTCCTGACGTGTACGGTCATCGAGAAATTCCTGCCTCTATCTCTGAGGAGTCCTTTCGAAAATTAAAACATTTTAGGTTTCACATTGAGTCAGTCGTCGTCTAAGAGTTGCTATATGCACATCGAAGGCAATTAAGAAGTTCGATGCTACTGTCTCCTTGGAAGAAAAAAAAAGGCTGAATGGTTTTGTAGATGTGATTTCAATTTCTGTGTTCCAGATTAGTTCATAAGATTAACGGATAAGGATCACGTAAATTTGAAATGGTGAGAAGGGATAAGGATTAGCTAAACATGCATAGCAATTGGAAATCGAGAAAAGTTACCCATTTATTTGCTCACGCTTTCGCTTATTTAAAAGTTTAATCATTTTATAACGAAATAACTTAAATGCAATGCATCCAAATCATGATATCTCCACTTATGAATTTGGGCATTTTCTGGGCAACATGAAATTAACACCGCGCATCGCGCGGTGATTCCCTCCTAGTCTAACTAAGTCTAGCTAAGGCTCTATTTAATAATTCAATTCAACATTTAAATTTAATAGATTCAGATTTTAATATATTTAGATCATTTGCTAATTAAAAATTGAATATCTTAATTAATTAAGTAACATCGAATTTTCTAGGTAAAACTTGCTTCCGAAATTAAGTAATAAACTATTCACTTATCACTGAGTGTGATATGTGCTCAAATGTATTAGATTTAATACTTAACAATTCAATAACTTAATAGATTTAAACTTCAGATTTCAGTTTTTAGACTCAATTTTATTAAACGCACCCTAAGTACGATTAGAGTAGTTAGTTATCAAGAGAATTTCCTCAAAAAATTCACTAGCAAATGTAGAGGCACGCGTTTGATTTGATGGCAGTTCAATCCTTTCGGGACTCTCTATTGATTTTTTTAGATCCATCCTCTCTCTTTAATATAGGTGTAACATAAAAAGGATCGTGTCAAAACAAAAAAAACTTTGTCAACTCGTCTAGCCCATTTACCATTTGAACTGTCACTGCCGTAACAGACAGGTGGAGGCTGATAGAACGTGCCACAGTGTCTCACCCAAAAACAGAAGTACTCTCAAACCCTTGCGTCATAGCCGTTGGACTCACTCCCCGCAAAATTCCAAACCACCAAAGAATAATTTTAAATCCCACGGCAGATTTAGATTAGCTTGCGGGATTCTGCTGTCCCTCCGCTCCAAAATCAATCAAATCATACTCTCCTCTTTTCTAGATCTGTTTTCTCCTTATTTAGGGGCTTGTTTTTGTGTTTTGAGCTAAATTATTTAATGGCGTCGTCTTCCTCTCGACCGCCTCCTGGAAAAGTGGAAACCGGCGGATGCAGCAGCAGCGGCGGCGGAGGAGGAGGAGGGGAAACGTCTGAAGCTGTAGCTGCTGCTGCTACTGGTGCAGTGATGGTGGGACCCATACCGGGAGGAGGCGGCGCCGGCGATGAGCTGGCAATGTATAGAGGGCTGAAGAAAGCTAAGAAAGAGAGAGGATGTACTGCTAAAGAACGCATCAGCAAAATGCCCCCTTGCACAGCCGGCAAACGTAGCTCTATTTATCGCGGCGTGACTAGGTACTATGTAGTATCAACTAGTGTTGAGTTACTCCATGATGGTGTGTGTTCTATATCTGTATCTAGGGAAATGCTAGTTTTTATGGATTTTTTCGCTGTAGGTTTATATTTGAATTTGTAGAGCTTATTGTTAAGTTTGTTTGATTATAAGAAGTATAAAAAAAGGGTTATTTTTATTCTAGGAAGCTACTAAAGTCTCTGGAAATCTTTCTATTAGTAAAATAAAAAAAAAAAAAAGTGACAGTTAGACAATTTTTGGTGGGGGGGGGGGGGGGTGGAATAGGAATTTGTCGTGTTAACTAAAATTATTCGAGTTGGTTAAGATTTGATTTTGTAGATTTCAGAAACTTACCGGTAGTATTAATGACATAAGTAGTTAGTAGCCAACTAAGTCAATGACAGTGCAGTACTTTACCTTGTTGTAACTATTCTTTGGCTAAGGATGAGCTGAAAATGATATCAATCTCTGTGTTAAGTTTGTATGTCTATTTCCTGATGAGTAGTATGCGCTGTTGTTTAGCTTTTTGAGATGCATTTCACATAGAGAAGGTAGCTTGAAATTAAGCATTGTTAGAAAACAATTGGGCGCCAATCATGGGGTGATCTGACTCAAGCAGGTATTTGAAGTTAAAGAAAAAATGATGAAGCAATCTTGTGTAACTCCTACTTTAAGGAAGGAAACTTTCATCTCCTCTCTTTATTAACATCAAAAAGAAACCATGAATTCCTTACTTTAGCTGTAGGTGTGAATGCCGACTTTTTGTTTCCATACATCTGTATCTTAATGGAATATGAAGTAAATGGACAACAAATTCATATTCAATAATACTACTATAATTGAAAAAAACATAAATTTGGTGCAAGTGATCCATTATCTTTTAAACTTAGTTAAGTTCTTTTGACACCTAAATTAAAAAGAGAACTTCAGTAACCCACATATGATCTCATTTTCATGAGGTCCAGATAAGAATTTGGATTATAAATTTTCTATCTTTGTCTGGTTCTTCTTTCTCATCTCTCAATAGTACCTCAATGGCCCGTATACTCTTATCTCATTTCTAGTTTTTTCTGGCTCTCCTTTTTCATCTCTCCATTTAGTCCATTAAAACAATGATAAAGAGTTTGGATTGTGGAATCTTTTGGTAGGATTTGTAGTTGGAGATATGACATGAATCTATAGAGGGATGAAGCATGTGATTCAGCCTTAGCAAAAGTCTACAAACAGTTTTATAATTCAATTTAGTATTGAATGAAGTAATCTCATAATGTTGTACAATGATTTTATGATACAACATGTTTTATGTGGACAATAAAGGCACAGCTTGTTGGCAACCTAATATTGGAATATACTCTTTAATAAAAGCTTTGGTCAAAGGGAGCTATACATTTTCGTTTCTTGTAGCTTCCAGCATCTACTGTTGGCTACAAGTCTTTTAATGATCTTTGATATCTTTTGTTGAGTTTAGGATACTAAGGATGTTTTTGTAACTTTATTAAATAGGAATGTGAATAAGTTGTTTGAATCACCATATAGAATACCATGGCAGTGAGCATATGCATATATCTTGCATTTGAGTATTGCATTTTCCATGGGATCTACAGCTGGTTCAATGAACACAATCTATTTGCAGAAATTGCTTTTAGAATAGCCACAGCCAAAAGGCCACAGTGGATGCTCAGCATCTGTTAAGATAGCAGTTGGCTCCTTCCATAACTTGTTTTTGCCGTTGCCTATGACTGAGATGTGAGGGTGGGGAATATACGTCTTTTTGTTAGTGTAAAGTCTTGCCCATCTCGGAGGGGTTTATTATACACAATTTAGTAAATGGGCATCCTTGAAGATGTTGGGCAGTTTGAAGCATGTGCATTTGTGGTTACCACACCTTAAAGTAGACCAGATAACCAGGTTTGTCACAAGCTGTTAAACCTCATATGCCATTTTAATTTTCTATATGTTTGAAAAGCAATACTGTTGCCATTTCCACGATGCAATGTCAGTAGCATCTTATTCAGTGAGCACTCTGTTGGTACAATCCTTGGCACTGCATTTGATAATCAATTTTTTCTATTTAAAATACAGAGTGGATCTTGCATATTGCGAATCATTAATTCATGTCTAAGATGATTGTGAGTTGACAAAATCTAGTAGCTTCATGCCTTTTCTGCACTATCTGGAGAGATTCAGTGGGAAATGGATGGGTGGAGTTGATCTCCTTATTGCATACGCATTCCCCCCCTTCCCCCCCCCAAAAAAAAACCAAAAAAAAAAAAAAAAATTTTTTTTGAGCTCATACTGTTTCAAACCTTGGCTTATGGATGAAATTCTACACTTAACGAGTCAACTTTTCCTGAAAGCTAATATATTTAGTTTTTGTCTTTGTTATTTGGTGCATGTACGTGGATTTTTTCCAATCATGATGGCATTATGAATTAATCTAAAATCTTCAATAGAGGAACATGTTGTAGGTTTTGGATGTTAAAAATCAAAATATGCTGATATTGGATTGTTCAGCAAAAGTTATCTCAAGTAATAAACTTTACATTGAATAATACTGCTGTAATCATCCTAAAAGTTAGAATCCTCATGACAGTCTGCAAAAGCTCTGCAGGTGCAATTGTAGATTTTGTTCTCTCTTAGCTTTTCTGTTCTGAAGATCCTTGAATCAGTTGATTGTGTTTCTTTATTTATATTCTTACATTTGTGAGGTTGTCTTTGTTATTCTCATAGGCATAGATGGACAGGACGATATGAAGCTCATCTTTGGGATAAAAGCACCTGGAATCAAAACCAAAATAAAAAGGGAAAGCAAGGTTTTTATTTTCTGCTTATCTATATAGATGTACATGTAGATTTGTTTCTATTAGCATTTAAAAAATCACTATCTGAACCTCTCATTTAAATTCTGACCTGACCTTTTGTCCAACTCTTCTGTTGCATGGAAATATGGATACTGGTTGGTGATTGATTCTCATGGGCAGTTTACCTGGGTATGCAGTTTCACTGGTAGTCTTTGTCTTTTTAAAGTTCAAACTGAATGTGATATCCACCTCTATTAACTTTAACAAATATGATGCCTATAGGTGCATATGATGATGAGGAGGCAGCAGCCAGAGCATATGATCTTGCTGCCTTGAAATACTGGGGCCCTGGAACACTCATTAATTTTCCAGTATGATGCCACGGACTAGTTTTCTTATAAATGAATGTAAAAGGAAAATCCCCATCTCCCAAAAGAAAAGGAAGAATAGTTTTACTCTTCTTTTCCTGTCAAATCTGATAGTGTACATTTAGAGACCTTCATTTAAGAGCACAATATCATGTACTGCTGGAGTTATTCTTGTGAGAATCATTCCTATTCATATGCTGTATAGGTTACTGACTATACAAGGGACCTTGAAGAGATGCAAAATTTCTCAAGAGAAGACTATCTCGCATCCCTTCGAAGGTTTGTATACCTTGTATATGTTATACTAGAATAATTGTAATGTTCCTTATGACATGCTCCTTATGACATGCTTTTCTGCAGAAAGAGTAGTGGCTTCTCAAGAGGAGTCTCCAAATATCGTCCTCTTTCAAGGTACAAATGCATAAACTAGATTTTTGACATTGGCTTTTATTTAGTATTATGTGAGCCATAAGTTACTGTTTTTTAGCTTGAGGCAAATGTATTGTCTGAAAGCTTATGTTATCAGAGATTGCCATCATTGGTTTCTCAGTGGTGTATATAATATATATTTGTGTGTGTGTATTTACTCATGTTTGGATGTGTTTTTAATGTTGTTTTCCTCTGTTTTATTGTTTGTTTGTGTATGCAGCCGATGGGATCCACAATTTGGTCAGTTTTCTGGGGCTGATTACTTCACCAGCATTCGATATGGTGACTAAATTTAGACATTGGAGAAAAAAATTTTCGGGTTACTAGGAAAAAATCTTCTACAGATCTATAGGTTTCATAGTGTTCTGCCTACCTAAACTTCTTAGGTTTTAGTTTGTGGTTTGGTTACCAAATTATTGGCATTCCTCTCCTCTATCAGGTGCAGCTGATGATGCAACAGCAGAAAATGAATATATTGGTGGCTTTTGCATTGATAGGAAGTTTGATTTGACCACTTATATCAAGTGGTGGGGGACCAATAAACCACGTCAAGTAGATCCACACGCTAAATCATCAGAGGAAACATCATATCGCCCTGGTGAAGACATGAGCAGTGAACTTAAATCTGTAGAACTGACAGCTAAGCCCACTGAACCCTATGAGATGCCACGATTGGGTGTGCCTCAAGAAGGAAAACACCGAAAAGGTGCTGTGTCTGCTATGAGCATTTTGTCACAATCCGCAGCATTTAAGAGCTTACAAGAAAAAGGATTGAAGAAGAAAGCAATAGATGAGAATGATGAAAATGAAGATAAAAATGTTATTAACAAAAAGGACTACGGCAAGGGGGTTGAAAAATGTAGTCATGATGGTGGAAATGAGAGAGTTGGAGCTGGACTTGGGATGACTGGAGGATTACCCGTTCCAAGAAATGTTTACCCACTAACTCCCTTACTGACTGCTCCACTTGTGACCAACTACAACTCTATTGATTCCTTAAATGATCCTGTTCTTTGGACCAGTCTTGTTTCAGTTCTTCCTGTGGGATCTTCACGCACTTCTGAGGTTGGTTTTCATTTGCTGAAGCTTCATCTTTTTCATTCTAAAATTGCGTGAGTTACAATCTCTAACCTGTTAGTCCATGCTATAGGTTTTTTAATTTTTAACTTTTTGGTTTTGGATATGTGAAAAAGATTCTAATTAAAGCACTAAGGTTATGTAATGCAATTACAACAGAATACCTCTAGGTGAACTGCTGTATCCATAATTCTTCGGGTGGCTCTTCAAGTAAAAACTGAAAGAAACACACTCAAAAAAGTTGTTATTGACGTTGAGACACAGTAAGAATTTTACAGCAACTTTCACATGAAGATTCTTTAGCAAGAACTTGGAAGAACTAGGATTTTGAGGCAGTTACTTATTTGAGTTGCAAGAACTAGGATTTCTTTAGCTGTTTTTGAAAAATTTGGCTGTAGCAGAGTTTTTAGAGTATATTTTGGAATATTTTTAGAAAATATTTTGGGATATTTAAGAGTAGAAGAATTTCTAGAATATATTTTGAGATATTTTTTAAAATTTTTAAAATTTTAAACTAATTTTTAGATTACCTTTTAGAGTACTTTTTAAAAATTTTTATTGTATTTAAAAAACTAGTTTTTGAAGAACACTCCCATCCAAACAGAGCATAGGATTTTGAGGCAATTACTTATTTGAGTTGCACTTGACGTAATATATTTAGGGAAACAGTTCAGTTTTTGAAACACATTCCTTTTCTATAGAATGTTCATGTTTTATTAGACAATGAATAGAATGTGTGGGTTGTGTTTAGCTAGGCAAGTATCCTTTCTTAGCTTGATGACAATTCATACCTGATACAAAAGGTGGTTTAGCCTTAGAATTTAGGCTTACTAGCACTTTCTGCAGCATGCTTGAAATATTCATTTTTCTCATTCTATTTATCATTCAGGCTTGATCTTCATAAGAGTCAGACTCTAGAAATTAATTTTTCTTGAACCAGCATGGTAAAATCTCTTTCCATATGTATTTTGTTGGAAATCTGCACCCTGGCAGTTGTTGCTTATTGTGGTGACGAGCTAAAGGGGATCTTCTCCTGAATGGTTACTTGTAGGAAACAGTTTCAGGTTTACAATGGTTACAATTGTATACTGATAGCATCAGTGTGCTGCCTGTCTGAACCGTAGGATGTTCACTCAGTGCCTTTTTTTTTTTTTTGGTGGCTGAGGTATAAATTTCATTTGATTGTTTCCTGTTTATGTAAGCAAATGAGTTTATGTAAGCAAATGAAACTAAGGAAAATGCTTCTTTAATTCATTTAGCTAATCAAGGATGCATTAATGACATGCAGGTTGCAAAGAACGAGTCTAGCTCAGAATACAATTTGTTCCAGCAAGAAGGCTGAAATTTAATCTTGTCCTTGCAGCATTGTCAAAGCTGATGCCTTGGGGTCTCCAGTAATTTGCGGGTTTTCTGTGTACAGATATTTCAGTTAACTAACTGGGAGAAAAGAGGTATTTCTGATAGTTATAGTTATTAAGTAATTTGTAGTTTCATTTAAAAAAAAAAAACCACGTGTTTTCTGTACAGGTATACATAGTGTTGGATAGTTGAAGTGTGATAGGTTCTACACTAAAACGTGTATTTGTAAAAGAAATAGTTATTACTTTATTTTGAGTCTCTGCCTCTGTCTTTTGCGGTCTCTTTGATTGGAAAATGGAAGTCTATGGTGACCTTAATCTTTCTTAATAACAAGTTAAAACACAATTTTCTTAGCCAGTGAAGAAAAATTTTTACTTTGATGCAAATTGTCCCTGTTTGGCAAATAAGGGTTTTTGGGTATTTGTCTGAAACTTTACTGTAACTTACTGTAAAAGTTGTAGGAAAATTTTTTTAAGTGTGTAAATTTCTAGATATTTTGAAATGTGTAGTTTAAAAATTTTGATAAGTTTTTTGACATTATTATAGCTAAAGTTTTAAAAAAACTTGTAGTAGACAAATTTGGCTAAAAACTTATTTGCCAAACAGGCCTGAAGTTTGTCCATTTGGTTTTGAGTTGCTGCTGCTTGGAACTGGCAATTAGGTGGAGTTCCGCGCAGGTCATAGACTAATAGTAGTTGTGCATTTCATTCATCACTGAAAATGAAGACACGTCACCAATTGTCATCAGAAAAAATGGACGAATGGAAATAAATTCCGTCAAGATTGAGACCACACAATTCAACACTTAAGGAGGGAAATCAGAATGGAGGAAGGGGGGAACGAATATGGTGAAGAAGAAGTAAAACTTCCCTTAAAATTCAATTGATTCATTTTGCAACTTTTTCAGTATTCGAGATCAGCCCCTTCTTGCAAATGCTTTCAAATTAGTTACATTTTCGGATAGGTGATTATTTGGATTTTTTTTTTTGAAACAATTAATGTAGTAAGTACATTTTGTGATGTGATATATTCGAAATTAAAAAAAAAAAAGATAGTTAAAGAGATAGAAAAAGGGATTGGAAAGCACTATCCAACCAAGCCATATACAGCATTTCAATGCTTCAATTATCCCTCTTCGAAAATAAATGGTCTAGTATTAAGAAACAGTAACAGGTGTTCCTACAAGGTACAATTCCTAAAACGTCGTATCACAACTTATTTGTAAATCAGTTTGGGGCAAAAGATAAAGAGATATTCTTATCGACCTATTTATAAAACAATTTGGGACAAAAGATAAACAAATATTCTTATCGAAGAATTTGGTTCTACATTTAAAATTTTTTTTACTCAATGCCATTGTTATTATACTTAAATCACACTTAACATAGTATCTATTATGTAAATGCATGCACCAACAATTGTTTTAGAGCATAAGATGGTTTTTTTTTCAAACAATAACAGCACTTTATTGATAAAAACTCAGAAAAAAAAACAATTACACAGTTGAAGCCACTGTTCCTACATCTTTCATGGATAAACTGCTTAGTCAAGCAAGAAAAGATTCTTTCCAATCTAAATCACCAATTAATGTTGTGGCAAATTTTGCCAAGTTCTGACTAACTACATTTTCATCCCTTCTAATGAAAGAAAATTGGCAACTGCTAAATTCCTTGCTCAGATTGGATTGGAAATGTTTTCCAGTAATGCGCCAATCATCGGATCCCCATTGTTTTCTTCAACCAGCTTCTCAACCAGATTCTTGCAATCAGATTGTATAATTATGCGTCTCCATCCCCTCTGCATTGGCTTCCTGAGAGCATTTCTTATAGCATTTGCTTTCTCAAACACTTCCAGCCCAATCTCCTACCAAGTCACCATTTTCATTCCTATCAACTGCCCCCCAACTTGCTCTCCCCTTCTGAATATCCAGTGCAGCATCAGTGTTCACACAGGTAAAACCTTTAGGTGGTCTGGTCCCTTCATTCCTTCCTTTTACTTGATCATTTCCTGACATTTCTGTCCCCTTGTCCTTTGAGCATATCTCACTGTATTCCAGCCATTCCTTTACTGCTTTCTTGTTGGTTTTCCCAAGGCATTTCCTTTCTCCTTGAAACTGCATCTGGTTCCTTGACTTCCATATTTGCCATAATATGTTTATTGTGACGCCCCGTATGACGGAGGGTTTTTAATTGATATATATCGTTGTTGTTCGAGCGGAGTGGCACAGCTTTTCAACTCGGAAAAGAAAAGAAAAAAAAGTTTGCAAAAACACAGGGGCCGAATCCGGCCGGAAATCTGAAACTGGCCGGATAGCTGGCCGGATTGCCTTGCAGTTTCGGAAAAAAAATTGTTGTAGCCACTGCCTTGAATCCGGCCAAGAATCCGGCCGGAAATCCGGCCAGATTCCGGCCGGATTCTGACGTGGCAGGCGCGGCAGCCACTTTTGACCAGCTATTTTGCTTGATAAATATCTTGTTTTGGCTGCTTTTGCTCTTCATTTTTCACCCTCCTTGGCCGGCTGTCTTGGAGAGAAAACAAGAAAGGAAAAACTCCATTTCTTCCCTTTGATTTCTTTCTTTAAATCTTGAGTTTTAATCGGTGGTTTTGGAAAATATTTCACACAAGTGCTCTCAAGGGTGGTTTAAAGCTTTTGATGGATTGATTTTGGATGGGAAGCTCTAAGTGGATAGCTTTCTTGAATTTGAGGTAAGTGGGATAAACAAGTTCCTTGTGGTTCTAATATTGGTTAATCTAGGGTTTGTGATGTTTGAATGTGTTATATTGTGGAGTATTTCATGGGTTTAAGGAATTTATGGTGAATTTCTGATTTATTGGATATTTTCCCAATTTTATATGAAAGTCATGATTGGTCTTGAATTGATGGATTGAGATAGTGTTAAATGGAGCTGGTATGCATTAATTGTAATCGTTTGCGGAAAATTTCAGGGTTATGCGGAAATTCCGGTTGCTTGGGTTTTATTTAGGGATTTTCCAAGGGTGACTTATAAGTTGTTAATTGGCTTTGATTGAAGGATTTTGTGGCCTCAATGGATATGTTTTATTGCTTGTGAACTATATGTGCAATTGTAGTTGACGGTTACGGATTTGGTGAATATTTGTAGGTTGGAAAATAAAGGAATTAAGGGGAAATGCTGTCCGATTTTGAATAGCGTTGGTTACTTTAAGTTTCAGTGAAAGGCTTGGACTTGAATGATGAAATTGTCTATATTGGACGAGGATTGTGAGCCGTGGAGGTGAGTGACCTTAAACTGTTTCCAACGTTACCTTTGAAATGTTTCTTGCATCGTTTCTTTGATTGCATATCCTGTGTGCCGGCATATAAGTTCTTGACATGTTTTGGCTCAAATGAGTACTTGAAATTCGTGTGCTGGACCCCAACGTCTCCTCCACCGTGTAATGTTCCTGTAGAGCACCAATGGGCTCTTTCTCACTGTTCAATGTTAAATGATTGTTTGGAGCGTTGGACGTCTAAGTACCATGATTTCACTGGCTCACGAGAGCAATGAAAGTGCACTGATTACTGAATCATTGAATCATGACATTATCGAAATGAATGATTGTGAAACTGATTTGATAACTGATTTTATTGGTTACTTGCTGAGCTTCTAGCTCACCCCAAAAATGTTTTATTCCCCTCCACAGGGCTCAAGGCGAAGGAAGGGCTTGTAGTGCTTATTCATGGATTATCTCATGTATGGATTGAATTTGGATTTCCTTTTGTGTAATCATTCATATTGGGATTGTATTGAACGTTTAGAATTGCTTGGATGTGTAATAGTCTAGTTTTGGACTTTGGACTTCCTCCTGTATAATAATTGTGATCAAGGATCAGAGTGGCGCAGTGGAAGCGTGGACGCTTCGATTTTGGTATGTAAATGTTGGAACATTTGAGTTATATTTGAGATTGTATATTGTAATTTAATTGAGGATTGTAGTGAACGACTGAATCCCGGCGAGAGCTGGGCAGGCGGTCCGCCGAACCCTCTGGTACGCCTTAGGGGGAGGTGGGGCCGTTACATTTATAGTCAGAGCCATGTGGTCTAACCCCTCAGTTCTACTTTTTGCCTTCATTATGCCATTCCACCATAACCAAAAATTGTTTCTGAACTCATTTAAATCATTCCACTGAATTGGGGGTGCTTTCCAAATCTGTTCTGCCTATTCACAAAAGAAAAACATATGCTCTAATGTTTTAGTGCTCTCCCCACAGCAAACACATCTATCATCCCCCTTTTCAAATTTGCTTCTAACCACTGCATTTACGGGCAATATACCATGTAGACATTTCTAGATAAAGTGCTTGTGTTTAAGGTTCAGATTCTAGATGAATTTCCAAACTCCAGCATCACCACCTCTTTTACTACACTCCTCCTCTTTTGTTGAACTTTCATCTTCTCCTTCTGCATCTCTCTAGCAAGCATATATCCAGTTTTGACACTATACTCTCCTGTTGCAGAATATGGCCACACAAGCCTATCTTTACACCCCATTATACTGAGAGGAATGTTTTTGATCCTCCTACAGTCCTCTGCAGTAAACATTGAGCTTAGTATTTCGGCATTCCACTTCCTATCATAAATCAACTCAGAAACTTTACTCACCTTACAGTTTGGTGATTTCCTAGTTCTAACCTTTCCAGCCCCTTGATCGTTAATCTACCTGTCCTTCCAAATATTAATGGTTTGCCCATCCCCTACTCTTTTTCTAACCCCTCTCTCTAACAAGTCCCTTGCACTTAAAATGTTTCTCCACATTCATGAATCCCCACTTTTCTGTCTCATGGTCCAAATGGACTCCCCTCTAAAATACTTTCCCCTAAAATCCTTACTCGCCATGAGATTTGCCTTGGTTATTGTCTCCACAGCTATTTAGCTAGCATAGCTGTATTGAAGTCTAACAAATCCTTGAATGCCAACCCCCATTTACCTTTAATTTCAGACATTTTCTTCCATCCAAGCCAGTGAATCTTCTTTTTATCCTCATTGCTTCTCCACCAAAAATTTGCCATCTCTTTACATATATCCTTACACAGAGTCTTTGGCAATTTGCCACAAACCATTGCATAAGTAGGCATTGCAAATACCACTGATTTCAGAAGAACTTTCTTTCCAGCATTACTTAGAAATTTTTCTTTCCGCCCTCTTAGCTTGCTTGACATTTTTTTCCTGATATAATTAAACACTTATCTCTTTATCCTCTCAATTACCATAGGTAAGCCCAAATATTTGCTTTGTCTAACCTGATTCATCCCCCCTAGTATGCTCAGTATCTCACTCCTGCAGCCCTCCCCTGTTTTCTTGCTGAAAAAGATAGAAGATTTTTCTATATTAATAACCTGTCCAGACACTTTCCCATACCTTTTCAATATCTACATGACTGCACTTGCTTCCTCCTTGGTAGCTGTTGAAGATATGTGATCTGATATTATGGAAAGATTTGATATTGTAAATATTAGGAAAGATTTGATTATAGTATCATATGATTATAGTATCATATATTAATTAGGTATCATATGATTATAGTATCATATATTAATTAGGTAGTAGATTGATTTAGATTAGCATGATTTTAGGATCTAAATTAGATTACACTTATGTATATATATTTGTATATTGTGTAGTCCAAAGATATGAAAAAGAGTATTTTCTCTCCCGTTTTCTTAGTTTTCATGGTATCAGAGCTTCAGGCTCTGTTATCAGTTTACCTTTTGACGTGATCCTATTGAGTCACTTTTAGGTTTTTCTTGTGTGAATTATAATGGCAAATATGAAAGGTAATAGTAGAGAGATGAAAACAGTAATTTCTGATGTTATTCCTACAACATTAAAAATTACTAAACACAAATTGAGTGGAAAAATTTTTTGGATTGGAGTAAAATTATTCGAAAATATCTGCGCAGCATCGATAGAGATGATCATCTCACTGATGACCCACCCATTGATGGGGAAGAAAAGAAGGTTTGGCTAAGGGAAGATGCAAAACTATTTTTCAAGTGGAGAGAACAAAGCATATTGAAATTGATTGTCACTTTGTTCGTGAAAAAATCCAGCAAAACTTGATCTCAACCAGTCATGTAAGAACTGGAGAACAGTTAGCTGATATTTTCACTAAACCTCTAAATTGTCCGAGAATTGATTACATTTGTGGCAAGATGGGCATGATTAACATTTATGCTCCATCTTGAGGGAGAGTGTTGAAGATATGTGATCTGATATTATGGAAAGATTTGATATTGTAATTATTAGGAAAGATTTGATTATAGTATTATATGATTATAGTATCATATATTAATTAGGTATCATATGATTATAGTATCATATATTAATTAGGTAGTAGATTGATTTAGATTAGCATGATTTTAGGACCTAAATTAGGTTACACTTGTGTATATATATTTGTATATTGTGTAGTCCAAAAATATGAAGAAGAGTAGTTTCTTTCCCTTTTTCTTAGTTTACAGTAGCCTTACAAAAAATGAGAGTATCATTTGCAAAAAAACAGATGGGCAACAGCTAGACTAGAAGGGGCAATTTTAAGACCAAAAATTCTGTGACCCTACATAGCTTTTCTGAAAAGGTTTGAAAGTGCATCAGACACCAGTAAGAACAGATAAGGGGACAAGGATCCCCTTGTCTAATCCTTCTAATAGGCTTGAGATAACCTCTTCTCTCCCTATTAATGTTAAAAGAATAAGACACTGAGGACATGCATTTGAAAATCCAGTGAATCCATTTCGTATGAAAACCCATTTTCTCCATGATGCTAGTCACAAAAGACCACTCAACTCTATCATAGGCCTTTGACATATCAAGTTTTAAAGCCATATAAGCATTAGATCCATTTCTTTTCCTACTTAAGCAATGTATAAATTCATGAGCAATCATAATATTATCCATGATTTGTCTTTCAGATATAAAGGCTGATTGGTTGGGACTTATGCAGTGTTTAAGCAAAGGTTGCAACCTGTTTGACAAGACTTTAGCAACGACTCTATACACCACATTACATAAATTTATGGGTCTGAATTGAAACACAAGAGTGGGGGATTCAATTTTAGGAATCAGAGTTATGATGGTCTTATTTGTAGCTTTGAGCAGGTTTCCAGAATGAACGAAACTAGAAATAACATCAGTCAAGTTTTTTTTTTTAATAACATTCCAGAATCTTTGAAAGAAGATAGGGGTCATACCATAACTTCCTATGGCTTTGTCTGGATGCATTGAAAAAACAACCTTTCTGATATTCATTTCTGTCACAGGTTTGATGAGCTTGGAATTCGTTTGTCTAGTAATAACTCGAGGAATACCATCCAATATTTCTTCTGATAGCTTTGGATTTGTAGAAGTAAAAAGGACTTTGAAATAGCCACTTATAACCCCTTCTATTTCCTCCACTAACTTACACTAGCTTTCCTCTTTTTTTCATCAAAGTAGATATATTGTTCCTCTTCTTTCTCCTTTCCATACTAGCATGAAAAATTTTAGTATTCTTATCACCTTCCTTCAACCACTTAATTCTTGACTTCTGAGCTTAAAACACCTCTTCCCTTTTATAAGCATCATTTAACTCCCTTTTTAACTTTGAGATTCTTTCCATTCTATCAGGTTAGTGACCCCCCTCCCCCCAAAATAATCTTCTCAATTTCAAGTTTCAAGTCCTTTATTTGTTTTCTCGCATTAGCCTTTATCCCCTTATTCCAATTTGATAGATGACAGGTGCCGAACCTGTGCAATAATAAATACCTACTCGAGAAAAATACAGATTTTGTATATAGCGGTGAGTAGGGTCGAATCCACAGGGACTGGGGATAATTTGTTTCTTCTAGAGTCCAAAGTATGGGGGGTTTTGGATCAAATGCTAACTAAATAAATTAACTGCAGAAAATAATTAATTAAAAGAAATAACTAAGAGAAACTCTAGCCAAGGGTACACTTCAGAAATGGTTCATGCAACTGATCATCGATTCAAATATAATTCCAACATTTACTAATAGATTGGTTATAGTTGTCTCGCACGCGCTAAACGACCAACCCTTCCGTAATTTATCGATAGCTAAGGTACGACCGTTAGCTATTTCTCTAACCCAAAAACAACCCTAGGTACGACCGTAGGATTTAATTTCCAGATTGCATTAATAATTAGAAAGGCCCAATCCTAACCAATAAACACGCTACGAGGGTTTATTTAAGCTAGATCATATATTCCCCTGACATAAACCCAATTATACCAGCTGCTACTGGGATAGAGGTAACGAACAATTACGGATTTAATTACCCCTATTTAGCAAAATAGTCTCTATGAATAATTAATTATTGCGCACTAATCAATCATACATAAGAACTATAACAATTAAGAGCAGGGAGTATATAAATACCAATAAATGGAGAAAATAATTAACAATGGCTTAGATCTCACAGTAATCGATGAACCAATTCGTCAGTTGCCCCCTTGACTAGAATTAAGGGTTTAGTTCCCCATGATTTGATGACAGGTCGCGCGTGTGGAGTTTGTGAAAGTTTTCAGAACTATTTTACCCCTGCTTCGGTCGACACCGAGAGGAAACACCACGAGATTTCTTACTGCTGCCAATTTTCCTCTAAAGCATACGTCGGATAGTCTCCCAATTTTTGGTCAAAATTGAGTAAAGAGAAAACCCACAAAGTCCACAATGGCGGCTGCACTTTGCTTTCTTTCTTTCCTCACAAAAGAGACATACGAGAGATTTTGTTTCAATAGCTTCATTTCATGGGTCAAGGCTAATCAAAATTGACAAGCATCCCAGAGTCAACAAAAGTGGCTATTGTCTGCTTCTTCCGCAGAGCTGCGGCTCTCTAGTCTCATTTTTAGAGTAAGGAAAAGACTCTCTTTCTAACCTAAGCCGCGCGAGAGATAAATACAATCCCCCACAATAGCTGAAAATTTGTTACTTGTTTTCCAATTTGCAGCCAGACTCCCTAGAAATATATAAAAATAAAATCTATTACAATTAGGTTTCTTCAGCTTCTCAAACGGGCCCCACGTCCGATGAATCTTCTAAAAGTTGAATTTAAGCACTTTTCAGCAACCATTCCTGCAATTAGCACCAAAACAAAATATCAGTAGAATCCACCCAATTAACGAAAATATTTAGTCAATTAATTGTGCAATAATGCCCAAAATACCCACTAAAATGCAACCTATCAATCTCCCCCATACCTGAACTATGCTTGCCCTCAAGCATAATTAACTCAAAAGTACAATCAAGATACGAAGCTAATCACAGCAGTTCATACCAAGAACGGCATCCCAAATTCCCCAATAACCTCATCGAAATCAGAATATACCAAATCAACAATGCTCACAGTTCAAAGTGCACTCATTCACTCCAAAGTGTATATGAAATGTATATAAGATGGCTCTCAAATCAACACAATAGAATGACACTACCATAAGTTTGCTCATATATCATATCTCCACCACTTACTCATGAATTTAAATGCAGCAATCAAGGGACTTTGCAAGGTTGTAATGGGGCTAGGGTGAGAAGGTAGGATTAAAAGGAGTCAAAAGGGTGCCGAAGTATAAAGAAAGTGCCCAGAAGTTCATTACATAGATTCTTGCACATTTGAAATTTAAAGACATCTCAACCATTACACAAGTGAAGTGAATCAGCACTTGCCACACCCTTCGCCTTTTCTCCTTTTTCATTCATCTACTTCCCCCTCTTGTTTTCTTTCCTTTTTTGTTTTCTTCTTTCCCTTTTTTCCTGTTGCTCTTTTTTTCAATACTCCCAACCAGCGCCCTAAAAGTCAACTTTACTTGCTGGTTTCCTGCACTTTGTCTTCTTTTCACATCCCTCTTTTTTTTTTCTTTTCTCTTTCTCTCTCTTTTTTTTAATTGATACATAAATGGGTGTAATGCCCTTCGAATAATACTCCAAAAGTCTGTATAATGAAATCAAAGCACTTCTTCACACGAGGTTCAAAAAGAAAGTCTAAAAAGAGGTTTCACGGCTAAGAGCTGGGGTCTCAAGTAACGAATAGGGGTTAAGGCTCGATGTGGCTCCCTAATTGTAGTAAATAATCCAAGGGCTGGTTTTGAGAAGGTCCAAAAGTGGCTCATTCCTAGGTGCCCTATCATTTCAATGCATTAAACTCGTTTAAATGTGGTCTTGACACGCATAACCGAGCAAGTTCTAGAATGACAAACCATGTGCACTAATCACTCAACAAACGAAAAATTAGGCTCAAGAATCGCACAAGTGGTCAAATTGATGTCAAATCCAGCATATTCATCAATCAATTCAATATTAAGGAAAATAGAACACCCCATGGCATGAACTTACTGCTTATACTCACATCTCAATTGTATTCATCACAGTTTAAAGAAAAAAAAACTACTAAGGCAAGGAAAATGCACATAAAACAGCTCAAAGCACCACTAATGCATAATTAACCCTCCCCCACACCTAAACCTTTCAGTGTCCTCAATGGAAGCGGATAAAGAGGAAAATAAAGCGATAAAGGCAACAACACTTCCCTTAATACGGCGGGGGGGCAGGTCCCCCTAAGGGGACCGTAGGCTGAGGGGTGGAAGTGGAAGGCTTGGTCTTGCCTTGAGTTTTTGGTTTAGTCATTTGGTCTATTGGATAGGGCAGAGGCAAGGCAAATGTGCACAAAAGAGGTCAACAAGCAGCTGATTCAGTAAAGGGTCCCAATCACAGCTTCCAATCACAGACAAGTGCACAACCAAACAATAAAATTACCCCAAAAGCTAAGTAGTACAACAAAACTTCCCAAACACTACCAATTTGACCCAAAAAGTAATTAATCAAATAAAGAGAGCAAAAACCTCCTCAAAAACTAAATAAACAGGCAACTAGAGCAAAATTTTCTCCAAATATCACTGGTTGAGCACAAAATTTACGAAACAATCAACAATCCACCACAGATATATCACAGCACCCAAACAAGCACAAAATATCTGTCCTCAGGTAGCAAATCAAAAATCTGGCCTCAGCTACGAAAGTAAAAATATGTCCTCTGCTAAACAAAAATTAAGAATCTTGCCTCAGCTAAGTGACAGGAATTTGAAAAAGAAATCACCGGGGTGTTTGACTGGCCGTGGGTGAAATGGAGGGCAGGGGAGGTCGCACGCGCGCTGGCTTGCTCGTGCGCGAGCTGCAAGCTCGGTTGGAGGCGCGGCGGGGTGGAGCGCCGGCGTGGCTGTCGCGAGCTGCTAAGCTCACTGGACTGCGCTGGAGCGCAGCCGTGCCAGGCGGAGTGGTCGCGCGCTGCGCACGGGCCTCGCGCTGGGCCCTCGCGAGCTGGAGTTGCGCGTCTGGAGAGGCTGAAGGCTGCTGATGGCTGCTGCTCCGTGTCAACGGCGGCGCGCAAAAGCTGCGCGCCTGGCTGATGGTGGCTGCTGTGCGCACAGAGGGAAGGCGCTCTGCTGCGCTTGGTGGTCTGCTCCTCTTCTCTCCGCGCGCAAGGAGGTCGCGCGCCTGGGCTGGGGTTCGAGCTGGAGCTCTTGCGCACGAAGGCTGCGGACGGCGCTGCTCGCGCGCGCTGGTGGCCCGCTGAGGATGGCGCTTGGCTCTGTACTGCGGCTGCTGCGGATAGCGCACTTGGCTTTGCTGGAGGCGTGCGGCTGGGCGAAGAAGACGTGCGGACTGAAGGGAGGCGGCGGGTCGTGGCGAGCTCCTGCGGTGGGCAGCTATGGCGCGGCGGCGGCCAAGGCAGAAGCAAGAAGAAAAAGAAAGAAAAGGAAGAAGAAAGAAAAAAGAAAAGAAAGGAGAAGGAGAAAAAGATTAGGGCTCCGGGTCTTTGAAAAATTTCCTTTCTTCTTTTTTTTTTAAAGGGCAATTTGGTCTTTTTTTTTTTTTTTTTTTTTTTTTAACGTGACCACCTGGCGTGGGCACGCTCAACTGCTATAGAGTCCGCAGAACCTGAACGAAAAGTTCTTCCCCTCAGGCGTGACCACCTGGCGTGGGCACGCTTAACTGCTATGAAGCCCGCAGAACCTGAACGAAAATTTCCTCCGTCAGGCGTGACCATCTGGCGTGGGCACATCTAACTACTATGGAGTTCGCAGAACCTGAGCGAAAATTCCTTTTCTTCAGGCGTGACCACCTGGCGTGGGCACGCCTAACCGCTAATTCCCTGCCACCAAACATCAAACCATTAATTGACACTAACACTTAACTAAAACTTCAAAAATGCATGAAAATTAAAACAAATAGTCTTGGGTTGCCTCCCAAGTAGCGCCTTTCTTTACTGTCTTTGGCTAGACATAGCACTACTCTTTAGTCTGGATGTAATTGCATTTTTCTTGTAATTGGTGGCCTTCCTCCGGGATCCACGTGGCCATTGAGTGCAACCTTTTCCCTAAATTTTCTCTCCATTTTCACCTCGTGAATTGCTTTCATCCTATAGGACTTGTTCGCAGCAACCTTGAATTTACCCCTACAAGCAAACTTAGAAAATTCTTGCACAGAGGGATTAGTGGCATAGATAGCAAACACAGACTGAGAGTTAACAGGATGTTTCATTGTATCAAAGATATTAAAGTGGACTATTTCTCCATCAAATTCCATCGTGAGAGTACCCTTACTAACATCAATTTTAGTTTGGGCAGTACTCAAAAATGGTCTTCCTAATATAATGGGTGATGGATTTGGGGCACTTCTATCATCCATGTAAAGCACATAAAAATCAGCAGGAAAAATTAATCCATCTACTTGCACTAAAACATCCTCAATTATCCCATCCGGATAAGCACATATACGATCAGCCAATTGAATTATTATCCCCGTTTCTTTTAATGGTCCTAAATTTAGAGAATCATAGATTGACTTAGGCATCACATTAATAGAAGCTCCTAAATCTATCATGGCATTTTTGATACTAGAATGTCCAATTCTACAGGGAATAGTAAACATACCTGGATCCCCGCATTTGGGTGGAAGTTTCCTCTGAAGTACAGCTGATACGTTCTCTCCTACCATCACTCTCTCATCACCCCTTAGCTTCCTCTTGTGGGTGCACAAGTCCTTCAAAAATTTAGCATATTTCGGTATCTGCTTAATTGCATCCAGTAAGGGGATGTTAATCTCCACTTTTCGGAACACATCCAAAAGCTCTTTTTCCTTCTCTACTTTCCTTGTCTTTTCCAACCTGCAAGGAAAAGGAGGTAAGTTAGATTTAATAGTGAGTGGAGAAGTGAAGGGTACCTTAGGATCCTGACGAATACGTCCTTCTTCTTCGATTTCCTTTTCTATCTCCTCCTCACTTTTACTTTTTGAACTTTCCACTTTAGGCCCTTCCAGTTCCTTACCACTCCTCAGTGTCATGGCACTTACATTCTTGGGATTTATCTCGGGTTGAGATGGCAATTTTCCATGAGCGTGGGACTCCAGGCGATTGATGGCAGTTGCCAATTGGCTTATTCGAGCATCCATATCTTTCATGCCTGATCTGGTCTCCTGCTGGAACTGTCTAGTCTCTTGCTGGATCTGGGAGCTAGTAGTAGCCAGACTTTTGACGATATCCTCCAAAGAACTCCCTGTATTGGAGGATGAAAGTTGGGGTTTCGGTTGCCATGGTTGCTGAAACCCTGGTGGACGATTTGAGAGTGAATTTTGCGATCGATTCCCATAGCTGAAATTGGGATAGTCTCTCCAACCGGGGTTGTATGTGTTGGAATACGGGTCATACTGCCTGCGGGGCGCGGGCACGCCTCCGGCCATATTTACCTGTTCCGCCCCGTCCTCTTGCAGAATGGGGCACGAATCTGTGCAGTGGTCCATGCTAGTACAGATTCCACACACCTTCGCTCGCGGTGTGTCTCTCATGGCCAATTGCCTGACAGCAGACGTCAACTCTGACAGTTGCTGCTGGATGGATGACGTCTCTGCCTCATTGACTCTACGGGTAGGATTGCTCTCACGGAAGCCGAACTGCTGAGAGTTTTCTGCCATGGCTTCAATAAGGTCCCATGCTTCCCTTGGTGTCTTGTTCGCCAGGGCTCCTCCACTCGCAGCGTCAATAATACTCCTGTCAGTTGACTGGAGTCCCTCATAGAAGTACTGGATCAACAGTTGTTCACTAATCTGATGCTGTGGGCATCTAGCGCACAACTTGTTGAACATTTCCCAAAAATCGTACAATGACTCCCCGGAATACTGCTTGATGCTGCAAATCTCCTTCCTCAAACTCGTAGCCCGGGATGCGGGAAAAAATTTTTCCAGGAATTTCTTTTTCAATTGTGCCCACGTGGTGATACTACCTGCAGGTAGGTAGTATAGCCAATCCTTCGCTGCATCCTTGAGAGAGAAGGGGAAGGCTCTCAGTCTTATTTGCTCCTCAGTGACCCCAGGAGGTTTCATGCTGGAGCAAACTAATTCGAATTCCTTGACATGTTTGTGGGGTTCTTCACCAGAAAGACCATGGAACGAAGGCAGGAGCTGAATCAACCTCGATTTCAGCTCGAAAGAGGTATTTTCAGCCAGAGTTGGGAACGTGATGCACAAGGGCTGATGAGTCAGGTCTGGGGTAGCCAGCTCCCTTAATGTCTGGGTGTTGGCCATGCTAAATTCGTCTTCTACTGACTCGTTTGCAAAGGATAAGTGTCCTTCTTTTCGTCTCTTGGTTTCTTGTTTTCGCCTACGCTCTGCCTTCTCAACCTCAGGATCGTATATCAACTCACCTGTGCGAGACGAACGGGGCATAAACTAGCAAAAATACCAAGAGAAAAATAAAGGAATAATAATAATAATAATAAAAAAAAAACTGAATTCAAAAAGAAACAAATAAATCAGATGCCAGTCCCCGGCAACGGCGCCAAAAATTGACAGGTGCCGAACCTGTGCAATAATAAATACCTACTCGAGAAAAATACAGATTTTGTATATAGCGGTGAGTAGGGTCGAATCCACAGGGACTGGGGATAATTTGTTTCTTCTAGAGTCCAAAGTATGGGGGGTTTTGGATCAAATGCTAACTAAATAAATTAACTGCAGAAAATAATTAATTAAAAGAAATAACTAAGAGAAACTCTAGCCAAGGGTACACTTCAGAAATGGTTCATGCAACTGATCATCGATTCAAATATAATTCCAACATTTACTAATAGATTGGTTATAGTTGTCTCGCACGCGCTAAACGACCAACCCTTCCGTAATTTATCGATAGCTAAGGTACGACCGTTAGCTATTTCTCTAACCCAAAAACAACCCTAGGTACGACCGTAGGATTTAATTTCCAGATTGCATTAATAATTAGAAAGGCCCAATCCTAACCAATAAACACGCTACGAGGGTTTATTTAAGCTAGATCATATATTCCCCTGACATAAACCCAATTATACCAGCTGCTACTGGGATAGAGGTAACGAACAATTACGGATTTAATTACCCCTATTTAGCAAAATAGTCTCTATGAATAATTAATTATTGCGCACTAATCAATCATACATAAGAACTATAACAATTAAGAGCAGGGAGTATATAAATACCAATAAATGGAGAAAATAATTAACAATGGCTTAGATCTCACAGTAATCGATGAACCAATTCGTCAGTTGCCCCCTTGACTAGAATTAAGGGTTTAGTTCCCCATGATTTGATGACAGGTCGCGCGTGTGGAGTTTGTGAAAGTTTTCAGAACTATTTTACCCCTGCTTCGGTCGACACCGAGAGGAAACACCACGAGATTTCTTACTGCTGCCAATTTTCCTCTAAAGCATACGTCGGATAGTCTCCCAATTTTTGGTCAAAATTGAGTAAAGAGAAAACCCACAAAGTCCACAATGGCGGCTGCACTTTGCTTTCTTTCTTTCCTCACAAAAGAGACATACGAGAGATTTTGTTTCAATAGCTTCATTTCATGGGTCAAGGCTAATCAAAATTGACAAGCATCCCAGAGTCAACAAAAGTGGCTATTGTCTGCTTCTTCCGCAGAGCTGCGGCTCTCTAGTCTCATTTTTAGAGTAAGGAAAAGACTCTCTTTCTAACCTAAGCCGCGCGAGAGATAAATACAATCCCCCACAATAGCTGAAAATTTGTTACTTGTTTTCCAATTTGCAGCCAGACTCCCTAGAAATATATAAAAATAAAATCTATTACAATTAGGTTTCTTCAGCTTCTCAAACGGGCCCCACGTCCGATGAATCTTCTAAAAGTTGAATTTAAGCACTTTTCAGCAACCATTCCTGCAATTAGCACCAAAACAAAATATCAGTAGAATCCACCCAATTAACGAAAATATTTAGTCAATTAATTGTGCAATAATGCCCAAAATACCCACTAAAATGCAACCTATCAATAGATCCACTTTGCATTCCTTCATTTTATGCTGCAGTTTGTATAGTCTAGATCCATCTGCTGTTTCCCCCAGGCCTTTGCTACAATGTCCCCCACCTCCCCAAAGTTCAGCCAATTCTTATAAAAATAGAACCTCTTTTTCCATCCTTTCCCTCTAGGCTCAGTATCTAGCCATAACATACAGTGATCAGAAGCCTCATTTTGGATATGTATGCATTTTGCCTTATCATCCTCACTTCTCCATTCCGTATTGCAAAGAACTCTATTCAGTCTTTCTTTTACTTCCCCATCTTTATCCCACTGATTACTATAAGTCCATGGAACTTCCTCAAACCCAATGTCAATAAGCTGATTATTCTCTACAAACTCTCTAAACACCTTAAAACTCTCCTCAGGTCTCCTTACCCCACCCCACTTTTCTCCATTAGATAAAATGTCATCCATGTCCCCTGCCAGCACCCAATTCTGTCCTCATATATTTTTCCTCCTCTCAATAATCTTGCATTGCTCTTCTCTGACTATGTCCTTTGAATTAGCATAGATACAAATACACCACCATTTAGTCTTCTTCTCCTGCTTGTCTATCAATAATTCTATAGTGAAGTCTGTATTCATAGTTCTGCAAATTTTAAGATCCTTCCTCCACAGCACTGCTAAACCCCTAGGTTTCCCCACTGGATCAACTACAACCATATTCTCATAACCCAAACTATTCCTAATCTTATTTACCACACATTCTTTATTTTTTGTTTCAGACAAGAAAACTAGTTCTGGGGAGTGGAATTTTATAGCCTTCTCAAGTGAGGGATCTATCAAGGGGCTCTCAACACCTCGACAGTTCCACCTTCAGTAGTTTTTCCAAAATATCATCCTCCTTCATAATCTTACATTTCTTGTTTTCTCCTTCAACAAGCTCTCAGCAGCTTCCATTCTCTTTATTGTAGTCTTGTTTCCTTTTTCCAGATTCTCTTGTCACCAGTCTATCCCTATTTACTTATGAGAAATGCACTCTTTTCCTCACTTCCTGAACCAATCCTTTCCATCCCCTACACCCTTTGTACTTCCCTCTACCTCTACCCTTATTCTTTTGGCTTCTTTTCTGCTTTTGACCTCCTTCATTAATTACCAACTTTTCATTCATACCTTCATCCCTCACCCCCTCCTCCTTTTCACCAGAACTAGCAATCCACATAACATTCCATTCCTCTTTCTCACTCAACTCATCCATATTTCCATATTTCCCTCTCAGATCCCTATCTTTGCAATTATTTTCCTCAATAGTTATTTCCATATGTGTAACTGCATTTTCCTTACTATTGTTCCCAACCTTTTCCCCAATCCCTTTATGAGAGCTCTCTGTGCTGAAACCTGATTCTCCTCTTTGCCCCATTGCCTTATTGTCCTCCCTAATGTCTTTATCCTTTCTCGCTCCATTACCATCTCTTATCTCCCTGGTACTCCATTCCGTATCATTCCAAGTTAACAAAAGTTGCTCTGTACCTACATCTCTCTACTGCATTTGTTGTTCCTCTTCCTTAGTAATCTCCTCCCTCTATTTAGTCATATTGTGTTTCTTAACAGGACTCCTAGAATTGCTTGCTCTTAACCAGGCTCCATACTAAGTTTGTCTATTAAGGTCAATGTTTTAAAACTCGGACTGTCAATTGAACCGGTGAAGTGAAAGGGTCGAGATTCAATCGGTCGGACCGATTCAACCTCAGTTCAATGAATTTTTTTAAAAATAATTTATATAAATATATATATGCACAAAATAAGACATGCAATAGACTAATTTAAAATTTTATATGATGAAAAGTTTACTATTTTTGAATAACTTGGATTTTCAAAAATAAATTTTTTAAATTATAAGTTAAAACAAATAAATTTCATTTCAATTTCAATTACATCTACCAAAATAATCTTAAATCTAACCCAAAAATATCACAATATTTTGAAATTATACAAAATTCACGTCTATGAGAATTTGACATTGTGAACTTAAATTTTAATTTACATCTTTGGGATTTAGAGATTGCAATTTAAAAAAGAAAGTTTTGAGTTCGAAGGAAGTCAAGAGAATCGAAAATAGAAATGCAAACTTGATAAGAAACAAAAAATGAGATAAAAGTGAGTGGTTGTAGCATTAAATAATTCGGGTTAAAGAAAAATAATTCTTTTTTAACTTTTTTCAAATTTGTGTTTTCATTTCGGCCATTTGACTTTCTCACTCGGTCCATATTCATTGGGAAGAAAAAAATTCTCCATATTCACATTTTTTGTCCATTAGAAAATTGTTATTAGCACCCAATTATTTATCAATGTTCCCTTATTTAATACTTATTTACCAGTCAGTTAGGTAACAATATCCTTATTCAATCTTATTACCTACGATATTGTTTTGAGATTGTAATTGAAATTAAAATTTTTAAGTATTTTGTTTATTCACACAAATAAAAAAAAATCAAGGAGTCATGATGTAAAGTATGAATGTGTACAATGTAATTATAAATATTTTTGAAAATAATAATTACTTATCAATTTTTTTCCTAAGTACTTGTCTACAATGTCAATTGAGCAAGAATATCCCTACTCAATCTTTCTATCTGTTATTGCATTTCAACCACTATTTTATTGTGAGATTGTAACTGAAATTAAAAGTCTGAGTATTTTTATTTATTTTCACAAATTAAACAATCAAGGGGATTACATTAATAATCAAGGGGAGTACATTAACAAACATTGATATACCAACAATATATTTATGATGTAAAGCACAAGTGTTTCTGATGTAATTAAAATTTTTTAAAACAATAACTTATCTAAACAATTCAATTTAGTTACCAAATTAGACCTTGTTTGGATTGTCATTTTTTTAATTTTTTTAATTTTTCTCAAATCTATTTCTTGATTATTTTTATTCTACACACATTAAATCATTGTCGTATATTTTTCTACAAAAATTTAAAAAATAATTTGAAAAAGCTATTTTATTAAAGGATTTTTTTAACGGTTGTCCTAACACATTTAATATTCACCTAATTTATTATATATATATACATATACTAACAATTATTACTATCTTTGCATTTAAATATTTTTTATATACAAAGAAATAAGTTTGATGCGTCTTAGGTTTGGGGTATTTTTAGTTTTTCACTTAATAAGTTAAGTAGATATCTACAGTAAATAAATCACAGTGATCGTATTTGCTTCTTGTGTACTTCTGACCCATTATGAACTGGTCAAATCGTTTGTACCATTGTCTCGGTGATTGGTTCAATTCGTACAATGATTTGCTTAGCTTACAAACCCAATTTTCTTTATCAGTAACTTTAAATCCATCTGGCTGAGACATATAGATTTCCTCCTTCAAGTCACCGTGAAGGAACGCGGTCTTTACATCAAGTTGAGCTAGTTTCAAATTCAACTGTGCTATCAAGGCTAACAAAATTTTAATAGAGGAATATTTAACAACTAGAGAAAATACCTCATTATAATCAAAACTCTCCTTCTGAGCGTCACCTTTAGCTACCAATCTTGCCTTATAGGGAACATCATTTTTGTCAGGAAATCCTTCTTACTTTGCAAATACCCATTTGCATCTAATTGCCTTCTTCCCCTTCGGTAGTTGCGTCAACTTTCACATCTTGTTCTTCTGAAAAGATTACATCTCTTCTTCCATAACATCTTCCATCTACCATTTTCTGTACTTCGAACTACTTCAGAAAAGGTGGCCGGAACATCATCAATAACCGGAAGTGCATAGGCCACCATGTCAGCAAAACGAGCAGGTTTTTGAATTTTTCGTCTTACCCTATTAACGGCAATTGACTCTTGCTGCTGTTGAGGTTCTTGGGTTGAAAACTCTTCCTTATCTGACTCCTCTTCTGTCATGGGAGAGTCACTGATGGTGCTGTTTGTTGGGCTCATCATTATTTGCTCAAATTCCACCTGTTTCGACGTACACTCCACCTATTGCGGAGTACCACTGGTCCCATCTTGTGTTAGCTTATTCAATATGGCAGATTCATCAAAGGTAACATCCTTGCTGATAATGGTCTTCTTTGCTTCTAGATACCATAAGCAGTATCTCTTAACTCCAGCATTAAAGCCCATAAAGAGAGCCTTCATTGCACGTAGATCCAACTTTGATTCATTTACATGATAATATACAGTAGAACCAAAAATACGCAAAGAATTATAATCGGTTACAGGTTTTTCAGACCATACCTCTTATGGATTCTTGTCACCGATTGCAGATGATGGCAAGCGATTGACGAGATGTTGAGTTTATGTCACAGCCTCAGTCTAAAATTTTCTGTCTAACCCAGTATTAGACAGCATGCAACGTACTTTCTCCACTAGTGTCTTGTTCATACGCTCTGACACCCCATTCTGCTACGGTGTTCTTCTAACTGTGAAGTGCCGAACTATGCCATACTCTTGGCATATCTTCTGGAAGGAATCACTCTTGTATTTTTCACCGTTGTCTGTTTGGAGAACCTTGATCTTTCTTCCCGTCTGGTTTTCAACCTGAGTTTTTTATTTAAGGAAAATTCCTAACACTTCATCCTTATTCTTCATAATAAACACCCAAATTCTTCTGGAAAAATCATTAATAAAAGTGACAAAATAGTACCTGCCTCCAAGGGATGGAGTCTTGGCAGGTCCCCACTCATCTGAGTGTACATAATTCAAAATACCTTTGGTATTATGGATGCTAGTGTCAAATTTCACTCTTCTTTATTTTTCCAGAATACAATGCTTACAAAATTCTAATTTGCAAGTTTTCGTATCTTTCAACAATCCTTAGTTGGCAAGATTTTGCAAGGATTTTTCACCAGCATGTCCCAATCGCATATGCCATAACTTTGTTACCTCCACATCCTTCTTGCTATTGGAAGATGTTGCTGCTGCTGCTGTCCCAACAACTGTACTATCTTGGTAGTAATACAGATTATTTTTTCTCACACCTTTCAACATCACAAGTGCTCCCAAAGTTGCTTTAAGAATTCCATCTCGCATCTTTACTTTCAGGCCTTTTGACTCCAAGACCCCCAAGGAGATGAGATTTCTCTTCAAATTCGGCACGTACCGAATATTCTTCAAGATTCTGGTGGATCCATCGTGATTACGCAGCTTGATTTAATCTATTCCAGTTATTTTACATGGATTGTCATTTCCCATGCAAACAACTCCACCATCAAATTTTTCAAATTCAAAGAACCACTCCCGTATGGGAGACATATGATAGGTGCAACCTGAATCCAAAATCCACTCATTTGGATAGGATGTTGAAGATGATACAGCCAAAGAGAAATCTGATTCTGTAACACTTTTGCACTCTGCAACATTTACGTCTTGCGGAGCTTTCTCTTTCTTTTTCAACTTTGGACAGTCTTTCTTCTAGTGCCCTTTCTCACGACAGAAAGCACACTCATTTTTAGCAACTCTGCTTTTCGATTTGGACCTTCCTCTTTTCCCCTTTGATTGGCTTTGTTGACGACCTCTTGCCACTAACGCTTCATCTGCTGTAGCTACTTTATTTTTTATTTTATCCTGCTTTCTCAATTCATGATTATATAAAGCAGAACATATAGTATCTAAAGACACATTCTCCTTCCCATGAAATAATGTATTTTCTAAATATTCAAATTCATCAGGAAGGGATGATAACAACATCAAAGCCAAATCTTCATATTCAAATTCTACATCTAAATTTAACAGGTCTGCTACTAACTGATTAAATATAGTGATGTGTTCATTCATAGTAGTACCTGGTTGGTAATCGAATCGGAACAATCTTTTCTTCATTAGGAGTTTATTCTGACCACTTTTCTTCAGAAATTTCTCCTACAATGCCCTCCACAACTTTCATGCTGAAGTCTCGTTTTTGAAAGTATACTTTTGCTCTCTGGACAAACACGATCGAATAGTTCCGCATGCCAACCGATTTATGGAACTACATGTTTCAAAAACGTTCTAGATGTAATCTTTATTTATACCAAAACTAATGAATATACATGTACATTTTACTGTAGTTCTAGGATAATAATTTTTTGTACTTACCATTTTCCAGTTTTTGTTATTATTATAAGTTCTTTTTCTTCTTATTTTATTTATTTGATCATCTTGTTCTTCAAATTGGTTTTCTATAGGTAATACTAAATTTTCTTCTAGATCTGAACTTATAGATTCTTCTTCTGAGTTTTCAGATTCTTCAGTTGAATTTTCTTTTATAATTTTATCTAAAGTATTTATCTTGGGTGTTGAAGGTTTTACTTCCGTAATGTTTTGTAAGGCTTGAGATATTTTATTTAATAGGTTATCTGTATTATTTATTTTTTGATTATTAATATTTTGTACTAAATCTTGTTCCTTTTCTTTTGTCAAACTTCTAGGTTGGAAATGAGGTGCTGAAATATCATTAGGGAATTTTAAATATGGTTTCTTTAATGTATCTATTTTTGTATTTAATATTTCCATATGTTGAGATATTGTGTGCAAAATTTGATTTGTATAATTATTCTGTTGATAAATTTTTTTAATATCTTCTAAATTTATGGTATTATTTGTGCTTGATTCAGCTTCCCTGCCCTTTTTAAAAGGTGAGGCTATTATATCTCCTTGTCCTATATTTATTTTTATTTCTTGTAATGGAGGATGTATCGATGTTATAATTTGATCGTCTTTTAACTTCCATTTTTTATATAAATTTGTTTGAACATTTATTTGAGCTGTATTGTATATATCATTTATTCCTAATTTTGACATATAAAATGTTAACCATGTGAAAAAAGGAAAATCAAATTTTTGTTTATCTAATTCATTCTTCCATTCGATAATTAATTTGTTCTTATATTTAGATTCTAATTGAAAGAACCAAATTCTTTTTTCTGTATTTTCTTCATCTTCAAAATCTTCTTGCAAATATTTATGATTTATTTTATATGGTTTATTTATTACATTTATTTCTCCTTTCATTTGTGATTGGGTTGGAGAATATTCTGATTGAGTCTGATTTATAACTTCTGGAATAGGAGTTTTATATTTAAAATTTGAGGTACTTTCTAAAGGAAAATTTATTTCAGTAGATTCATAATTAGAATGTCTTGCTGGTAACCATGAATAACTTGAGCTAGGTCTTTCTCTTAATGAAGCAAATCTTATTAAAGTATTTCCATCAGGTTTTTCTATAATATCTTCTGCAGTAGTTTGTTCTATATTTCTTGCTATTTGTGGGTTTTTTATTTCAAATTCACTTGGTATAGTTATTTCATTCCATTTTAATCTTTTTGGTGTATATGTTGTAGGTCTATCTGCATCTACTTGTAATAAAGTTGTTTCTTCCTTAAGAGTGGGAGTCATTATAAATTTTGGATTTAAATGTGAAGATAAAGGTCTATAATATATTCTATATATTATTGCAAAATTCTTTGTGTGTTTTTCAAATTCATTTCCTTGTAGATGAATATCTAATATGACAGAATTCAGAATATGTGGGTCTGTTAAGTCTATTGAAAAATTTGGGGCACAGTTAAAATATATGGGTCCATTGCAAACATTGGTTTGAATCATAGAAAGTAAAGATGTTTTATATCGTTTGAGTCTAGTATCTCTTAATGCTAAATATATTGGAGCATCTACTCCTAGATGGAATAAAGGTTTTACAGCAATTTGTATTAAACCTATATGATTATATCGATATCCTTTATTTAAATATTTTTGAATTGTACTATGATTTAATAATGGAATTGATTGATATTCTTCTTGAATAGATATTGTTTCTTCATGAATTTTAACTGATAATGCTGTTTTGAAATCTAACGGGCCTATTCTATAAATATGTTCTAATTTTTCTTCTGGAATAGTCCAATCTGAATTGTTTATAGGCATATGATATTCATGACTTTGTATTATATTAGCTTGCTTTGAATTAGATCCTATTTTAAATTGTCTAAGAAATGCAGCCATGTTTAATATTTATTTAAATTTTTACTTAATCAGGAACAACCGAGCACTATGCCGGGAACATCCTATCCTGGACTTACCAACGGTCTCACAAGGCATCAAAGTCTTACCAATGAGTTCAGTAAAAGTTTAATAAAATATGTAAACATAAATGCATGAATTAGCCAAATTGAAATAGAAACGTAATTCAAATAAAGTAATAAATTCAAAGTCTAAATATGCAGTCGTAATGTGGCTCTGATACCACTTCTACCCAGGTAATATAAACTTGTAATAAGCATAAAGATTTGGACTTACAAAATATTGAGTAGACAACGGAAGCTTTGAGCAATATCCAATCCTTGAATTTTCTTCTTAATAAAACTAAACAATAGCTAGAATACAAGAGTTGTTTGAAGTAAGTGAGAGTAGGTTTGGAGTAGGTGAGAGTAGTTTAGGAGGTTTGCACTAAAGATGTAAACTGATTTTTTCTCCGATGCCTCTCCTTCTGAATTTGAATCTATTTATAGAGAAATCTATCTTGCAATTCATCTGAGTTTGAATTTGCATTTCATCTGAATTTGAATTGTGGCCGACATCTTTTTCAAAAGTCGTTTGGGTCTTGTCCGCATGGTCCACCAAAAGGATCAAAGGTGGATTCAGATGATCCAGCTGACTCCTCAATCTTGTCAGTTTCTTCTTTTTTATCTTGCTTTTGTAGATAGCTCAAATATTCTTTCAACATCTCGAGATTCTGCATCATTTGTTTTATCAGAAAGTTACTGGCAATTTCTTCGGATGCCATATCTGTCATTTTCTCTTTATCTTTCTTTGGAGTGGTTGGAAAAGGTGTAGTTGTTGGAATAGTGGTTGCTTGTCTTGTCATTTCGGAGTAGTGGTTGGCTGATTTGTCCACTTTAATTTGTCTCCAATAGTCAGGAAACGTATCACATTAGTTTGGTCTCCAAATTCTTGATTGAATCCAGTCCACCATTTCTTTTTGAATTCTCTGACCAATGACATTGGAAGTGGTTTTTCTAATTCTTGATGAATTTTGAAACTCCAGCAAAATATCCAGGGTACTTTGAACTCCATGTGGAATAATATTACCTATAGAAAACCAATTTGAAGAACAAGATGATCAAATAAATAAAATAAGAAGAAAAAGAACTTATAATAATAACAAAAACTGGAAAATGGTAAGTACAAAAAATTATTATCCTAAACCAAGTTCTCCGGATATTCAATATGAAGAAAGATCTAAATTTCGTACAACAAAATATGATGGAGATTCAATTTACGAATGTAATATAGATGGCAAAGCTGAATATGAAGTATTAAATAATTTGCAAGAAATGGGAATGGCTAGATTAGCTTACAAAATTAAAAACATTCAAGAAAGAAATATTGCAACATTATTAGTCTCAGGATTTACCGGACAATTAAAAAATTGGTGGGATAATGCTTTAACATTACAAGATAAACTATCAATATTAGAACACACTCAAGAAATTGAAGACGATCAAGGAAATATTCAAATACAATCAGATGCTGCAGAATTTTTAATAGTAACAATAGTAATGTATTTCATAGGAAATCCAAAAGAAGAATTAAATTCTAATAAAACATTTTTAACAAATTTAAGATGTCCTACATTATCAGACTTTAGATGGTATAAAGATATGTTTTTAACAAATGTATTAAGAAGACCAGATTGTAATGCTTCATTTTGGAAAGAAATATTCATAACTGGATTACCAAGCTTATTTTCACAAAGAATAATGGATAGTTTACAAAAGGAAATGGGAACATATGTTATTTCATTTGAAAATATAACTTTTGGTCAATTATTTGCATTTGTGAAAAAAGAAGGGTTAATGTTATGCTCAGAATTAAGATTACAAATAAAATATGGTTCTAAAACAAAAGAAGTAGGATCATTTTGTGATGCATTTGGAATAAAAAGAATAAAATCACCATCAGCATACAAAAGGAAAATTAAAAAATATACTAAGAAAATGAAATATAAAAGACCTAAAGAAGATAAACCAGAAAAGAAGAGAAAATTTATTAAAAGAAAAATAGTTTGTTACAAGTGTGGAAAAATAGGACATAAAGCAAACAAATGCAGATTAAAAGAAAAAATTACAGAAATCTGTGTGAATGAAGAAGAAATTAAAAATAAATTAATAAATCTATTAATAAATAACAAAGATCTAAGTTCTGAAGACGATTATTATGATGATATACCTAGTTCAGAAAGTGAAGAAAATTGTAATTGTACTCCAAAATATATAAATGTTATAACTAAAAAAGAAGATAAAGAATTCTTATTAGATATAATAGAAAAGATTAATGATCCAATAGCTAAACAAGAATATTTGGAAAGATTAAAAAGTTTAATTATTCAGGAAGATAAAATGCCAAAGATAATAGAACCTTTTAGCATTTCGAAATTAATAGATAAATATCCAAATATAAATATAATGAAAAAAGAAACGACTAAAGATCTTCAAACAGAAATCAATAATCTTAAAATACAGATAAAACAATTACAACAAGAGATTATAGAATTAAAAACGAAAGATTTAGAAATTGAAGCAAAAATAACATTAATAGATAATCAACCCTCAACGTCTAATTCCAAAACAGAAGAAATATGTATATCTGAAAAACCAGGGGATGAAGATCAATATTTAAATATAATAGAAAAAATGACATTTCAAAAATGGTACGCTTTAGTAACTATTACTGTAGAAGATTTTAAAGATACACATGTAACTCTA
>NC_040043.1:38140872-38353248 GCF_003713205.1 Coffea eugenioides
CAGGAATGAAAGCTGATTGTGTATTACTAATGCAAATGTCTAGAATAGGCTTTAGCCTATTAGCCAGGATTTTGGAGATAATTTTGTAAATCACACTACACAGGCTAATAGGCCTAAAGTTTTTCAGGCAAGTAGGATTCAGCATTTTAGGAATAAGAGATATGACAGTGTGGTTTATCGATCTGAGCATATGGCCAGTACTAAAGAAAGAAAGGATAGCAGGGATGACATCTCCTTTTACAATATTCCAAAATTTTTGAAAGAACAGGGGAGACATGCCATCCTGTCCAGGAGCTTTCTCAGGCTGCATAGAAAAAAGAGCTTTTCTGATTTCTTTCTCTTCTATTGGTTTAGTAAGCTTATCATTCATCTCTTGAGATATGGAATGTGAAATATCCTCCAGAACCTCTGACATATCCCTCCTGCCTCCACTAGTGAAAATATCTTTAAAGTATTCTGAAATTTCTGCAACTACCTCTTCCTCATTCTCAGTCCAAGAGCCATTTTCCTTCTGCAGCTTTCTAATTCTATTATTAGTTCTCCTCCCCTTAACGTGAGCATGGAAAAACTTAGTTTTCTTGTCACCTTCTCTTAGCCAGTTGATTCTGGCTTTTTGACTCCAGAAATTTTCTTCCTCCGTGTAGGCTTCTTTAAGCTGATTCTTAAGCTCAGCAACTTTCCCTTTTCTATTCTCACAATCTGAGTTTTTCACCTTTTCAGCTCCTCTTTTATCTTCTCAATCCTGCTTTTGGAATTGGCTTTGAAAGTATTTCTCCATTTCAAAAGTTCAATCCTGCAATTTCTAATCTTTTTGGTAACTTTAAACATGCGGGATCCAACTTCTTCTTTCTGCCAGGCTCTTTCTACTACCCTATACACCTCTTCCCTTTGAAGTCATCTTTTATCAAAATAAAACCTTCTCTTCTGTTTTCCCACTCCTGTACAAGTGTTTAAACTTAACATACTATGATCAGAGGCATAAGTGTCAATGTGCTGACAACTTGCCTTATCAAAAGTCTGGTACCACTCAATGCTTCCCAAGCATCTGTCCAGTCTTTGCCTAATCTCACCCTTATTATCCCAGTGGTTACTCCAAGTCTAGGGATGACCTTCAAAACCTATGTCAACCAGGTTATTAAGATCCAGGAACTCCTTAAAATCTTTAAAGCTCATCTCTTCTCTAACCAGGCCACCCTATTTTTTCTCATTAGAAAGAATATCATTGAAATCCCCAGCAATCAAAAATCTGTTACCCCACAGTCTGCTTCTCTCATGGAGGACCTTCCATTGACTCTTCCTGATATGAGCATCACAGCTCGCATATACTCCTATAAACCACCAAATACACTTGAGATCCAAGTCCTCAATCTTGGCTTCGATGGTAAAGGCTGTTTGCAAAACCTCTACCACCTGAGTGTCTTCCTTTCACAACAAAGCCATACCATCAGCCTTGTGCATTGCCTCCACCACAGCACTGTTATCAAATCTAAGACTCCTAGCTATCCTATCAACTACCTGTTTCCTATTTTTGGTTTCACTCAAGAAAATCAGGTTAGGAGAGAGGAGGTTATTCACCTCCCTCAAATGGGGAACTGTCAAGAGGCTCCCCACACCTTGACAATTCCACACCAAGGCTCTCATAATTGCATGGGGGCCCCATAAAGGTTAGCCCCCACCTCCTCTCCTTCCCTCTCAAACTGGATAGGTTCCAGCATGGATTTGGTCTTTTTACAAACAACATGTTGCTGCTGCAAATCCTCCATCTCCTCATCACAAGGCAGCACCTTCCTTTTACCATTTCCTATAAGACTAAGATCCTGACCATTCAACTCCTTTAAGGGCCTTCTAGAAACCACAGGATTCTTAAGCTTCCTATAGGACCTATTAGCTTGTTTCTTAACCGCCTCCTGGACCTTACTAGTTACCAGGAGCTTGTCCTGGATATCAGTCTCCCCTACACTATACTCCTGGTTCCTATCTACTGGATCTAACCCTGGTGAAATCATGACAGTGTCCTCCTCCCTCACTTCCAATCTTACTGGCTCTATCCGCTCCCCCACCAAGGCTTGGTCAGTCATACAAGGTTCTAGATTACCCTCAACCCTTTGCTGATCACCAGCATCAAGGCCTCTAACTACTGTGCTATAATCAAGGCTCATGGACGTGCACTTATTGGAGGTCCCTAAGCTCTTACTCTCCCTTTCCTTATCCAGAAGTTGTTTAGTTCTATTTTTCTTATCAGCATTCTCAAGGAACTCCAACAGTCTCTCCTCTGCTTGCGACCTACTCCTCTCCCTCTCAACCATCTCTCCATTCTGGAAATTCCAGTACCTTCTGTCCTTACTCAGCTCAGGTTTCAAAGGTCTTTCCTTACTAGGACTTCTGGTGCTCACCGCTCTCATCCAAGGACCATATTGGTTCTCTGAGAGCCTTGCCATCGTAATTCTCTGCTCTTTACAGGATCTTTCGCTATGACCCACAACACCACAATTATACCAAAAGTCTGGGCATCTCTCGTATTTAAACACTACCCACTTCAATTTCCCTGCTGTTTGAACCACTGTGCCTCTAAGGAGAGGTACAGATAGGTCTACAATGGCTAGGATTTTGAGGTGTCTACCCTCTTTTCCCCCAGATTGAGGGACAATAACCTCTCTCACTCCCTTAAACACAGCCCCAATCTTCCTACCCACCTCCTTAGTTAACCAATGTATAGGCAAGTCCCACAGTTGCACCCACATAGGTGCGATAGTAAACTCTCTATAATTTCCTTCAATCCCTTCTGACCATCTCCTAATAACCATCACTTGGTTATCTATAACCCACGGACCCCCTTCCACAATCCTTTCTTTTTCTTCTAGGCTAGGAATGTTAAACTGAAATAAATTGGGCCCTAGTTCCATAACTGTCAAGTGTTTGGGGTAACTCCAAGCAGCAGCTACAAAATTCTTCACCCCTGAAAAATTCGCAACTTTTTCCCCCATAATTCTACCTATCAAACTTCCTTCACATTCTTTAACTCCACTGTTGAGGTCCTCTAGATTCAGGATAGCTCCTGAGAGCTCATTTCCAGCCAAAGAAAATTTCTGCAACAGCTCGGTTAACTCCCCCTCCATAGATACAGTCAGAGGTTCCAAAAAGTGTTACCTTTCCACCCCACAAAAGGCAAGAGCTTAACGTCTACCAATCAGGAGAAAGTACACACAAGAACCGACAGGAAGGGAACACAAACAAACAAAGATAACCAGCACAACACTACCTCAGAAAAAGACAAAGAGATAAACACAGGGAAAACAAGTTAAACAAGCTTTAGCTTACCTTGGGCCAAGACATTTATGACTTTTTATGCTTCTTTTGGTCGGACACCTTCATCGACATGGGCCAGAGCGATAATGGTGTTTTGTGCTTCCTTTGTTCCGACAACCTTCGAAAACTAGTGGTGATATTAGTACTGTATTAACTCTGCATTAGATTCAGGCATAAAAAATTTGGTGTTGGATTGTTTCTCTGAGAAGGAGTCGCGGGAATATGTGTTTTTGAAAAAGTTTGAGTTTGCTGAAGATCCCACCACTGGGGGGAGGGAGGCTCTAATCCCAAGAGAGAGACTTTTCCCTCTACACTGAGAGGATTTCCTCCGACGTTTCTGTAGTAATAGAATGGTTGTTAGAAGGTCTTTTATTGCTTATATATATTAGGATAATTGTGTCATTTCATCCGCCTCCGTCAATTTTGACAATTTTCGTTATTATTTCAAATTAGTTCAAACCATGAGGGAGCGAAATGTATGATTTGAAACTATAAATGAGTTTTTCCATAGGTTAACTTAATCACACGGAGCTTTTTTGTATTCTCACCTTTGGAGTCTTGGGCTTGGGAATTTAATCAAATTGGTGCTTCACACACAAATGAGAAATTTCCTATGTAAAACTTGTCTCTTTCAAGTGGGATACATAAGCGTAAGGTCCCAGCCTTAAGTTAAGGCACCGATGGAGAACCAAGGCGTTGCTATTATAGGTACTCATTCCCCGGACCATTCTGTTTTATGGTCTTGGCCTTGTGGCGTGAATTTTCTTCTTTTAACCATGATTCGATATTGATTTGATAGTTATGGGCATTAGACTGAGCAGACAAGGGAAGAACAATTGGTTTGCATCAAGTTGACTTCAGCACATTTTGATAATCGTCTGAATGTAGGTTTTCATCTTGCAATAATATAGGTACAGATCGGAGATAATGTAAGTTGAGAGGCAAGCATCATGCCTGTCATTTCGTGTCGGGTAATCCTTGGAAGACGTTGACAACAGCGCAAAAAATAAAGCACAGGTAAGCACGTTTGGCGTAAGCACTTGTGCTACAACTGATCCAGATGAAAGAAACTTTGTACTGGGATTAATATTTTATGTCTGGGGATAACATTATTCATTTTCAAGCAACATCTGCGGTTACATGTGTGTTTATCAAGTTCTCTGGGGTGGGTATTATATTTATTAGCAACTGATGTGATTAATACATTGGTCATTGTTCTAATGTATGATTATTTGAATCATTTTTTGATGCCAACTTGATATTATGCCTACGGTTCAATGATACAAGTTATGATAATCGCAGAAGGCTTGCTTTCATTGGGCAAAGAAAGGTTGGTTCTCAGAAGTTATAAGTTTTCAACAGGGTTTTATTATGCTCCATTCTGCTAATGTCATGAGTTATCGAAGTCAGAAGCCAAAAAACCGACATGAATGGTTCAATATGACAGTGACGTGCAGGCTGGTATTGTAATACTAAGAAGGGTAGGAATTATCAATTAATCTATTCTACATCTCCACGTAACAACACAAATATCAGAAGGCTGGTATTGTGGATGATCACCAGCATCTCTCTTTCCCCTTTGCATTATAAATAGGTGCCAGCTGCTGTGCAAATAACTCGATTAAGTCTGCATTGGTGAATTAAAATTGGAAGGAAAATGTCTTGCTGTGGAGGATACAGTGGCTGTGGTTCTGGCCGCAATTGTGGCAGCGGCTGCGGAGGGTAAACACTTCACAAATCATAAACAGTCCTCCAATCTTTTGTTTGACTTCTAATTAGATGTCAGACATATTTTAAGTCTGCTGCTGGACTACTGTTTGCATTTGAATATGTCTTCAAGAAAATATGTATTTTTGATAAATACGTTTTCTTATGATACATATACTTTTGAATCTGATAATTGTCTTGCTAAAGTTCATATGTCGAGAATTCATCTGTTTCAGTCTTCTTGAGTTGCTTACCAAAATGTTAAACTGACAGTTGCGGAATGTACCCTGATGTCGAGAAGGACACAACTGTGACCCTGATTGAAGGGGTAGCACCAGTGAACATGTATGTAAAGCTTTTGCTTATGAAAGCTAAAAACAAGGGAAACAACAGATATATGTTTGTTTGATTGGAGGGATTGATGTGTATTTTGTACCCTATGCAGTTTCCCCGAGGGATCCGAGAAAAGCTTCGTAGCAGAAGGAGGTCATGGCTGCAAGTGTGCACCAAGCTGCCGATGCAACCCTTGCAACTGTTGATGAAAAAATGACTGATCTGTTGATCTCCACTTAGTAATTATGACTACTATGATGCGACCCTTGGGTAGCCTCAGTTGTTAATGTTCCTGATGGTGTGTGGTAAAGCTTGTCCTAAATAAGAAAGCCATGACTTCTGCAGATCTCCTCTCTGGATTTTGCTGATGTCTTATGGCTATGTTCTGGTCGTGTCCCTTTTCTTTTTCTTTTTCTTTTTTTTTTTTTTTTTTTTTTGTGTTTTTGATGCTAGCGTGAACTACATGATTGGTGTAAGATTAAAGTACTACTGAAATAATTCCTTCACTGTGGTGAAATTTGTCATGCGAATTATTCTGCTGTTACGACCCTCCTCACTGGAGAGTTCCCTGAGCTGATAGCTGAAGTTACGATGAAATTTTGCCAGATAACTTGATCTAAGGGTAAGACTAAAATTAACCGGAACTCTCAGATCATCTGTTTGTATGATTCCAGTGCAGAAATCATTCATCTGTATTTTGATATTTCCAATCAAAAAGGCTTTTTATGTTCCCCTCTATGGCATTTTGATCAAAATGGTACATTCAAGTCTAAAGGCGGGCAAGGTAGACACCTTATATGGATGGCTAACCCATTTAAATTCAAGTTTGGAAAATAAAGAAATTCAAAGTCAGTCACCTGCATACATAAGAAGCCCTGTAGAAATTTTAGTATCATTTAAATGAGCAAGGACCAAAGTGACAACGGGGGCAAAGGCTAAAGACCCAAATGAAAGTACCTCAAATCATTAGCGTTGAATTGATTGAATCACTTCCCTTATTTACTCTCCATTGTCGGAGTTTCCCTCCAAAAGATGCAAATCGTAGCAGTCGTTCATAAACAAAGTGTCTTAAGAGCAATACGTCGAACAATTGCCGTCCCTTTATGTTCTCCCCGCCACTTCCGCTGTTTTGGCCCCAACTTTTGCACCCAAACAGCAAAGCCAACCCTTATTCCGTGCCCAGAAACTTCGGATTCGGAGAGAGAACAAGTAGAGAACGAAGAAAGAGGAGCAAAGAGCTTGAGCTGGAGAATTGAAAAGCTGCCAAGAGGAGAGCCTGTTGCTTCAGCCTTCCAGAGCTGGATGCGTGATGGCTTCCCAATTCACAGAGGCGACATTTTTCATACTATCAACCGTTTGCGTAAATTCAAAGCCAACAAACGTGCCCTTGAGGTTTCTTGACTTCCCCTTAACCTTTTTCTTCGTATAAAATGCATCATACATGTTTGTGAAAATGATTAAACCAAGTTTTCAGTGTGTAAAAGGCTAAAAGTGGTTAAAGTTGGAAATAGGCCATCTTTAATTCCCTTTGTTAGATTTGAATACAATGCATTTGATATAGCAATTTTCAGTTACTGCGAGTCTTCGGGATATGGAAGCATTTTTGAAATAGAGATCGTAATTGTTTCAACAATTGACAGGTAATGGAATGGGTCATTAGGGAGAGACCCTACAGGCCGAAGGAGCTAGATTACTCGTACTTACTGGAATTCACTACTAAGCTTCATGGGGTATCAAAAGGTGAGAGCCTTTTTTCTCGTATCCCATCAGAGTATCAAAATGAGTTGCTCTACAACAATCTTGTATTGGCATGCTTGGACAAAGGCTTAATAAGGCTTTCACTTTCGTATATGAAGAAAATGAGGGAATTGGGCCATCTCATATCATATCTAGTATTCAATCGCCTCATTATTCTTCATTCATCTCCTGGCCGGAAAAAGACTATTCAGAAAATTCTGACCCAGATGAGAGCAGACAAGGTGGTTCAACATGTTTCTACATACAACATTCTGTTAAAGATAGAAGCTAATGACCACAACATTGAAAGATTGGCAAAAGTGTTTGGTGATATGAAACAAGCAAATGTTGAGCCAAATGAGATTTCCTACTGCATATTAGCTACTGCACATGCTGTGGCGAGGTTGTCTACTGTATGTAAAGCTTATGTTGAAGCTATTGAGAAATCGACAAGTGGAAACAATTGGTCAACATACGACATTCTTGTTATACTGTATGGATACTTGGGTATGCGGACTCAGCTAGAAAGAATCTGGAGCATCATTCAGGGACTACCAAATGTTAGGTCTAAGAGTTTTGTGCTTGCAGTTGAAGCATTTGGCAGAATAGGAGACATAAATCGAGCTGAAGAGCTTTGGGCAGAAATGAAATTAGTCAAGGGATTGAAATCTACAGAGCAGTTGAATTCACTGATATCTGTGTACTGCAAACATGGTTTTATCACAAAAGCAACCAGCCTGTACAAAGAAATGGAGAAAAATGGATGCAAACCTAATGCTATTACCTTCCGGCATCTTGCTCTTGGTTGCTTGAAAGTAGGGTTAAGAAATGAAGCTATCAAAACCCTTGAATTGGGAATGGATATTTCAGTGAGCATGAAAGTTAGGAGGTCCACTCCATGGCTAGAGACCACTCTTTCAATACTTGATATTTTTGCAGACAATGGTGATGTTGAAAATGCGGAGAAATTGTTTGAAGAATTAAAGAAAGCCAACTATACAAGGTATACATTCGTTTATAATACATTGATAAAGGCGTATGTTAAGGCAAAACTACATGAACCAAATCTTCTGAAGAGGATGATTCTTGGAGGGTCTAGACCGGACTCTGAGACCTATAGCCTGTTGAAACTCATTGAGCAGTTTCCAAAGTGATTGCCTTTGTAGTGTAAGCCGTTATAATTATTTGCATACGTTGTTGAGCTGATCAAACAGAATTTTATGGATAAGAGATATCTAATGCAAAATCACTTGCTACTAGTTCTGGACCTTTTGTCCCATACGCGCTAAAGTTGGCGGCATGATGCTGCTTAAATGCTTGCTTCTGCTTGTCGGTGGTTATATTTCAGATGCACTCTCAGCTCCATTTTTTAAGACATGCTTACCTCTCTTGACGTAAGCACAAGGATTCTTGAAACTTGTCCACGCTTTCTCCCGAACATTAGACCATTAGACCAAGTACTGCATTTCTGGCTATTACTTCTCTCCTCTTTGCTTAAGCTTTAAGTATTGACCGGCATCCTGCTTAATGCCATTGGGGATGGTATTGAGATTCTGAAGCTGCCACTTTTTGACACTGATTTCAAGGTTGCTTCAAAAATGTTGACGTGGAATAGCATTCACCTTTGTCTCTACTGACCAGTAAGTACAATTATAATTCTAGTTGACAAGTTATTTCCTTTTGATTAATGTTGTATAATTTTAAAACCTTGTGTTTGCTTTATTCATGTAGGTTTAAAATATCTGCACTATGGGTTCTAACAGGCCAATGGAAAGAATCGATTCCTTCATGTCGAGTTTCTTTGACAGAATCTACAAATGCGGCTTTGTAGCTTATATGTACACTCACACCTCACGGATGGGAATGTCACCAGCATAGATAGCGATTCACTTTTTGGGGCATGTCGAGCGGATTTTAACTATCAAAATAATGAAGTTCGATCTGACTTTGATATGTTAGGAACTAATTAACTTAGCAGTCTTGTTATGGAAGTAATGTGAGCTTGTTTAGTCATGGACTTTGTATCTGAACTTTGGGTTTTTAATTTGGGAATTTAGTTATCACATCCGCGGCATTCAGAATTTTTGCATCTCTGACGGAGATATTCAAAGCCTTCATATTTACAAGGAGTATAGTTACTTTGTCACCTGTGACCAGAGCACATCGAAAAGCAAAAATGTCAAGGTGCCCTATCCTGCCTTGTCTTTCATATTTATGAGTATACTCATATTTTCGTTTATGGGTTTAGCACTGTGAGCAGAAAAAATGCCAGAATGGGTATCCTCCTTCGCTTTTCAGGATTTATTTGATTCCTTAGTGGACACCTTGAATAACATGTGGAGGAAATATGGGGTATTTTGAACTGCTTTTCTGTCACGAACCTTCTAACATTCATGCATACAACAGACATTTAGGTTCTTTAGAGCAACATAAATTTGTAGTCGTAAAAGTAATCACTCTAGTCGATTGGCTGAAATGTAATTGGAGTATAAAACAAAGCAAGGCAGCAGGCCTAAGCGGCCTTCTGATCACCTTGCTATGTGCTAAATCTCATATTTCAACAGAAACAAAACATCCTGAAAAAGTGGATTAGCATGGTTTGGTCCCCAGACGGATAAGCATCTTCTGATGCTGTTATTACTATGTAACATGAGATATGCCTGAGTGTTGCATCACGACCCAAGGCTAGTTCTATGTTTCATGTGAAATGGTTGATAAACTCTGCAGCAGTTGCAATAGCACTACCTGCAATGGCATCCATCACAATCTTGTCTTTGTTCTTGTTACTAGCTGCTGATATTACAGCTCCTGTCAATGCACCCCCAATCATTGCATTCTTCTGCAAATGGACAAATGAAACAAGCAAAACAGCTTAAAACGACCTTATAAACAGAACAAATTCACTGTACAGAAAGATCTTATAAGAAAGAATGCTTAGACTGTGAAATCCAGCCAAATCAAAACAAAACATGTCAATGCAGACAAGAATTAGGACAGATAGTAGGTCAGAGCTCTTGGATGCTTCTGAAACTGAAAATAAGCATATTGCAGCTTGTCCACCCCGTCAAATGTTGCCAATTGTTATGAAGCGATAACCATTTGTATGTCTAGTAGTGTTCTGTGACATCTTTTGCCTGTCGCCATTATTAATCTAAGCGGGAAACATGCCTACTTGTATTCAGTGTTATACCACATTTACCCATTCTGAACTAAAAAGGGGTGATTGGAAGCCAACCGCTGTCCTATCCTACAGGCTGAAAGAAACATGGACATTGATGCATGAAGACAGATTCTCATGTGAATGTACAAAAAAGATTTAGTTGAGAGATTACCCAATCTCTAACACCCCGAATCCTCTCTACACCATCCTCCAGTCCAACGTACACTCCAGCTACGGTTCCTGTAAGCGAAATGAAGATATGAACTTCAACTGATTGTCAGTCAGTAAAGCAAACCAGAATAGTCTGTTGTCTCTTGTCTGAGTGATCTCCTGTCACATATGTAACAGAAATTTCAAGTGACACTCACCCCAGTATGCTCCTTCCTTACACATTTTCTTCAACTGAAAAACACAGGAAACTCATTTGCATTAGAAACGTGACCAACTGCAGCCATTCAGCATACATCATATACAACAAAAGAATCCTCAGAATGCTAGTAAAATACGGTATACATGGCTGCATGATTCTCACAATGTCTCAGTGTTAACTCAGAAATTGACCGCCATTTCCAGTGATTTTTATAGTTTTGCTAGATATATAACTAATTATCCCGCGTCTTGACTGTCCTCTTGTCAAAAGTGTCAGACAAATTCAGCAAGACTACCAGTATCATTACAAGTACTCAACCTCAAACAAAACTGAAATCAAATTCACCTGTTTAGCCATGCTTTTCAATGACAGAAACTATAGATGTAAGAGACAGAATGGTTCCTAGAATCTTACCGAATCCTCAAACTTATGATGAGAAATACTCCCTGCATAATAAACCATGTCAAACCAAAAAGAAAAAAGCTGCAAGAAATTCTCTTTAATGTATGTATTTGTCGCATGCGCAACTTAAATTTACTAAATACCTACATTATCATATATAGTTACTAATTATTAAATAAAATAATGCTGTCATTACCATAAGGGCCTATAGCATTAGCAATAAAAAATTTGCATTATTTAGATAATAATAAAAAATTTTATTATCTAAATATATTAAATTTTTTCTAATCAAGTTTAATTATGCAAGGTAATTTGCATTATTTCGATAATAATAATTTTTTTATTATCTAAATATATTGAATTTTTTCTAATCAAGTTTAATTATGCAAGGTAATATGCATTATTTAGATAAGAATAAAATTATTTTTTTATTATCTAAATATATTACATTTTTTCTAATCAAGTTTAATTATGCAAGGTAATTTGCATTATTTCGATAATAATAAAATTTTTTTATTATCTAAATATATTAAATTTTTTCTAATCAAGTTTAATTATGCAAGGTAATTTATACTTTGACAATTTGCCCAATTCAATTTTTTGTTTAACTAACTGCAACAAACTCATTTTTTTTTTTTACTTTTTCTAATTAATTTACCTAAAATCATTTTAACCAACATAATTGAGATACATGAAAATAAATAAATTACATTTATGATCATTAAAATGTATCCAAATAATCACTACATATTTTCTAACTAAAATTTAGATAAGAGACTACTAATACAAATTAATCATATACTTAATAATATGTAAAAAGTGTCAAAATGCATTACTTAAATTTACAAATATCTAAATATCATGTCTGAATGCTAAGTTAAAAAAATTAAAATTGATAAGTTATTTTGAAAAAAGATACGGACCTTTTGACTGATGCTTGGATTTAAGATTAGGAACCTAATCTCTTAATTACTTGGGCCAAAGCTGGACTTTACATGCTTCTAATTTTTCCTTCAATTTTTTTCCCTATGGCTGGGTTCGGTACAAAAGCCCATCTCCTGTTTAGTGCAGCCGCAAGTCCTCCAATTTGTTTAGTGCACTTGCGGATTCTTCCCTTCGGTTTGTTTAGTGCAGCCGCAAGTCACTGGATTCTTCCCTTCAATTTTAGCCATTTCTTCCTCTGACTCTTCCCTTCATTTTTTTTCCCAATTTCCGTTGATCAGTTTTTTCACCTCCTTCACGGCCAGATAAGGTGGAAATTGAAGAGCCGGCCGTCACCTTTACTCTTTCTTTTGCTTTCTCTTTCCCGCTATTGTTGTCTTCCTCCAACAGCCTGCCATCACCTCTGTTTTGAGCCGCAGCCGGACGATGAATAAATTGCAGAACCGATCGGCTTGTTTCTCCAGTCGGCCGTCACCTTTATTCTGGACTGAACCTCAAAAACTAGTGATGGCTTGCAGAAATTGCAGAACGATGAAGAAATTGCAGAAATTGCAGAACGATGAAGAAATTGCAGAAATTGCTGGTATGCTTCTCTTTATCCCCACTTTTTCCTTGTCTTTGTGGCTGCAAAATGAAACAATAAAGCATGGGAAAAGACTGCAACAACCATGTGGACCACCCCTTGTAATTGTAGTTTTGTTTGGTTTTGTAAAAGGCTCTGCAACAGCCGTAGCTAACTGTGGTGCGATGCCTTATGTGTTCTTTCGGTGTCGGTTCCTTTTTTGTTTGGTTTTGGCTTCCCAGTTGGTGTGTAAATTTGTTAGCCGGTACATATCCGAGTTGAATCCGAAAATTTGGCCGTTATCTTGCTACACGGTGCTAATTCGGACGATATCGGCTGATTCGGAGCGATTCAAATCGGATATGGTGTAATCGGCGTTTCGGGTATCGGTATCGGAACGGCACCTGCCGTTCCGGTTATGACTCGGCCGAGTCGTCTCGGACTCGGCCGAGTTGGCGAACCCTAGGTGGCATATAAAGCAGAGTTAGTGATCAACTCGAAACCTTTTGGTGATGAACGTGAATATTGTTTCGATGTTGTTGCTAGAGATATCAATCTTATGAAGATTGAGACCCAAGAGATCTATGGTAGCATGAGCGATGTTGGTGAAACCAAGAGAGTTACCAAGACTTTCACTCCCATGCCATCACAAGTCACTGCAGCCACGTACAATGAAGATCTGGTGCTCCTCTACAATGAGGTGACAACTATCACTCATAGACTTACAGGAGGATCAAGGCAGTTGGATGTTGTTCCCATCGTGGGTGTGCCTGGGCTCGGTAAGACCACACTAGCCAATATAGTTTATAGTTCTCCTTCAGTAATGTTGCATTTCCAAATTCGTGCTTGGTGCACTGTGTCTCAAGTATATAGCCGGCACAACTTGTTAGTTCAGATATTGGGTAGTATTGATTCTAGGAGCCCAGAACAATATCTAAAGGTGGATGAGGATGATTTGGCTGTAAAGCTAAAACAATTTTTGCTCAGAAATAGGTATCTCCTAGTTTTGGATGATCTATGGGACATTGAGGCATGGAATTTGTTGGAAAGATCATTGCCTGATGATGCCAATGGAAGCAGGATTCTCGTCACGAGTAGATTGCTGAATTTGCAATTCAAACTGGTAGCAAGGCTCACTATCTCCAGCACCTTACTGATGAAGAGAGTTGGCAATTGCTGCAAAAAAAGCTATTTGGCAACGAAGGTTGTCCCACAAAACTACATGGAGTTGGATCTCAAATAGTAAAATCTTGTAGGGGCTTACCTCTTACAGTTGTCCTTGCTGCTGGAATTTTTGCTACTACTGCACAAAATTTCTGGGAAGAAGTTGCAAAAAGTCTAAGGTCCAGTATTGTCCTTGACGAAGAATATTGCATGAAGACACTTGAACTAAGTTATATTCATCTACCAGATGATTTGAAGCCATGCCTTCTTTATTTTGGTGTATTTCAAGAAGACGAAAATGTTCCTGTCCGAAGGTTGTTATGGCTTTGGATCTCCGAAGGATTTGTGCGAAAGAAAACTGGAAAGAGCATAGAGGATGTGGCAGATGACTACTTGAAGGCACTGGTTGATAGAAGTTTAGTCATGGTTACCAAACAAAGAACTACGAGTGGTGCCAAAGCTTGCCCACTTCATGATTTGGTACATGAGTTTTGTGTAGAAAAAGCCAAAGAGGAAAACTTTCTACACATTATTCATCGTGGGAAAGATCTTTTTAGTCTTACTGGCCTAAGCAACCCCCACCGAGTTTGTGATCAGAATACCAGGAAATTGAAGATTCAGCACTCAATGCTATTTTTTCCCAATTTACGCAGTTTGTTGTCGTTTAAAGAGGATGAGTTGGGATTTTGGTTGCCTAAACTTCTTAGAGTGTTGGATTTGAGGAACTTGGTGTTTAATGCATATTTTCCGATGGAAGTAGTATTGCTTGTTCACTTGAGATACTTAGCTCTTCATATTCGAGGAATAAATTCCATTTCCAACCCAATAAATTCCATTTCCATCCCATTTGCAATATCCAACCTCTCAAGGTTACAAACTTTTCTGGTAAGAGGAGACTCAATATTCTATTATGTGTTACCAAAAACTATCTGGAACATTAAGACATTGAGGCATCTATGTATCACAGGTTTCAATTATGGTTTTGTTTTTCCTGTTGACGATCTTGAAATATCCCCATGTTTAGATCATTTAAACACTTTAAAGCTTGCCATTGATCCCTCCTCTCAAAGCTTGCAAAAGCTGCTGACATATTTACCAAGCATCCGCAGGCTGAAATGTAAGAGATCGGAGAAATCAAGTGAAGAATTTACCAGAATTGACGACAAGATTCTGGTGTTCGACTGTTTGAGTCAACTAGAATCACTTAATCTATCTTTTTTTGACGGATACGGATTTAAATTCCCATTGAATTTGAAGAAGTTGACTCTTTCATATAATCATCAGCCATGGAGTGAAATCTCAACAATTGGAAAGTTGCCCAATCTTCAAGTGCTTAAATTACGCCATGGCTCCTTTGTTGGGATTGAAGAATGGGAAATGAAAGAAGGAGAGTTCCCTAACCTCCGAGTCTTGAAATTGATAGGCGTGGCCTTGCGCAGCTGGACTGCATCTTTTGATAGTTTTCTCCATCTTGAGAAATTGGTTGTGCATAATTGTCCGGGGCTGAAAGAGGTGCCTTCTTGTTTAGGGGAATGTCTGACTCTTGAAATGATTGAGGTGAAATGGTGATGAGTCTGTTGTAAGATCAGTGAAGCAAATTCAACAAGAGCAGATGGATATGGGAAATGATGTTTTAGAGATCATAATTGAATATTGTGGTCATGCATGAAGTTCCTCAGAAGGAGGAGCAGAAGAAGTCTCTCAGAAACACAGCCAATTCCCTCGCAAGGAGTCTAATTCATGTTTCTTGAAAGCAATTTCTGGAGCTTCCCCATTCTTTTTTAATCACTCATTAATCAGTCCAACAATATTATCGTGCACACTCTATTTAATGCAGCTACAGATTGATTTGCTGCTTATAACTAGCTGAGTATGCAAGCTGCATTTTTCTCTTCCGTCTTTGTATTTCAGTCAGGGTAGTACAGAAAGTTTTAACTTGCTTCTGTTTTTCCTCAACAAGAACCATACACCCAATTGATTGATATGTTAAAACATACAATAGTTTCTTTCTTTTTTCTTGCAACAAATATTAGGAGGAGATAAATCAAAATAAAAATAAAAATTTGGTTATGTTACTTTTCAATAGAGAAAGGGCATAGGAAAAGAATGGTAAAAATTGCCTCAAATAGTTGTCTTGTACAATTTGTGTATTGTTGTTATATGCAGCCCATTTTCATTGGCATAGATCTAGAAATAGCTTTAGATATCAAGCCAAAGGAAAAAAAAAAAGTTTTCTGAAAACTTGTGCAACAGTAATCTTTATAAGGGTTTTTCTTTCTTCTTTTTCAGGGTTAATTCCACTTTGTCCCCCCAAACTTTGGACGATTACCCACTTAACTCTCTAAACTTTAAAATGAGACACTTAAGTTCCTAAACTTATAAATACCTCCCACTTAAGGAAAATTGTTAACAAATCCTGAATGCCGTTGGTGGTCGAAGTGTCCCATTTTATAAGGGTTTAGGGATTTAAGTGTCCCGTTTTATAAGTTCAGGTACTTAAGTGGGAGGTATTTATAAGTTTAGGAACTTAAGTGTCCCATTTTGAAGTTTAGGAAATTAAGTGGGTAATCGTCCAAAGTTTAGGAGGACAAAGTGGAATTAACCCTTATTTTCAAGTACAAACTCTGTATCTTCAAACTAGCGGTACTTTACGAAGCCTAAAGAAAGTAATAAATATTCTAATACTTTTTCTTTGCTATTTCATCTCTTATTTCCCATCCTAAGTGATTAAGAGTTCAAACTGATCAAAATGAAAAATCAAAGAAACAAGATGACAATTTTGTTGAGCAATTCTTTATTCAGTTGTCTCGCTCTACAACTGTTCCTTTCTCCAAAGAAATCAAATTAGAATATTTTGAGATGGAAACAGGTTGATTGCAATAAAGATCACCAGTTTTTGCATAAAGGATTTCATTAAAATTTAGGGAGAATTGTAGTTTTAGTCCCCAATGTATTATTCATGCACGGAACTGGTCCTCAATCTATTTTAAAAAGTAAATTTGGTCCCTAATCTATCCAATTTTGTGTAAAAGTGGACAATTGACAGATTCCTTCCAGTTGAGTAACGGAATGTGGCGCATGCACTCACTGTACCAGCAGGTGCAAGTGGTTTCAATGTTTGTAAATCAAGAAACTATTTAAAAATTCAAAATCTATCCTCTCTTTTTCTCTTCTTTTCATTTTTTCACATCTCTGTTCTTTTCTATCCTTGGACAAAATGTGAACGATTTTCCAGTAAGCCTTGAAATGTGGTCGGTAATTTGACTGGTTTGAAGCTAATCTGAAGAACTGAAGACAGGCGGAGGGGTTGAGCTTCAGTTTTTGGAGGACAACGTCGACGAGTTCGTGGGAGAATTGGAAAGAAAGGTTCTTGAGGTCTGAATGGCGTTCGAGAACTAAAAGGCGGCAAACCCGACTGGTGAGTTCGGGTATTGTCAAGTTGGAGGGTTCTACCCTGGAAGCCCATTTCAGGAGGGTCGCAGAAGAGTGAAAAGAGCAACGGCGGCAGAGGGGAAGATGAGAAAATAATCTGCAAGAAATTTGAGCAGTGGCCTGAGTGAGCACCATTGGCATAAAACCATCAGAATTTTTAGCAGAAACTGAGAGAAAGAAATACTTGGAGTTGGTCTGAGTGAGCAGCTTAGCTGGCAGCACCGATTGAAAAATAAAAGAGACCACCAAGTGGATTGTTTACCTTTTGATTCTTAAGTCCTATACATGGTTCAAAGTCGCGGTCGCGGTCACGGTCGCGGCCTGGAACGTTCCACATCGGTCTCGGCATATCGGTCGCGGTCTCGGTGAGACACAAAATTTTAAAATATTTAATATTCTAAAATTTGTAAAACATATGATAAATAAAAATAATTAAAAATTAGTAAAAATAATAAAAATTCAAGTTGACTCAGGATGATTCGGAGTGATTCGGTGTGACTCGACCGTTTCAACCGTTCACGGTGACATCTCGGCCTGTCACGTATCTCGGAACGTTTCGGTCGCGGTATCGTCTCGGAATGGGGCGAGACGGAGACGACTAGGCCGAGTCGTCTCGGTCTCGGCCGAGTCTTCGAATCATGGTCCTATAAGCAGCGAGTTAAATGAATTTAGGAGGAGAAAATAGCTGCCAATTATTAGCTAAGTGCAAGCGGTGAGTGAATGGAGCAATAGAAACTGATATATTAATTGAGCGGTGGCCGAGTGAAGAAGCACGCTTCAACTCTGTTCTTACCAACTAAACACTAGGAGCAAAACTGAAAGAGAGACTCAGCCACACCCCTTCATCTTAAAACACAACCGAGTGAGAGGAAAAGAGAACATTCTGGTTTCTCCTTGCTTCCAGCCCGCAACCGAGAGAGTGAGGAAGAGAAAGATAGACATTTGCTCGCTTCATTGCTCCAGCTTGTAACCTCAAAACCGTGAGCCAAAAGTGAGTACGAAGAAGAGGCTGGTGCAGTTTTGGGAACCGAAGCAGGAAACTAAAAATGCAGTCTGCAATTTTCCAAACTCTAAAAAGAAAGAAAGAGGTAAAATGATTGCAATAATTTTTTTTTATCAGCTGAAGCCCTTGAGTACGTATATAGTATGCTAGATTCTAGTCAAGGAAAGTAAGTTTGGTTGCGAGAAATCCTGCTCAGAACTGGTAGCTTGCAGGGACGGAGCCAGAAATTTATTTTTGGGGGGGCTGAAGTGTATTAAAAATTTTTTTTTGTGACGAAATAAATATATTTAATAAGTAAAATTTAGAATCAATAATTATAAAAATAATAAAAACATATAATTATACATACCCAAAAATTTGTTATTGATTAACACTTGAAGTATTGGTAGTTGTTGCACTCGAATAACGAAGAGGAGGCAATTGCATTCTGCGAGTCTTCATCCGTTGAAAACGCTGCAATATTTGCTCATTTTCAATTGTTGCAAAAATATCCTTCTCGATGTATACAACCAGACAGTCATTCATCCACTCGTCTCCCATTTTGTTGCGCAAATCAGTCTTGACAATATTCATTGCAGAAAATACTCTTTCAACAGAAGCAGTCGCAACTGGTAGAACTAATGCCAACTGGATCAGACGATAAACCAATGGAAAAACTGTATTTTTACCAGTTTTAACCATTTGTTGAGCAAGACTTCCCAAATCTCCAACTTCTGAAAATTGAGGATCGCGTTGCACATTATAAATATAATTTCGAAGTTGAGACTCAAGATATAAATAATCGTTACTTGAGAAGTCTTCAGGATATAAATCAGCAAGACGGAGTAGTTTCTGCACATTGAATTGAGAGAAAGAACTTTTTGGATCAAGACATGCAATGCAACTAAGCAATTCCGTGCTAACTTCCGAGAAACGATTATTCATCTCTTGTATAATTAAATCAACAACCTGACATCACAACAATGATAAAATTAATAACTAAGAAAATCTGCTAACAAGTAACAAATGTAATGAAATAATAATTTCAAAAATAATACCTCACAAAAAATTTCCACGCGATAATGATGAAAATTAGTGATGGTTTGACCTCTGCGACTGCGCCTGGCATTGCCACGGATTGCTATACTGTCTTCCATATCAATCACGGGAATCATATTCAACTCACAAAAATTGTTGACTTCATCTAAAATTATTTGCCATCCCTCTTCCCTAAAGTCTTGCAATTGAGATTTCATAGTATCAATCAAACTCATGGCTTGGACAATATTTTGATCCCTTTGTTGCAAAACAAGTGACAAGTCATTTGTGATTCCCAATAAATACTTCATCAGGTGCAATGCAAAAACAAACTCATAATCATTCATTCTATCAATCAAACCCCTGGCCATACCTCTATTGTCAGAAGTGGTGGCATCATCTTGTATATTTCCCATTTGTGATTCCCAATAAATACTTCATCAGGTGCAATGCAAAAACAAACTCATAATCATTCATTCTATCAATCAAACCCCTGGCCATACCTCTATTGTCAGAAGTGGTGGCATCATCTTGTATATTTCCCAATATTCCAATCACCGAAGCCCACATAGAGGATAGACGAAGTAATGTTAGATAGTGTGATCCCCAACGAGTATCCCCTGGTCTTGCTAAACTAGTTTCTTGATTTTTGCCTTTTCCACTAATAATATCTCCACTGTCTAAAAGTGTAACAATCTTATCATGTTCTATTTGTCTTAATTGATCTCTCCTTTTACATGATGCTCCAGTTAAATTGACAATCATAGAGACATAGACAAAGAATTCACTGACAATGATATTTCCCTTAGCAACAGCAACAATAACTAACTGGAGTTGGTGAGCAAAACAGTGAATATACATCGCATAGGGATTTTCTTGTAATATAAGGGCCTTCAAACCATTGAACTCACCTCGCATATTTGAAGCTCCATCATATCCTTGACCTCTCAATTTGGATAATGATAATCCGTGTTGCGCGAATAAAGAATCAATTGCATCTTTCAAACAAAGAGATGTGGTGTCAGACACATGTACAATTGCAAGGAAACGTTCAATCACACGCCCTTCTTTGTTCACATATCTCAAAACAACTCCCATTTGCTCTTTCACTGAACTGTCTCGAGACTCATCAACTATTAGGGAAAAATAATTGTCTCCAATATCATTGATTATAACACTTGTGATCTCTGAGGCACAAGCATGTGCCAGATCTTTTTGAATCATTGGAGAAGTTAGTTGATTATTTGCAGGAGCATTTTGATTTACAACCTCAAAAATCTCAATATTTCGTTGGCTATACCACTCAAACAATTCAAGAAAATTGCCTCTATTTGAAGAACTAGTTGACTCATCATTTTCACGAAAAGCCAATCCTTGCTTCAAAAGAAAGCGGGTCACATCCAGAGCAGCAGTTAAACGGGTGCGATATGCAATATCTATTTCACGCCCACAAGATCGTAGCACATTTGACACACTATGCCTTTGATCTTGAAAACTTTCAAACTGTATTCTAGCATCATTATGGCAACTATTCACAGCTCCAATATGTTCATTAAATCTTTCCATTGCCTTTTTCCAATTATTGAATCCCGTTTTTGTAAAGGCATCATCTGCATATCGACCTCCCTTATTTTGTGTTTTGAAAAGAAAGCACCAAAAGCAAAACGCCGCATCTTTCGATATGCTATACTCTAACCATACAAACTTTTGATACCAACTATCTTGGAAACTTCTATGTTGTTTACCAAATGATGTTTTTGGATACATATGGCCAATCGGTTGGCAAGGTCCCCTAGTCAAATACTCTCTTCGGACATGGTCTCGAAGAGAAATATCAAATTTCTCAACTGATTTTCGTAATCCCGGATCACTAACAATATCATTTAAATTCAATTCCACACAAGATTGATTTTGAACTGGTTCACTAATATTAGGCTCATTTGAAGATTCACCACTACGGACTCGTTTAGGTTTAAAGAATCTCTCCATTTTCTGTCACAATTAAATAATTGTGGTTAAATTCAATAAAATTATGCAATTCAATAATCAATTAATTTAAAATTCATATAAATAATTCTTTAATTTAATAATAAATTCATATTACTTATATTTCTCAATTTATAAAATTCATTATATAAAATTATCAAAAAGTTAAAATAAGGTCCAACTAAATACCCATATAATCTCTAATTCAATCTCATAAAATTTTGAATTTATATTTACATTCAAAATTTCTAATTCACATAATTAATTCTTAAAATTTCAAATATAAAACTAACAAAATTTTAAAAACTAAATACAACCTAAAATCTATACAATTTCTAAACTAATTTCTAATTTAAATTTAATATCATTAAATTTTTTAATGTAATCTTTCAAATTCTTAAATTACATTAACATAAACTAAATAAAAATTAATCTTAATCAAATTAATATCAAGATACTCAAAATTCAAAAATAATTTAAACATATAATTAACAAAAATATAAAGATGAATATTGTAATTTAAACCAAAAAACTAACCTAAAAGATTTATGTGAATGGAATGGTGGAGAGTTGGAGTCTTGGAGCCTTGAATTGAAGGCTTGAAGCAGGATGGTAGAATCTCAACTGAAGCTTCTTGGAGTTCTTGGAGCCTGGCGTCTTCTTCTTGGAGTTGGAGTCTTGTTTGCCCTTTGGCACTGGCGGCGTGCTTTTGCATCAGATGAAGCCCTAAGGCTTCATCTGATGTATTTTTTTTTTCCCCTCATTATACAAAACGACGCCGTTCCACTAAAAGTGAAACGACGTCGTTTTGTATTTAGAGGGCAAAAAAAAAAATTTCAAAATGAAATGGGTCATCTTCTTCCTCAACAGTCAGCACGGCAGCGGCTTTCCAGCTCTTCTTCACTTCCTCTGCAGCATTCATGGAGCCATGGAGGATGGTAGATCTGGATCACCGTGGGGGGGCTGGGCTGGCCGCCGGAATCCCCTATATATAGGGGGTTTTCCGGCGGCTTGGGGGGCGGCTTAAGCCCCCACCAGCCCCCCCTTAAATCCGTGGCTGGTAGCTTGTTAAAAGAAAATTCTGCTCTTTAGCTAAGAAATAGGTACGGATTGTGCAGGTGCTATCAAAGAAGGATGGAAACAAGTAGCTAGGAATGTATGAATATGTTCACTTTAAGTAGTAAAAGCAGGTTACCGTAGTAACTTGCAAGAATCTGAACGTGTGCATGAAAGAAATCTGGTGCAGGTTGCTTTGCATAAGATTTTCCAGCCTTGCACCGGCATGGGATTTGATTAAGTTTCCTCTTGGAATCTGGTCATAAACTTCCGTGTTTAGCTTAGGATAATCTGTAGTTGAATAGGTATCCTTTGCAGGATCAGCTAGGACATAAAACAGAAACGGAACTAATGAGAAAATATCAAACGAAAAGGCTGCTGCTGCTACTAGAAATTAATGTTGCAGCCGAGAGAAAGAATTAGGAACCATTGCAGGTTCTTCAAGAAATCTGATTCCAAACCTTTGTATTGAAGTGTAACTCAGTGTATAACATGTTAGTTCCAGCATGTATGTTAGATTAGAAGGGAGAATTGAAACCACTTGCACGTTCTGGTACAGTGAGTGCACGCGCCACATTCCGTTACTTAACTGGAAGGAATCTGTCAATTGTCCAATTTTACGCAAAATTGGATAAATTAGGGACTAAATTTACTTTTTGAAATAGATTGAGGACTAGTTCCGTGCATGGGTAATACATTGGGGACTAACACTACAATTCTCCCTAAAATTTATGATGCACTCCTACCTCACATGTCAAAATTCTCTCTTCAAGAATATACTTTTTTTTCGGTTAATGAAAGAGTTTATATTTGAGTAAATCTTATATACATTGTCAGTGTATACACTATCACGGTTGAATGAATAATACACGAGCAAAATTTGAATTTTAAATTCAAATTTTACACATATGTTATATAGCTAACGGTGATAATATATACACTGACAGCGTATACAAGATTAATTCTTCATATTTTTGTGAACATAATCTTTTTATTTTTATTTCACAAATTTCCATTATCTACAATTTGTATAGAAAAAATGTATCAGCCTTTTTAGGATTGGATGTAATCCAAGTCTTTCCACTATGCATATACAATTTGAAAATGGACAAGTGGTGACAAAGAGTAACCATAATTCACAAATAAGTGCATGATATGACGCTATATGTAGGTTTTAACCTGCTAGCACAGGTTTCACAAGAGACAAAATTGTGATAGTAAATTTGGGGTAATTAATAGTATGTTTTTGCATAAAACAAGTTTCAAAATAACTTACTATTTAAATAACAAATATACTAGATGTTTAACAACAAATTATCACTTTTTCTCTGGAATTTACCATTTTTTATATAAAACTTACTACTTTTTCAAGCAAACTAATGATTTTATTAACAAATCTCACCACTTTGTTAATAAACTGTCCAACATCATTAAGAAATCTTACTCACTTTTAAGCAAAACTTATGCTCTCCCCCACTTTTTTTTAACAAAACTTACAATTTTTTCAGGCAAAACTTATGACTTGACTAACAAATGATTGATCAAATTTACCTTCCCTAAGGTTTGGTCAAATTACTAATCAAGTCTTGAAATTTGGCCAAATAACTATCTAACCCCTGAATGAGCAAACGTTTAACCAAATGCTGCCTGACGTCTTCAAGACTTCAACCTTTAGTAATGTTGTTGAGGTTAGCAAAAAGCTTGTGTGACAGCCCCAAAATGCCCTTATGGAGCTCATTTGTCATTACAATAACACACTTTTGCTTATTACCTTCCAACCAAACAGTATATATTTTTGCTTATTACACTCCAACAGAAAAAAATACATCTTGGCTTCCATATATATCCTTTCGCATAAAAATTAGGATAAATCTTTCATGCATTATTAGTGTATACAAAAGCAGATCCAGATACTTGCTCTATATGTAAAATTTGGAGTTCAAATTGAAATTGAGATGATGTGACATGTAATTAGGTCTGTTAGTGCATACACTGTTCGTGCATAAAATATTGATCCTATAAATTAACTACAATTTTTTCAAATTCTTTCAAACTCAAAATTGGTACTATTGAATTATATAAAGTAAAAATAAAATCAACAAGAATATATTAATGGTAGCTAAATATAACCTTGAAAGAATAGTATGAAAATAAGAAATTTTAAAATGCAAAGACTATGAAAAAGAAAATTGTGAAAATCTTTTTAAAAAAAAAAAGAAAAAAGAGAAAATGATAACACTAACCCAAAAGAATTGATCAAAAAAGGCAAAAAGGAAAAGAAAAGAATGAAACATAAAGAAAAGACATGGATAAAGGAAATGGCTAATTACCACATGAGAAGTTTCTAAAGAAAAGTTTAAGAAAGAAATATGTAAAAATCTTAAAATGGATAAATACCAAATTTTAGGAAGCAAAGAAAGAAAATTTAGTACGAAAGAAAAGTAACCATATACAAATGGAGGAAGGATATATTACACCTTCTTCTTTCAAGTATGCTATTCTATCAGAATGCTAATTTTATATTCCAGTTTCTCCTGTCAGCCGGTTATGATGGGTAGAAACTTGGTAACCTATTTTGAATAATATATAGAATGAAAGAATGAGAGGATATACATGAGGACTAAAGCACAGTGGTGAAAAGTCATCAAACTCACAAATGAATGGCTGCTGTGATGCCACGTATTGGAGTTAACTTGTTATGACAAGTTTACGAAGGACAAAATTATGGATTAACTTTTTATACAGTTATAGTGTATTGATTTTTTATACTAGCAATTTTGGATATATGTCACCTGTGCGTAATTTAAATTTTAAATTTGAATTCATGTTGTGTGTCATGATTTAAACTTGCTTGTGTAAAAAGAATTTTACATTGATAGTGTATAAAAAAATTATTCCAAAATTATAGTGATAAATTTAGCACAGCCAGTAGTAAGTTTCACATTTATCAAACTTAACTCTTCAAATAGTAAATCTTACTAGATTTCTAGTAAAGACTATCGCTTTTTTTTTTAAACTATAATTTTTTTTATATAAAACTTACTACTTTTGCAAGCAAAATGTACGACTTCCTTAACAAATCTTACTATTTTTTTTTTTTTGAAAATTTAACTACATCATCAATAAATTTTACTAATTTTAAAGTAAATCAAATCATTGTGTTATGCAAAACTTACTAACTTTTCAAGCAAAACGTAGGACTTGATTATCAAATCTTACTATTTTTTAGAGATAATTTCATAAACTTCCCCTAAGGTTTTCAAAAGCATCATTGAGATCCCATGAACTTTCCAAAATCTCACTTGGGTCCTTTTTTTTGGGTAACAGATCAGTCCGTGTCAGGAAAACTACTATTAGAAAATGAATTTGAGGAGAGAAAGGATAATTTCATGCCAAAAATGCTCTTATGTAGTCTTATGGATTTATTACAAAATGTCATACAAAATAAAATGATAAGATACAAAGACAACAAATGTATTAGTCTATCATACATATATATATGAAGAAATATTTTATTTCATAGTTTATCAATAACTGGAAAGTTATTCCATTTATTTCATAGTTTATAAAAAAAATGAAATTTTATTCTATTTCATAGGATTTGCTCTTCTTCTGTAATACGCATATACTATAAAATAACTCAAATTTCTATCTCTAGTTCTATGAAAAAAACCTTTGATTTGATGAAAATGTATAGTTTCAAAATTTTTTATGCAATCAAAATGGAAAATTTTTGGGTAAAATATAGAAAAAACCCCCCCTATGGTTTGAAAAATTGACATGAAACCCCCTCATTGTTTAGAAACATCCACTTAACTCCCTAGTGCTTTGGATTTCTTTGGATTTTAGCTGCTAACCGGTTGGGAAGCTAGTGAATGACATTGACGTGACCTAATGGTCACTTGTGACTGGAAGAGACTCATTTATGATTTAATATACTAGTTTTCGTTCCAAGTTTGCCCTCCATGTCTCTTACAAATGAAACCTACCATAGTTGTAGTTCTGCAAATGGAAAAATTGGACAGAGAATCGCAAAACTAAGACAAAATCGTAAGAGTGCAGCGCAGCTTTGGAGGGGTAAAAAAGAGCTTTGGAGGGGTAAAAAAAGCTTTATTCAAGGGAGAAGCCGAAAATGTCAAGCTCCCAAAACTTTGGCGATGGATCGAGGGACCTGAGGTACCAAAACCGATGATGTTTCTGCAAGAATAAATCAAAGATTAAGGTAGTGGAATCTTAAAAACCATCAAAAGGTATGTTGTATTTTGTATGTGAAAATGGTGCTTGTTCATTTTGGGCATGGTACAATCCAATTAGTAGAGAGAGAGGCACTAATGAATCATCCTGCCAAAGTCCATACGTGGAAGGGATTTCACCAACTGGAGCTGCAATGGCAGAAAGATTTTTCAGGTCTGGGCAAGGGATAGAAAGTAATAACTATAACATCATTATGGGACTATAGTCTAAGATTCACAATGTCGAAGCAATGATGGGGCTGCTGAAGATGATGATGATGATGGTGTCTGCAGTTGTGTCTCTTATGTCATTCGTTGTTATATGTATGAGATGAAACAAATTGTAGTGTAAAAGTAGTGTAGTAGAACTTGGCATTGGGACAAATTGTAGTGTAAAAAATGTATAGAAAACGAGGGAGTTGGGCACAATACTAGATTTTGTTATGTCCAATATGTTGCCACATCCTGGTTTCAATTGCATGTAATGAAGTACACATTCAAGTTTCAATTAAGAAAAACGAATGAAGCTACTTTTGTTGCAGTACATTGAAAAAATACATGACAAAAATTGAAAGATTTGAGATTTCATTGTAATGAACTTGTCAAATTAAATCATCTTTAGCAAAGACATAACCAGCAATACTGCCATCCACAACTACAAAAATGCAGCATGTTGCCACAACCATACCACAATGGTATCAATCTACCATAACATGGCTAAAAATTTTAGTTTTCTAATTTCAATAAATATTACAATCAAATCCCAAAAAGGTTCATTAGCAATACTACCACAAATGCCACAACAAGGCAGCATATTGCCACATCCATATCATAATGGTATCAGTCAACCAAAATATAGCCAAAAATATGAATTTTCTAGTTAACATAACCAATATATTCAACCAACAAAAAGGAAATAATCGCAGTTCTTTTTTTTTTGGTCTCTTGGAGCCACAATGTCATAGCCTTGACATCCTTACAGTTGGTTGCTTCCTGTTTGAGGATCTACTTTGTTGGCTTTCTTGGTTGGTATCACTTATAAGCTAACTTGGTTCCTGTATATAAGTCTTCATGGTTAGTATGTAAGTAGATCGCAGCACCCAAAAAAAGGCAATTGAGAACTAGTACCTATGAAAGAGTAGTAGCAGTAGTACTTGAGACACTAGCCTGAGCTATAGAAGCTACAGATGTTGCATTTTTTGTTGGACCAACTTTAGATGCCTATAGTTCAAATCGAAATGAATGAGTGTATAAGTAACAACAAAATAAACTAAAAAATTGATTTGGTTCTAAAATGTTACATTACTTTGTAAAGTTTGGATTTAGGGTGATTGCTGATTTGCAGGTTCTTCTGTTAAGTTCAGATTTCAAACGCCTTCGGCAGTAAACTGCAAGACCCTTCCTACTTGCTTTCTACTGATTTATAGGCTATTCTAGACCCTTCTTCCTCTGTGTCTTTGGCCTACCAGGCTGTTTTTTCACCAATGGTGGGTTCAAATATTGCATTTTGCTATCCACCTAGAACTATTTCAAAGGAACGGGACCAATTGTGAAGTTGTAGGCCCTTAAATATGCTTCCCTATGGTGACAAGCATCAACATATTGCTCGAATTCCAACTTTCTGCTATGAATGCAGGCAACCGCATGCACGCATGGAATGCCACTAAGTTGAAAATGACCATAGGTACATGTTTTCATCTCCACATTAACAACATTTGTCCTTCCATAGCCATCAACTTCCAAATTTTCATTTCTCCATAAATCGCAGCACAATTTCTTGCATTTACCTTTAGTTTCTCTAACTTCTCATGAATGTTTTGGGCATAAAGTGCCACCATGTTTCAGGATGTCCTCTCATTTAGTTGCTGACCTTTGCATTAATCTCCTCTGAATCCACTCCAGCATTGTTATTATTGGCTCATCTCTAGCTTTTAGAATATAATTATTCCATGGCTCACTCATATTGTTGATGCACGTGTCACTCCTACAAGCTGTACTGGACCATAGTTTTGGAGGCAACTGTTTGAACCATCCTGCAGCTGCTAGCTTGTCACCTTCCTGTGGATCCGCCCTTTCAAGATTTGTTAGGGTAGTTTCATACTCTGATATGCTTGCTGCTGCAGCAACTTTCCAAAACATGCCCCTATGGTCTTGATTTTTGAATCTTTGTTTGAAGTTCCCGAACATATGTTTCAGGCAGAATTTGTGCTCTAATTCAGGGAACAACTCCTCAATTACATGGACAAGGCCCCTTTGTCTATTCGAAATGAAAGTGTAAGCCAAGACTGTAAGCATCCCTACCCAAGACTGTAAGCAGCTAACTTCCAAAGGGACTCTTCAGCAAGCAGCCATCTAGTCCTATCATAGGTCTGCATCCTTCTAGAAAATCATTCTTTAGAGTACCTAATCCATAATATATCCTCTGAAATGTAGCCCTTTTCTCAACATTTCGCCTATCAATTTGTAGTGAAATATGACTATCATAATTGGATATTTTTACAGTAGCTACATAATCCCAAAGTTTATGGTATTGTTCCATGTCATTTTTCATAAGTGCCTCTAATACTTTCGGCTTTGTTGTTACAGCTTTTTTCTAACTAATGTCTAGCATAAATAATCTGCTTGTCTCTTTCACTATGGCAAGAATACTATACCCAAGATCATCTGTCACCTTGACATAAAATTTATTACTTAGATATGTTGAAGTGGCATGTCTATTGTTGTAATTCCTGCCACAATGGTATTCTCCCTTAAGAGTTTTGATCATAAATATCTTTGTTCTATAGATTCTGCTTGCATGAATTCTCCAACTGCACCCTTTTGCACATTTAGTTGTGATTTGAAAGCCTTCATTTTTGATGTATTTGTGCTCATATCCCTCCCTAATTTCTCATTCCACCAAAGCCTCTCTAAATTTACAGAAGCTAGTAAATTTATGGTCAACCTATAGTTCAAAGTGCTCTTTCCTAAACTCTTCCTCCGCATTGAAGTAACTGTAATCAGGAATGCTATCATCATCAGATCCTATCCCTTTGTCAAACAGGTTTTCATCATCCTCTACTGGCTCATTCCAGTTCTCTTCCTGTTCATTAGCACAACAGCTATCATCCACACCTGATGTTGGTTGACTCCCCACTTCATGGGTCTGGTTCTTTGTTTGTTTTCTTGATTTCGATTACTGATTTTGTTGTTGCTACTTTGAATCAATTTGTTTTTTGAATTGGGCCTGCTGATTTTCTTCTTGTTAATCTAAATCGACTTATTTTCTAGTTTTTACTTGCTAATTTTCTTTTTACTGCTGTGAACCAACTCCAACAAAATTTGTAGATTTTAGATTTATAGATACCTGTGTTGATCATTAACCTTTTAAACTTATAAATATGTCATCATCTTCAGGCCATTCTAGTGCTTCTCTTAGTCAGTCAGGAAGATCTGAATAATCTAGTTTGACATCATCTTCTTCTCTGTCTTCATGAACTATTTTTTCTCCCATAATATTAGTTGTTTCTTCTATTGGATCTCTCTCAACTGTTGTTTCATCTACTGAATTCCTTGTGGGAGACTGCTGGACCTCTGAGGATGTATCGACTTTTTCTTTCTCTTTAAATAACCGCCTGACTGACTTTTTTGCACTTAACTTTACTCTTTGCCGCTTAACTTTTTTATCATTTGTTGTTTTCTTCCTTTTGGACTTGTTAGCTAAATCATGTATCTCCTCTCTATGTGGTCCCACAAAAGTTGGATCCGACTCCATTTGTGATGACTCTTCATCACAGATGTCATTTCCTCTAGAGTTAATGTGTGGAATGTCATTATTGTCCTTATTCCCAATTACTAAAGGGTCAATGTTATCACTGCTTTTCATAACTGAGGATGAACTAATTTCAACATGCCAATTGTTATCATATGGAAGTGCAACTAGGCCATCACTAGTCACTCTCTTGTATAGTAATTTTTCATCTAAAAACATAACTTCAATGGGATCAGGCCCCCTCTCAGCATCTATGTGCATTTTTGGAAGTCCCTCATAACATGTTGTTAATAACTCGATGTCAACATCATCCTTAATGCTAACAACACCAATATCAATGTCATAAAAGGGGATAGAGTACCAGAAATTCATATTTGTTATGCCACGCTCAATTGTGATATACATTTTTTGAAATTCAAATGAAGATAATTCATCAGGATCCCATCCACAAAATACTCTGAAGTGTTTGCCAGTGTATCTAATTATCGATTTTCATTTGACATATCCATCATAATGCATGTGTATATCTATGGTCTTAAACGGATGATCTTCCATTCTTATACACCTAAACCAAAGTAATAGAGATTAATTTACTAATTTCATTTTCAATTGTATCGAAAAGAACGGACAATATTTCATACATTTTCGATTTCAAAAAAACATAGTCAACATTAACGCACTTATCTAGAAGGATAAAAAACATAATACCAGTATGGGCTACAATAGTCCCGGTTACTCCAAAAAGACCCATTCTTTTCTACTTTTTGCATATTTAGCAATTTTTAAAAAATTTTCCCACAAAGATTGTCAAAAAAACTTCTGACTAAGCCAAAACTGACACTCTTTTTACCAAGTTTCAAAATATCCCCAACAATTTACTACCAAAACACCTTCCATCAAACCAATCAACACCTCTAAAATTTAGGGTTCAGATCTAAGATTACCTCGTTAATAGCTATGCAATGCTCAATACGTCGCAACCCTCGACCGATCTACACAGAAACGCCTTCTTCGTCTGCGAGTTACACATGAAAATCCCGTTGTTTATCGGTGCCGTAGAAGATGATAGTGATTGGGACGGAACTTGGCTGTAGATTTAAGGTTTCTCTCTCTACACATGAAGTACCGCTCAAGATCTGCTAATTGCATCTGTACCTTTTCAGATATTATAAATGAGGGTACTTTTGGTATTTTATATTGTTACCGGCTTTCCAGCCAGTTAGCTAGTAAAATCCAAAGAAATCCAAAGTACAAGGGAGTTAAGTGAGTGTTTCTAGACAATAAGGGGGTTTCGTGTCAATTTTCCTAACCACAGGGGGATTTTCTGTATTTTACCCATAATTTTTCTAAAAAAAAGTACATTTGCTTAGAATAAGATCTCTTAATAATAACTTAAATTTCTTCTAGAATTAGTAAATTTCAACAATTATAATGGCATTGGAAAGGTATCAAGTTGAAGGAATGAAACGAGCCATAAAGATTAAACAATTCATAATGAACAAGAAGAATATACCTTAATATGCAACTTGGTCCATGTGAGATAAATCTTCAAACTTTTGGCAACTCAATTTCTTTTAATTGTCTTTACTTCCTGCATATATAACAAAAAATTTACAAAAAATTCTATGAACAATAAAGCAAGTAACTTGTACACAGATAGTAGATGTTTGACCGTAAAACAATAAAGTTTACCTTTTTTTTGATCCCGTGAAGATTTTTACACTAATCTTCTACACACATCAATACTTGAGTTGTATCTGGGTGAAGTGAAGCCTGATAGGTATCAATTACTAGAGTCTTGGCACTAAATGTGGCCTCGGATGCAACTGTAGTTACTAGAATGGCCAAAAGATTACAGGCCATGTGAAACAATACTAGGTATGGGATCCAATTTATTTTCCATAATTCCAAACAATCAAAGTCTTTGGTGGTTGTTCCAATCTTTTGGCAAGACTTGTCTAAATAATCAACAAATTCATATTTATAAGGTTCGGTATTCTATATTTCATCACAATACTTATCAAAGTCATCCTAAGCAGAAAAATATTGTATATTTTTTCCTACCCTTTCTGAAGAGTGGTCTTCCACTACTTGTCCATTTGCATTCACTGTAAAAGCAACATACTCCTCATGCAACTCAAATATAACTTTTCAAATATTGGAAATGTTCTCAAAAGCTAGGGTAGAAAAGCTCTATAACCCGTATTTTCTATCTCGGATCTAAAATGGCAGCAACTGTCATTAGAAAATTACATTCAATATTGTGACGACCCCACCTTCTTCTAGGGCGTACCCTAGAAGTTAGCGGACTGCCTGCCTGACTTTCGTTAGGACTCACTCACTCACATTGACTTCAGAGATAATATTTCCATTAAACAACTGAACGTTCACTCCTAAGTACAACTCCAATCAGCTTGAAACATAAATTTTTCCAATAAAAGAAACAAAATACATGTTCTAAACATCCATTCTTAATACCACACCAAACTCATGATAAAAGGTTTGACCATTTCAAGGTACAAAGGAAAACCATAGCTACAATATATACACACTAACGGATCTTTCAAAACAACTTACTAATTCAACTCGATCATTCTTCAAACTTCAATTCCTGTAAGGAAAACAAACTAAAAGATTGAGCGAAACCCAGTGAGGTTCCACACAAGCAACAATCAATAAACTCTTAAACCAGTTAAGCCAATAACAAAATTAAACAACTAAGGAACACTTTACTGAACAATCACTTTTAAAAGGATACGGTGCTCGCATTAGAGCCATTTCAATGCACTACACACTCCACCGAACTCCTCCTTATAATCTCCAAAACAGTAAACACTTCGCTTACTTAGATGGTCATATCAATATCAGTAATTTGCTACTCCGTGGTAATACTCGAGCATAAAACACTGGCATAATCATATAAGTATCATTTAAGCAACACATAGGCAATTTAAACACACAAATGTGGAAACACTCACCAAATTCCAAATAAATTACTCTCGAGTCTCGGGTTTGCTTTCTTACTCACAGCTAGCCCCCTGAGACAAGTTTATAACTCTAAAGTGAATATACAATTCATAGATGACCACTTATCATTTATTACCTTATGATTTAAACTATTAAAGTCGAGTTTTGGCTTTAAAATACAAGATATAACATATGCAATACCTATCTTACATTTCACCTCAAAACTTATCAACTTTATCAATTTAAACTAAAGAAATAACATATATTCCAAGTTTAAAGTCTTATAAGATGTTTAGCTTAAGATTAAACCATTTTCTATTCATTATTCTAAGATTAAGGCAAATAGACTTTTCATTCTTTCCTTTTTAGATTAAACTAGATTCTAAGTTGCCTATAGTTTAAATCTCGTTTAAATTTTACTAATTTTCTAGTTTTAAGTTCTTTAAAATGCTCATAAAAATAGTTTCAAGATGCTATAAGATGCTCCATATAAATTCACAACCATTTAACCTAAATTTTCAAAAATTTCATGAGAGCTTCATCTCTTCACACATTCGGTCAGTCAAAGCAAGAAGTTTAGCTCAAATGTTTCAAAATCTTCAACAAATTCCATCTTTCACTTGCTTAAACATTAGTTACTTAGTATACATTCTGTTCAACATGAACTAAGGTGAGTAATTCATAATTTCAACATGTTATTCAGCTAAATCACATACAAAAGCTGTCATCAGCTATAACATTCCCCAACTAAATTTTCTAGCAGTGTAACAGTCCAACATTTGTTGTTTTTTTTCTCAAATCCTTCCTTTCAATTTCCTGTTCCAACTAAACAGGAAAATCATATTTGTTAAGCTACAAAGTAGCCTTAAAGGAAAGACTGATCAAAACTCTTCTCTCTATCTCTCGGCCATGATGTAAATTCAGTAGCAATCAGCTTTCAATCAAAATTTTCTCCATTAGTCACTTCATTATGTACTCAAATCCAACAAACATGCTAAAACTGACATGTTACAACTTAGTACGTTGGTTTAGAGGCTAAAATTTACAGAGGACAACCAGAGTTTCCTAGTTTTTCCTATCGATTGAAGCCAATAAATTTCCAACAGAGCAGTAGTTTATCATTTGACATTTTCTCATAGCTTACTCTTCTGTTTTATGTTCCAATTAATCATGTAGAGGATATTTATTCAACTACAGATTATCCTAAACAAAACATGGAAGTTTATGACCAAAATTCAAGAGAAAAACTGAATTAAATCTCATGTCTGCGTTTAGCTGCAAATCTGATGCATAGCAGCATGCATCATATTTCTTTCGTGCTCAATTCTCTCCATCTCATGCTCACTTTCTCACGCATGAAGAAATCAAGATGATGTGCAACATGTACAGATTAACACAGGATTTTTCGAGTTATTATTCACAAAGTCAGCTGATTTCCTCCCATTTTTCCTATCGGATGAGGCTGGAAATTCCAGCAGGAGATTTTCGTTTGTTCATTTCAATTTTCTAACTTTCTCCCAAAATTCCTGCAGCTAAACCTTTATAATACCTAAGGTATTTGTATAACAGGTTCTTCCTTTGTTATCTTTTCCATTTTTACACTACGAATCGAACTGCAATTTCTATTGATACCTCTCGGTTCCTACCAGTTCAGTCAAATATTCATTTCATCTTCATAACAGAATCTTTCTACCGAAGCTTATTCTTTTCCTCTACCAAACTCAACTTGCAGCTTAAACATATACTTAGTTATACTCAGTATATAAGTGTTATTCACGAAACTTACCTCTTGCCTTAAGTGTTAGGAATTGCAGACGAAATCAGTTTCCTTTCCAGCTTTGTTCCCTCCAGTCCTTGGTTAGTTGATGATGAAACTCACCAGACTCTCGTTCTCAATTTCTCAATCTTGCTCTCTTTTCTCACTCTCTCTGTTTTCTCTCGGTGTTGGCTTGGTAAAGAGAGGAACTATAGTTTTATTTTGTTCTCAGCCACCGCCCAAATTTTAGCAGATAGTTTTCTGCTTTTCCTTTTGGTCACCGCTTGTATTTAGCAGACCATTGGCTGTGAATTTTCCTTTGGTTTCTCTCAAGCACTGCCCAAGCTTGTTTAGCATTTGATTGCCTTACTTCCACTCGGTTCTAGATTCTCCAAATGTTTGTCCTTTCCTCAATTCTTTGCTCAAAATTCTGATGGCTTATTTTTTTGTTGGCTGCATGGTAGTTCAACCGAAACTCAAGGTTGATTTGGTCTTTCAATTTTAGCTCATTTGCTTGCTAAGGCTATAGTTTTATTGTTTCATACGTTAACTCCTGACTTTGTTTGTGTTTTCTTGGAAAATTTCTTACATTGATCTAGTAAATTTTCACACATTTGATTTTAAAGAAATTTAACTAGACGTATAACTTATTCAACTATATAATATATTCAAATGACACAAATTACAATATGCATATCATATGTTTATTTGATTCATATAAATTTTTTTCTACATTATTCTAGGATATTTCTAATTCTCAATTTTATAGAAATTCAATTAGACATTTAATTTAACCAACTATTTGTTATATATAATATTTCTAATAACAAAGTAAATAAAATGAAATAAATTCAGGGCTTACACATAATTTTCTCGAATTCTCACAAATATAGTATTTGTTGAAAGCTTTCATCTTCTGAACCATGACTCGGATGAAATCATCTTCATCATTGGCTCAAGCATTTAAAACTTTCTTAATCTTCATAACCTCTTGAAAGAACAAATTAATTGTTGGATAATTTGTCCCCAAACATTATATGTGTGCCTACCTAAAATTTCTCCAAGATGGGGCAAACTTTTTCTACTTTTTTTTAATCCGTAGAAGATTTGAAAAAAAATCATAATGTGAGTCTCTATCAGTGTTTTTAAAACCGGACTGGACCAGTCAGTTCAACTGGTTCAACCACAAACCGGCCATGGCTCCAGTCTAATTGTATTAAAAGTCGGATAGTAGTCAAAATCCGGTAAAAATTGGTGAATCGAAAAAGCCGCGCAAACAGTGAACCGTCAGTTTTTTATTATTGTCTTACTAATCATCACACTAACAACCAAACATAAACCCTCAAAATTCACTTTGCCCAATAATTAGTCGTCTCTACTCTTTCCTTCTCTTTTTTATGTTCTCTCGAGACCCTTCTCCAATTATTCAATTTGTGTTTACTTTTCATATTTGTAATCTCCATGGCTCCAGAACTTCTTAATCACCCTTCTTCACTCTCACTATCCAATTTGGTGCAAAACCCATTTCTTTCCATTACCAGATCTGAAGCTTTAGTTTTCCTCTTTGTTTTTTGTTTCTTCGCGTTCTTTCACTCAAAAATTTTTTTGGCTTCTTACTATTATATTCTATGTATGTTGTTAATTTATACGTTGTTTATGACTTTTTTCATATAATTGATGGGGATTGACATTAATTTCTTCAAATTCACATGAGAAAGGATTGCAATCCATGGGAGATGTTGAATAGAACATATAAGGAAAAGATGAAGAGACAACAGGAAGTCTCGAAGAAAGTTGTGGAATTTTTTGAAGTTTCATCTAAAAGTTCAAAATTTTGGGAATTTTGGCTAATATATAGGGATTTCATTTGAAAACATAGTTATTAAACCCGGTCCGAGAAGAAACCCGGTAAAAGAAGTGGGTCAACAGATTATTGGTTCAACCAATGGGTGAGTGGTCCAACCGGTGGGTCACTAAATATACTTAAATATTATATTTCATAATTTTTAATATGGTTGAAACTATAATAAACTATAGTAAATACTCAGTTAGTCCACTTTATTATAAAATCATTAATTTTATAAGAATTAACAAAATCTAAATTTAATTAGTAATCCACCAAATTTCAAGTATAAAATTTTATCTAAGTGTAGTTATATAGTTTATTTATGAATTTTAAATGCAAAAAGTTATTAAGAATAATATTTGTCTTTAAAATGAATTATGTAATATGCTATTTTTTAAATCCATTCATAGCTTATAGAATTTGGGGAATAATAAAATTTTATTAAAACATTCTAAACAAATTTTGTTTTGAAGAAATAAGATAAGAATAAAGGTCTAATATATAATCTAGAAGGGCTAAATAAGCACCAAATGACTTGCTGGTTTAGTGGTGAGCGCGCTTCATTCTTGTGGTTGAGGTCTGAGGTTCGATTCTCCATTGCAACATCTTCTAAAAATTTTTAACATAACAACCCGGTTCTAAGTTCCTAGTTTCTGGAATTTTCTAAGTTTTCAGGAATTTTGTTTGGAAGTTCAAATTTTGAGAAACTTTTTTACAAATTTTTAGAATTTTTGTAGTTTTCAAAAAAAATTTGGATTTTTTAAAATTTATCTAAAAATTTCCTACACTAATTTCTCGGCCTGTCAGTAGTGAGATGATTGTGATGATGTGTAAAGTGTAAACTAATGTAACTAAGTCAAGTTTGGATAAATTTTAAATTTATTGACGATAATCATGTATTTTTTCTAATTTCTTAGCTTTTATTCTTTTGAAATGTGCTTCTTAATAGAATATTCCCTTAGAATATTCCTTTGGAATAAAATATTCCCTTAGAATATGATGCCATCAATAGGATACATCCTCCTTGGTAATCGGCAGACGTTCGGATAAATTTTAATTTGATGATGATAATCATGTATTGTTTCTAATTTCTTAGCCTTTCTTAATAAATTATTCTCTTGAAATATGCTTCTTAACAGAATATTCCTTTGGAGTAAAATATTCCCTTAGAATATGCTGTCTTGAATCGAATATATCCTCCTCGGCAATTGGTAGTCTTAGCGTTATCTTTAGTAAAACTAATTATTTTATTTTTTTAAAAGATAGTGAACCGTTGAACCAACTAGTTAAACTGATTGAACTGATTGAACCGTGAATTGGAGAGTCAACAGATTCACTTGCCAGTTCGAGTTTTAAAACATTGGTCTCTATCTTGGAAATGTGGTAAAGACATTTTTGAATTTGATGGCACAGTTCAGCATTTCAAAGTTGGCATTCCACCTCGTTTGACAATAATAAAGCAACTTTTTTTCAATATTTTGAGATGATGGGCAATCTCAATAAACAACAATGCTTCACTCTCTGAGCTTTTCACACATTTCATGAACTCCCTAATGACATTGGTGATGTCCATGATTTCGAAAAGGCCATATTGAACCATAACAGTATCAGACAAGAAATAATTTGCCCTCACACAGTAGTTTTTTTTTTGTTCTAGAGAAGTCATCCATCAAAAGGCTAATAACAACATCATTGTTCGAAGCATTGTCAGTAGAGAATGTGTGTATTGTGACGCCTCACTTTTCCCAAGGGCGAACCCAAGGGTATCGGCGGAACGCCTGCTCAACTCTCGTCAGGACTCGGTACTAATTCAATTTACACTTAATAATAACCAATCGATACTAAAAATCGAAGAGATAAAGGAAGGTCAATTCCTCCATAAACGTTCAAGTCTTACATCATAATCTACCCAATTACTTTACATCCCCAAAATATACAACTTCCAAAATCAAATTCTAAATAAATACATTCACAATTTTAATCAAGTGAAGCATCAATTAAGCTTCTCCAGAATTCCTCTCATTTCAGCTCCTGTTAAGGAAAAACAAATCTAACGGGGTGAGCGGATACTCGTGAGGTCAAGAAAACATGCAAGACAAGTAATTCAATAGTAATAGCACTTACACAATAGTGAAAACTATAACATTCAAGAAATTTCACAATTTATAATAAACACCCTTAAGTAGGATGCAGAAACTCTCCGGAGCTAATGATTTCTTACTTTGCCCAAGTTCAATTTTAATACCTTTTCGTGACGACACCCCGTTCTCCGGGTAGGTAATTGAGTTCGTAACCCTTCACGTATTCCATGTATGTTTTTGAGACGACTCGAGAGGTACCTCCCACCCAAATCGGTGTGGTACTTACTATCGTTCAGTTTATAGTTCTGAGACGATTCGAGAGGTACCTCTCACCCGGATCGATGTGGTACTTACTATCGTCCAGAGGTCGATGAGACATTGCTCCAATCGACTTAGAATGCATTAGGGTTCTGAGACGATTCGAGAAGTACCTCCCACCCGGATCGGTGTGGTACTTGCTATCGTTCAGAGATCTAGTTAACAAAATTGTTAAAGTTCCACAAGTTTCCAAAGCAAATCTGCCTTGTATGTAAATTTCTCTTTCTAAACGTTTGGCCAAAGGAAACATCTTCAATCTAGTTCATTTAGGTAGACAATGTCTAATAAGCATCCAAGATGTGTTTGATAGGTGATTGACACCAAAAATTTCGAAACAACAAGTCCCAATCAAGATTAAGGCATCAACTAGCCAAAAGAGGGTTTTCAATCCCTGAATCAGTTTCGAACTTCAGCCACAACTCATTCAATTCAACTTGGAATTGAGCGTGGTTTATGGCGTTGAAAACTAGATTCATAAATCTATGATTTCTTAGAAGAAATGATTCCCAAAATCTGTCCACGGCTAGCTCATATTTGAGCACCAATTCGCTGCTCAAAACAGAGCTCCCAGTGTAGATGTGAAACAGGACAGTCATGTTCAAATGATTGGTATGGACTACTAAGGTGGAATCAGAATATACATTTTATACTGTTTGAAATGTGGGAATGTCTAGTTTCCAGTGCCACAAACGGCACTCGATTTCGACTTCGGAAAAAAAAGTTATAGCCAAAACAAAAACACTGCCAGAACAATTATGGGAAAATTTCCAGTTTTTTATGACTTCCGAAAACACATCATTTGGCCAACCAAATCATGAAATTTTTTGATGAAACTTTCTACAAACCCCACACAACATGTATACATCATAAACGAATCATTAGAACCACAAAAAATTGCTCTAAGGGCCACGGCATGTACAGGGGCAGAATTGAAAAAATTTCCTCATCACTTCCTTTGAGTTTTCCTTCAACAATACAACTTATTTCCACTAGATTAAACACTAATCCAACATTAATAACATCAAAACACAACAAATCAGTCCATTAAGCCATAGTGGGAGTTCATAGAGCCCACTCACCAAATTTCTAACAATTTAAAGCTACCCATGAGAATCCAAGAGCTCATGAGTGTAATATAACTTCTATAAACTAAGATTTTTGAGGTTGATCGTTCATTACCTCTTTGGATGAGCAAGACAGAAATTTTCGGCCTCTTGAAGCTCAACAAAACCGTGGAAAGCAAGCTCTCTTCCTAGCTAATATTGTTCACCAAGTGTTTAGCAAGTTGTACGTAAAATTTGAGGTGATTTGAGCAAGAATTGTGAGGTGAAATGAAGAGAATTGTTGGTCTTTTTCTTCCATGGAGTGCACGGCTGCTAAGAGGAAGAAAGGAAGAGTTGCAACGCCACTTGAGGTGATGAAGAGAAATGTTTTGATCTGGTGTGATGCTTCCATGAGAAGCTTAAGAATGTGTGGCCCAAAATGCTCCAAAAGTCAACTAAGGATAGTGCGCGTACGCGCGCGTTTCGTGCTCGATTTCTCTCGAATTTGTTCCACTTGTGCATTAAACCTCAAATGTACTTCCAATCATATTATTATTATTCACTTTTAATGGTCTAAAAATAAAGGTTTAAAGTCCCTCAATTGATCGCGCGCGTAAAGACGCGTACTTCCGATTTGTGCGCGATAAAGTGAAATTTCCAAGAAATTCTTATAACGATAGTATCACTAGCTAATAATTGAACACTTAAACATAAAATTACCTATTTCAAGACTAATGTACAAGTCTTCAATTTTTCAAGTTTATTGTATTCTCGAATCGATTATTGATTCCAATCGCATATTCACTATTCTCACTTAACGAACTTTTAAAAATTAAATTTTGAAACGAGTCATTTTAAAAACATAAGGAAGATATTGTTCCATATGAACGAACTTAAAATGGTTGAAATAAATTATTTGGAGAAAATGGGTAGATAAATAATTAATTAAGCCATTAAAATAAGATTAAAATAAGTAAAAATTCGGGTCCTCACATCCTTCCCTCCTTAAAAAGAATTTCGTGCTCAAAATTCATACTCTGATTTATGAATAACCCCAGATACTTTCTCCTCCCGTGATCAATTTTCATCACTTTTAATTCTCTCTTTTTAAAACTCACACTTATAGAACTTAACTATTTTCAGGTGTCATTCATGATTTTATTACAGGTCTAGAGACGTGGAGCAATAGATTACATATACATATAAACCGTAAAATCAATTAAAAGTAAGGTAGATTTTCATATGTCAAAAAGATCATAATGGTTACACTAGTTATAATAAGTTCCTCAAACCATTTCAAAGGAAAAGGGAAACAACAAGATCAAAATATGCTAAGTCGCAATATACAACAAAAGGATGTCATCCCCTATACAAAAGATTATAACCTCTAAAAGTGCCAGTCCATGCTAGGGTAAAACTACGATCCCTATTTGTCGAGTGGAGTCAGATTTACCCATACTCATAGAGTTTCTACTATTTGGGTTTCTCTTACAATCATTAGCATTAATCACTCTTTCTAGCACTTGACTGATTTTGCAGTGGATTTAGCAGGTTGTTGAGAATTTTCTTTTTCCTTAGAAGCTTTAGGGCAATTCAAAAACTTATACTCGGTACTACCGTAGCTCAGACATTTTCCTTTTTTTCTCCAGCACTCAGCCTCAGTGTGGTTAATCTGGCCACAGTATCCACAAGTTACGTGAGGAGTCACGGTTTGACCAGTTTGAGATTTCTCTTTTGTTGATCTCGTCTACTCCTATTTCCTTTTGGCGGGGTTTTGCTTGATGGAGTTTCTCCAACTTTTTCATGCATCTTCACTCCTCCAACCTCTTCCACTCTCTCCAACCCCTCTTTCTAGCATGAAAAGTCTTAGATTGAGACTTAGCATTTTCTACCCTCTGTGCCTTATCCAAGGCATCCGTAAAAGTGATAATCTGGCCAGCTGCTAGAGACTCTTGAATTTCTACATTTAACCCCTGAATAAACCTCCTTATCCTTTTTCGTTCGATGAGTACAAGCTCAGGGGCAAATTTGGACAGTTTGGTGAACTGCTCTTTATACTCGGCCACACTTAATAACCCTTGTTTTAATTTAATAAAGTCGTCCTCCCTCTTTTCTTGTATAATTGGCGGGAGGAACTTGACATTAAATTCCTTCTCAAAGTTTAACCAAATCCAAGGGATTTGTTCTCTTTCCCACTTTGCACTAACAACATTTCACCACGAGCGTGTCGTCCCTTCAAATTGAAAAATAGCAAAATTCACTTGCCTTTTCTCGATATAATCTAAAGCACCAAAAATAGCAACCATCCTTTCAAATCAATTTTCTGCTATTTCGGGATCAGACCCTCCATGGAACTTAAGGGGAGCGAATTTCAAGAATCGCTCGAGAGATCTATCCTCACTCCTCTCTTGATTCCTAGGTTGATCGGCTGGTACAGGTCCTTGACGCTTAACTAAGCGTTCGAGAATATCGGTCATGCGGTTAATGGCCGTAACCACTTGGTCACCCTCTTCGTTTCTAGGGTTTTGGTTTGGTCCAGTCGCGGACCTCTCACCTCTCTCGGGAGTGCGGGGTTGCCGAAACCCACGCCCACGGCCCCGTCCACGTCCTCGTCGATTCATTTAGCAAGTTTCTAAACGCATAATAGAAGTAGAAAGTATAAGCATGTGAATCCAAAAACAGGTACACATTATGAGAACACTTTAAATCAAAATATAGTTATTTGCATAAGTTAGAAGTCATGTCACATGTCAATGTACATACAACGAGTTAATAGTATCAAACACATGTCATAGGCAACTAAGTGCCACAAATATAGTACCTGCAGGTAAAATACAAAAGGCCTCACGGCGAGCTCCACCCCTACTATACGAGACAGGATCAAAAGAAAAACCATAAGTCTAGTTAGGGACAAAATTAGAATAATCCATGATACCAAACCACATCATTCAAATGATTATAAACTCCAAATTGCATCCAAAATCTTGAGCTACTTCCTAAATTCTCAGCCTCCTCGCTAGATTCAAGGTGAAAGTTCTTGTACAAATTAGGGTAATAAGTCAAATCAAACGGAATACAAAGATGTCTCATTTTCAAGTTCAAAGTGGAGCCCAAAATTGTTCAAATGGTTCAACTTTTCTTTCGAAATGTTCGACAAGCAAAAGAGTGGGGAAAGTAAGGTTTCTAACCCTTAAACTCACTAAATGGCTATTTAGATTTTCTAATCCTGACTCACCTCCAACCTAACTTGAAAAGTAAAGTCTTATAGTATTTTGTGAGCAAAAATGGTGCTACAACCTCAAGCACCAAAATCACGTTGCACTTAATAAACAATCAAATCCCATAATCCGGCATCCTAAACTTTTAGGTCTAGGATACTCTACAAAGATCTAAAACCTAAACTCTGATACCAACTGTGACGCCCCACTTCTCCCAAGGGTATCGGCGGAACGCCTACCCAACTCTCGTCAGGACTCGGTACATTCAATTTACACTTAATAATAACCAATCGATACTAAAAATCGAAGAGATAAAGGAAGGTCAATTCCTCCATAAACGTTCAAGTCTTAGATCATAATCTATCCAATTACTTTACATCCCCAAAATATGCATATTCCAAAATCAAATTCTAAACAAATACATTCACAATTCTAATCAAGTGAAACATCAATTAAGCTTCTCCAGAATTCCTCCCATTTCAGCTCCTATTAAGGAAAAACAAATCTAACGGGGTGAGCGGATACTCGTGAGACCAAGAAAACATGCAAGACAAGTAATTCAATAGTAATAGCACTTACACAATAGTAAAAACCCACTCACCAAATTTCTAACAATTTAAAGCTACCCATGAGAATCCAAGAGCTCATGAGTGTAATATAACTTCTAAAAACTAAGGGTCCGTTTGGATTAGCTGTTTTTGGGGTTGTTTTTCAAAAATAGCACTGTAGCATTTTGTTTTTCAAATACAAGTCCGTTTGGATTAGTTATTTTTGGGGTTGTTTTTCAAAAACTATATGAAAAACTTTTATTGTAGATGTTTTTCGAATTATTTTTAAAGGTATTTTTAAAACATATTTTTGAGTATTTTTATAATTTTTAATTTTTATATTTATATATATTTATGCATTTATAATACATTTATAAATATTTATAAATAAATATATTTATATATTTATATAAAAATATATAAATACATTATATTATATATAATACATAATATAAATATATTTATAAATGTATAAATTATAAATGAATATTATATAAATGTTTATTATAATTTAAAATTTAAAATTTTTATATTTTTATATTTATATACATTTATAATATATTTATAAATATTTATAAATGTATTATATTATATATAATACATAATATAAATATATTTATAAATGTATAACTGTATATTATTATAAATTATAAATTATAAATAAATATCATATAAATGTATAATTTATCATTTTTATATTTTTATATTTATATACATTTATGCATTTGTAATACATTTATAAATATTTATAAATGAATATATTTATATAAAAATATATAAATGTATTATATTATATATAATACATAATATAAATATATTTATAAATGTATAAATTATAAATGAATATTATATAAATGTTTATTATAATTTAAAATTTAAAATTTTTATATTTTTATATTTATATACATTTATACATTTATAATATATTTATAAATATTTATAAATGTATTATATTATATATAATACATAATATAAATATATTTATATATTTATATAAATATTTATAAATGTATTATATTATATATAATAGATAATTTAAATATATTAATAAATGTATATTATTATAAATATGTATAAATTATAAAAGAATATTATATAAATGTATAAATTAATATATTATAAATATATATTAATATTATGTATAAATGTATGAATATAATTAATATAAATGTATAAATGTATAATTAATATTATGCATATTAATATAAATGTATAAATGTATTATATTATATATAATACATAATATAATGTATTTTATAAATATACATAAATATATATTATGTATAAATGTGCATTTATATAAATGTATAATATATATAATATATATTATGTATATATTAAATATATAATATAATATACAATATTTATATAAATGTATAATTACATATATTATATTATATATAATTTATATAATATATAATATTTATATAAATATATTATAAATGTATACAAATATATTTTATATAAAATAAAATATTTATAAAATGTATAGATAAATATATAAATATATAATATTACAAATATATAATATATATAATATACATTAATATTAATATAATTTATATATAATATACATAATTGAAATATACATATTATAGATATTAATATCTATTATAAAACAAAATTGCATAAATATATATATAAATAAATGTATTTATATAAATATATAATATTTATTTCAATTGATATAATATATAATATTATACATAATTGGAATAAATATATTTAAATTAATATAATATATATATCCTATATTTAATTGAAATAAACATATTAAATATGTATTTGGAGTTGTTTTTTATATATTGTTTGGATATGTGTTTTTGGAGTTGTTTTTGAAATACACATTTACTGTAGCATTTGGAATGTGAAAAACAGTTTTTCAAAAATAGCCCCAAAAACAAGAATCCAAACGGACCCTAAGATTTTTGAGATTGATCGTTCATTACCTCTTTGGATGAGCAAGACAGAAATTTTCGGCCTCTTGAAGCTCAACAAAACCGTGGAAAGCAAGCTCTCTTCCTAGCTAATATTGTTCACCAAGTGTTTAGCAAGTTGTACGTAAAATTTGAGGTGATTTGAGCAAGAATTGTGAGGTGAAATGAAGAGAATTGTTGGTCTTTTTCTTCCATGGAGTGCACGGCTGCTAAGAGGAAGAAAGGAAGAGTTGCAACGCCACTTGAGGTGATGAAGAGAAATGTTTTGATCTGGTGTGATGCTTCCATGAGAAGCTTAAGAATGTGTGGCCCAAAATGCTCCAAAAGTCAACTAAGGATAGTGCGCGTACGCGCGCGTTTCGTGCTCGATTTCTCTCGAATTTGTTCCACTTGTGCATTAAATCTCAAATGCACTTCCAATCATATTATTATTATTCACTTTTAATGATCTAAAAATAAAGATCTAAAGTCCCTCAATTGATCGCACGCGTAAAGATGCGTACTTCCGATTTGTGCGCGATAAAGTGGAATTTTCAAGAAATTCTTATAACGATAGTATCACTAGCTAATAATTGAACACTTAAACATAAAATTACCTATTTCAAGACTAATGTACAAGTCTCCAATTTTTCAAGTTTATTGTATTCTCGAATCGATTATTGATTCCAATCGCATATTCACTATTCTCACTTAACGAGTTTTCAAAAATTAAATTTTGAAATGAGTCATTTTAAAAACATAAGGAATATATTGTTCCATATGAATGGCCTTAAAATGGTTGAAATAAATTATTTGGAGAAAACGGGTGGATAAATAATTAATTAAACCATTAAAATAAGTAAAAATTCGGGTCCTCACATGTATCCTGTGCTCGATATCCCACTCCTTCATACACTTGAAAATTGAAGTTGCAATCTCAATCCCCCTTTAAGGTGGTATGTGAATAAAATTTAACACTCTCTTTTGTAGCTTTGGTGGTTTTTGTGCATATGTGAAGACCTAAAGTGTGGCTGAGATAGCGGTGATGGTCAAAGAGCGAGAAACGAACAATAGAATAAAGATAACGAGAGTAAGAAACTAAAGAGAAGTTGACCGAAAAGTGAGAGACGGGAAAAGTAGAGACGATAGAGGCAAAAGCAATCTCTGGAGAGTGAGAGATGAACAAAGAGAGTGGCAATTGAAGATTGGAGAGTGAGAGGCAGCAAATGCTGCGATTTTTTATGTTTCCTTTTTTTCGTGAATTTTGAGAATTTTAGTGCTTTTTGTTAAGATTGGCTCTGTCTAGTATTTTAGAATTATGTTATTACTTGTTTTTCATATAAGAATTTCTTAGTGTACAAAACTTCTGGTAAATTTTCTAATATATATATATATAACTGCTTGATTAAACTCGTTGAGCATTCAAGTAGCATACAAGGGTGCCCGAACTCAGCTTGAAACCATTATTTATGTCTAATTGGATTGGGATCAAACGTTCAACAAAAGAATCTCAGTACTTTGAATTGAACGCAAAAAATTTGAAAATTCCATTGCCTTTGCTCATATTATTCCTCAATTATCTTCTTTTTTTTTGTTTTCTGCTTCCTTTTTTCTTTTAGTGGAGGCTTCATGGTGGTTGTCGATTAGCTGTTTGGTGGTGGAGTTGAATGAGATGGTGGAAGAATTTTCCTTTTTCAATTAATAGTTAAACTATAGTTTTTACTCGCTCCATCCCATTGTTATTGTCATGTTTCCTTTTTCTTTGTTCCAAAATTTGATTCACACTATAAATTTTCTTCCAACATTCTAGGATTACCCTTGAAAAGTGATCATGTAAAAGAGTAAAGATTTGTTATGAATCCTGTAGAAGTCCTCTTCTTGAAAAAAAAAAAGAAAGAAGATCGGTGTATTTTTTTTTTTGAAATGTTAGGAGATTTTATAACTTTCACAAAAATGTACAGTATCGGAGCAAAGGCCCCAGTCTTTACAAACATGCATATTGGCACAATAGAGTGGTATAGGACCACTCCATGTCACAAAAATTAAGTAGAGCAATTTTGCTCAAACTATGACTTAGGATATATGATTCCTGATCTAAGCTACCAAAAAAGCACATTCGAAACCAAGAGGCCATTTTTTGTATGTCCTCCAATATGGTTGCTATCCCATTGTCAGCCACTTTGTTAGCTTGGATTTTCGATAACAACTTCCTGTCAGAAAGGAGATAACAACTTCCTGTTAGCAAAGAGCATCCTGACTTTCCTCCATCCCTTTTCTGCTGCTTTTATCAGACATAGTCTAACAGCATCTACATAGTCTTGCTTTTTGTTTACTAATTGTCTTTCTCTCAGAGACCATGCTTCCATGCCTTGTTCTAAAGCATTTGAAGCTGTTACTCCAATGCCAACAGTTTTTTGTTCTGTTTGGTGCTGAATTGCTAGCTTCATTATCACAATGTCCTGGTCCAATTGTTCTATTCAATTGTTGTCTTGATGCCTCATTGTTTCTGTTATGCTCCTCCTTGGTTGCTGCTGTCTTGTTTCCCTATATTCTAGCCATTCCTCTATAGCTTTCTCACTTACTTGGAATGGGTTGTGTTTAGTTGCATTGAAGATTCTATCATTCCTTGTTTTCCAGATTTGCCAAAGCACATGTATTGTTAAAGATATATAATCCTCCTCCTCGTTCCTGTTCCTTGCTTGCATTATAATCTTCCACCATTGCTTGAAACATCCAGTCTGATCTTCCAATCCATCCCATTGCAGTGGTGCACATTTCCATATATCCCTTGCTTTTTTACATTGTAACAATACATGTTCAATGGTCTCTACTGCTTCTGCACTGCCACAGCATATTGGATCACCTTGTTGAGTCCTCTGGAATATCTTGTCTTTCACTGGCATTCCATTGTTGATGCATTTCCAGACAATGATTTTCAGTTTTTGTTTGATGGGTAGCTTCCATGGTGCTTTCCACAGCTTGTTGTCCATTTGTTGGTAGCTGCATCCCTCTCATGTTCTTCTTTCTTCTTTCTTTTTCCCCTTTCCCTGTTACAAAATCTTGTACCCGGATGAGACTGTGTAGTGGCCATTTTTGCAATGCCTCCATGTCATACAGTCTACTCTGTCAGCCATGCCTATTGGGGTGTTCAAAATGTGTGTTGCATCTTATTTCCTAAAAATCTTGAAAATTAGAACCTATTCCATCTATGATTGATGATGAGGTCTAATACCTTTTGCAGTCTACTCCCTTCTGGCTTCTGTGTGTGTACTTTCACATTGCTATTGCTATTAATCTATTTGTCTTTCCATATGTCATCTTCTTTCCCATTCCCTATTCTTTTTTTGCATTCTTTTTCAATGAGCTCTTTTGCACTCATTAAGCTTTGCCATATCTAAGAGGCATTCTTTAGCATCTTGCTTTCCAGTATTGACCCATCTTGAAAGTATTTGCTTTTTAATATTTTGCCTTCTAGCAAGTTAAGATTTGTCATTATCCTTCATACCTACTTAGCAAAAAAAGCTTTGTTGAAGAGCTGCAGGTCCTTGAACCCCATTCCTCCATCTTCTTTGTTCTTGGTGAACTTCTTCCATGCAATCCAGTGCATCTTGTCTTTTTGTTCCTTTTGTTCCCACCAGCCACTAGCTATCTAAGAGCATATTTCCTTACATAATTTTTGAGGGAGTTTGTAGCATGACATGGCATATGTTGGGATAGCCATTGTCACTGCCTTGAGCAATGTTTCCTTCCTTGCTTGGCTAAGTAGCTTTGTCTTCCAGTGCTCCATTTTATTCTTTACCTTGTCTTTAATGAAGCCAAAAATCTACTCCTTAGTTCTGGTGAATATCATTGGTAGTCCAAGATACTTGCCCTAATTGACTGCCTAGATCTCCCCTAATTCTTCACAGATGCCTTGTTTCTTGCTTTGATTGGTGTTTTTAATAAAGAAAACTGAAGATTTCTCCATGTTGATGAGTTGGCCAAATGCTAGCTCATATTTCTTCAAAACTGACTTCAGTTCTCTTGCATCTTCAAGTTCTGCATTGCATAGTATTAAGGAGTCATCTGCAAAAAAGAGATGGGTTTGATGGGTCTATTCCTAATAATCTTCATTCCTTTCATCTTTTTGTTGATTTCTGCTATTCTGAGTAGGCTGGAAAATCCTTCTAAGCATATCAAGAATAAGTTGAGTGATGGAGGATCACTCTGCCTAAATCCTCTTCCTAGCTAGATGAATTCTCTTGGCTCGCTATTGATATTGAATGAATAGGACACTATGGTTATGCAATTCATAATCCAGTTTACCCATCTGTCACAAAAGCCCATTTTGTTCATCATTGCTTTCAAATAATCTCATTCTACTCTATCGCCAGTTTTAGATATATCAAGTTTAACAGTCATACAACCCACTTGCCCTTTCCTCTTATTTTTTTAGAGAATGCAGAAATTCATGAGCCAAAATAACATTATCCAGGATTTGTCTACTAGCAATAATCGTAGACTGATTCTTGCTAATACAATTCCCTAGCACAAATTTGAGCTTGTTCACTAAAATTTTGGACATTATTTTGTACAGAACAGAACACAGCTTATAGGTCTATAATCCATCAGACAAGTAGGGACAAGAATTTTGGGAATGAGGAGATTATGGTGTGATTAATGGACTTCAACATAGTACTTGAATGAAAGAAACTTTGGACTGCTTTAACAATGTCATTCTTGATCGCATCCCAATAAAATTGGAACAAAGAGCAATCATACCATCATTTCCTGGGGCCTTGTTTGGATTTATTGAGAATGTTGCTATATTTATCTCATTTTCCTCCACAGGTTTGATTAAGATCTCGTTCATTTGATCTGTGATTGTCTATATTTATCTCATTTTCCTCCACAGGTTTGATTAAGATCTCGTTCATTTGATCTGTGATTGTAGTTGGAATCCTCTCAAGTATTTCTTGGATGTTGTCCTCCCTAACTGTTCCTGTTGAGGCTGTAAACAGATTCCTGTAATATTGGCCTATTTCCTTTCCAATCTCCTTTTCTAATTTTGTCCAGCTTCAATCCCCTCTCTGTAATTGTTTTGTTTTATTGGCCCTCCTTCTTCCATTCACTACTACATGAAAGTATTTGAAGTATTTATCTCCCTCCTTTAACCATTGCAACCTTGCCTTTTGACTCCAGCAGATTTCTTCTTCCTAGTAAGCTTCCTTTAATTATCTTTTTAAAGCTCCAATTTCTACTCTTATATTTCCTTCCTCCTGCTTCTTTGTTTCTTCCAGCAATGCTTTTATTCTCTCAATTCTCTCTTTTGCATTTTCTATCTTATTGATATGCCACTTCAACAAGTGTATTCAGCAGTTCCTGATCTTTCTTGTTACTTTGTACATTCTTGATCCTTCACCTAATATGTTCCAGACATTTTTTATCACTTGATGAGTTTCTTCATATTGCAACCAACATTTATCAAAGTAAAATCTTTTTTCCTCCTTTGTTTGCAGGGCAGGTGTCTAACAGCAAAGATGCTATGATCTAAAACCCAATTTTCCACACATGTGCATTTTGCTTCATCAAACACTTCTGACCACTCAAGACTGCTCAATCCCCTGTCCAATCTTTCTTTGATTTCAATCTCATCAGCCCAACTATTCCTCCATGTCTATGGTACCCCATCATAGCCTATATCAATCAGATTGTTCTTTCCAATGATTCTTTAAAATCCCTAAAGCTCCACTCTTCTCTTTCTCTTCCATCTTATTTCTCCTCCTTGCATTTTATATCATTAAAATCTCCTATTATGATTAGTTTTCGCCCCACGCTCTTTGCCTTTCAGTGATGATATCCCATTGTTTTTTCTCACCTGCCTTTCACAACTTGCATATATGCCAACTAGCCACCAACTTGTTCTTGCATCACCATCTTCAATTTGAGCTTCTGTGGTAAATGTGGTATGTTGCACTTTTTTAATTTATACCACACTTGTCCACATTATTGCCATCGCTCCTGCTTTATTAATTGCCTCAACCAAATAACAATTCTCCATTCCTAGACTTCTTTGCATTTTCTGCATAAATGCCCCTTTGTTTTTTGTTTCACTTAATATTATAACATCTGGGGAGAGGAATTTGTTAAACTCCTTCAGCTGGGGAATTGTCAAGGGGCTCCCTGCTCCTTGGCAATTCCACACCAGTACCTTCATAGCTTATTTAGGGACCAATTAAGGCTTATCTGCATCCCTTCCTTGTTCTTGCTCCCTTGTCCTTGGATTTCCTCCATCCTGCTTCTTTTTCCCAGCTGATCATGATCAATTGCCTCTTCCATGCTTCATCACAAATCCAGAGCTTCCTTTTCCCATTTCCTGTGTTCCATTTTGCTGGTCAGTTATATCTTTTAAAGCCTATCTTGGTCTATTTTGAATTTTGACTCCTCTCTTGTTCCTCCCTACAGCTTTTGCACTTCTGATCTCTGACCTATTTTGTATCTCTAGATCCACCTGCATATCCATAGACTCATTGATTCTATTATCCTCTTGGTTATCATTGATGAATCTGTCCTTTATTTCCGTCTCTAGCTTTGTGTCTGTTTGTTTTGTAGTTCCTAGTCCATCCCTTTTCACTTCCCTTTGTTTGCTATTTGTTGCAGCTTCGGTTCTTTGCTCATCTAATTCCTTTGTCATCCTTTCCTCTCTTCCTGATCCTCGATCCTCTTTTATTCTTTGCAGTCTGTCCCTTCTTATATATGCAATGGTAAGTTCTTGATCCCTTGCACCTTCACCATTTTGGTCATTTCTAGCTGTTGCCTTCAATTTGTCCATCAATTCCTTTTGATGTGGTGATATATTTTGAAACTTAGGAATCATCTCCCTATTTCTAAAAATCCAGTGTTGCTTTTCATTTGTGGGGCTGTGGCTGATACTGCTCTCTTTCTGTGGTGACATCTTCCCTCCTCCAATTCTCGTCCATGGACCATATTGGCTCTCACTTTGTCCTTTACTTAGCACTAATTTTGTCTTGCAGTTCCTATCACTATGCCCAATCAAACCACATTGGTAGGAAAAATCTAGGCATCGTTCATATTTGAACTGTACCCATTTAGAAACTCCATCCATCTTCGCAGCCGTACCCCATGGTAATGGTTGGGTTATATCCATTGTTACCCATAATTTCAAGTGTTTTCCTTCTTTCCCTCCCTTTCCCCCGGGGTATGATAACTTCTCTTCTTCAAAGATGCTTCCTATTTTTTTCCTAACTTCTTTTGCAATCCAATGCAGGGGTAAATTCCATATTTGTACCCATAAAGGAGCTAAGTTAAAGGCTGCCTCATCTTCTTCAATTCCAGCTCTCCATTGTCTGATTATTAATATTTGGTTGTCCAAAATCCATGGACCCCTTTTTAGAATTCTCTCCTAGTTTTCTGCTTTTTGGATTATGAACCGGAATAGATTTGGCCCTATTTCATTCATTCTCAGCTCCTTAGGATATCCCTATGCTTTATTAACAAACTTCTTAACTCTGTGAAATTAGCAACTTTTTCACCTTTTATCTTGCCGATTGAGCTATTCTGGCATTCCATCACCCCACAGTCTACATCATTCCTGTCTAATTCAGCTCCTTTTATTTCGGATAAGGACAGTGCAAATCTTTGAATTATCTCTACTAGCTCCTCCTTCATGACTAACAAACTTGAGTACTTGGGGGATTCTGCTTCAATCACAGAAAATGGTGTAGACATGTGCAAATATGTAGTGAACCTAGGAAAAGATAGCAAAAACATAGTAAAAGCAGTATAGTTTTTAGGTTATCAAAGTCAAAATGAAAAAAAATCCAGGTGGGTTACTAATAATGAAACTTAAAGGAACCAGTCTGAAGAAAGGAACCAATATGGTTTGAGTTGGTTGGAGTTTGTGTTTGGGATTTGGTTGTCTGAATGTTTCAGTTTTTAAGTTTGGAAATTTGAGATTTGGAGCTTTGAAGTTTTGAAGTTATAAGGTGCGTTTGGAGGAGGGATTTGCCTAGAAAAAAAAGTGATAAAGGGAATCAATTTTTCATCGTTTAGGAGATTCTTCGTGTCAGAAAAGAAGGGAAATGAGCTGATTTGGTTGGATGTGTTTGGAGGCTATAGTAGAGAAAACCTTTCTGCCCATTTTGGGTTGATTTGGACGGAAAGTGGAAGAGAATCTATAAATTTTTTTCAAAATGCCAATTGTATCCTTAAATGGTTACTGAACAAATTTTTAATGACATATATATTCAAAACCTTTCCACTTTTTTCTTTAAACTCTCAAACAATATTAAAATATCTTCTCTTCTTTTCTCATCTTTTCTTTTCTTTCATAACTTAAGGTTTCTTCTCTTTTCTTTTCTACCTAAACTCCCAAACTAGCCATAAAGTTTGAAAAGTTTGGAAAACTCCCACTTAGGGGAGAGTGAGCTCACATGTAGAGAGAGAGAGATAGAGAGAGGCCCTCACTTAGGAGAGAGAGTCAGGTACACTATTACATAAGAAGATTAGTGTATGAGAGGCACCATAAAGTTTGTTTGTTAGATTTCATGCATGTTTCTCACAGCTATATAATGGGTTTAAAATGATATGGGACCCGTGAAGTCTTTTCCCACAAGTTGCCTAACATCAAATAAATTCTCACACGAATGTCAATAATGAGTAAAGGTGGAATGAACATCTATAAAATTCAAACATGTTTCTACTATACATAAAGGTTGGGAAATTAAAAAAAAAAATCTCTTTTATTGAGTAGAGGGAATAATTTAGCTGATGGAGATGTGATCAAATAGTGAAAGTATTGGGAATAACCCGCTAATTGTACTCAATGTGCATCAAATTCGTAATATTAGGGATCATATTTGCTTTTTCACAAAACTTAAGGGATCGGAAGCATACATGTTGCAGATTTTGAGAACCACAATTGCAATTTTTACCTAGAGAAATTGTTAATGGTAAAAAATTAGGACTGTTAATGGAGTCAGACCAACCCAAACTCGACTTATTCGATCAGAGAAAAAACCCGATGAGCCCAACCTTTCAGTGAACTGAGCTAAGCTTGGACCCAAACAATAGGTTCAAATTAAATATGAGTCAAGTTCCTGCCTCATTAGAGTTAATCCGATATAAGCCTGATCATTTAATTACTTATATATATTATGACATATATTATAGGTGGCAAACAAACCCATTTAACTAAATTTATCCATACCCGTCCATGAATAAATAGGTATGGGTATTTTAAATTTTTGCATATGGGTATAAATGGATTACCCAATAATACCCATTATTGAGTAATCTATTAAATCCAATTAACCCATTTAGAATTCTCTTCCCCCAAACCTCCTCTCTTTCCCCACCCTTTTTTTTATTCAAAATTTTCATTTTATCATGATGTTAACTACTTTTGTTTCATTATTATTATTATTTATTGAAATTATCTTATCATTTTATTTTCTCTTAGTTTGTTAACTTGCTTATTTTTCAACATTACCAATTCATGACAAGTTTTAGCCTCTTTTCCTACCTTTTCAAAATGAAATTTTAAATTTACACACGAAAAAAATGTTAGGGGGTCAAAATTTTGGATTAAGTTTTATGTTAACTTTTATAGTACTTAATTCAAATTTTTATATTCTTATTGTTCAATTATTAAATATATGTAATTTTGCAACATAGAGTACGGATGTGAAAAAAAGTAGTAATTAGGCTTATTGAGTATTATAAGTAAATATTTAAAACTAATGATGGGTACAAATGGTGGTATAAATTGATAACTTAGTTTGTAAAAATGAATTTAAATGAGTTTATAAAAAGTTAAAATAAATGGGTTACAAATGAATAATTGGATTACCCAATTCATTTTTGGACATACCCATTTAATTAAATGAATATAAATGGATTAACCCACTTATACTCATTACCTATTTTAACCAACTCAAACCCGCCCAAGTCACCTATTTTGACACCTCTAACATATATATATGTATATAATATTTATATTTTGATATTATATATAATTATTGGTATATAATTATATTTTGATAATATATTTTAAACGAATTAGATATAAATATTGTTAAAAAATTTTTAATTTATGTACTTTTAAGAATTATTACTTGTTCATGTATAATTTGAATATTGTGGTCCCGTGAATGTTGAATTAGTTTTACAACTTAGCAGTTATAATAATTATATTAAGAGAATTGAGGAGTAATAAATGAACTTGAACTCAGATCAAATAAGGATCAAAACTCGAATATTTTGTGAGTCAAATATGAGTTTCACATTTATCAACCGGAAACTCATGATCCAAAATCCAGTAGTGTTCGAAATGAGTTGAGCCTAAACTTATGAAAGATCGGCTCAAATGGCCCGAATATTTTGCGAGTCAAATATGAGTTTCATATTTATCAACCGGAAACTCATGACCCAAAATCCAGTAGTGTTCGAAATGAGTTGACCCTGAACTTATGAAAGATTGGCTCAAATGGCTCAATTGACAAGCCTACCAAAAACAATAGGATAACTTATTTCCAAAAAATATATATATCCTTTTTGTGAGTAAACTAACTTGCCTCCGTTAAAAGAATGATTAATCTTATATATACTATCAATGTATACACTATCACCATTAGATATATAATACATGTGCAAATTTTGAATTTGAAATTCAAAATTCAAAATTTATTCATATATTATTCATCCAACCGTGATAGTATATATACTGATAGTGTATATAAAATTTACTAGGACCAAAAAAATAAAAAATAAAAAAGATTGATAAATAACAAGTACTGATATAGAATTAGAAAAAGGTTTGCTTCCTGCTACACAGACATTCAGCAGCAACTCTGTTCTTAAGTCTGTAAACCAAAAATTGCAACCTTTCAGACCCTCTTGCGATGGCCTTGCAGGAGCGAATTCCTATAGAGATTGAATTCCCAATCTCAACTTACACAAAATTCGAATAATTCCCTACATGTAGGCAAACTTTGCCTTCCATATTCTCTCATGGATCTTAAACAAAAGCCACAGGACCCTATCTGAACCTGTCTCAAAATGCCAACTTATAATATAGAACTGTCAAGTCCAATTCTTGTTGGTTTATCTCCTACATTTGTGCACATATACACTGGTAGGATAGTGTTTACCACCCACAGCCAACCTTTAACATGGCATGTGACCACCCCATGTTACTGCCAGCTCTGCTCTAGTTTATCACATCGACCATCGTCCACTGCATTTCCAGGAGAATCCATAGGTTCTGAACCATATAATGGACGAGCTTGGATGTTCAAACAATCGGAAGGAAGATGTTCCCAAATGACCTAGATAGATTAGACATGTCAGCAACCATTTTTATCTCAATCCTGAATTTTAGAGCTGAAAATTAAAACTCCCCTAATCACCAATAAACAACCACACACCACCAACCTGTCCAATTGTCTTCCCCCAATAGTAAATGGGGAAAACCGTAGTGGAAAGGTTTGCAAATTTTATCTTAGATGAAAAAAAGCTGCTAATCAATGCAAAGAGACCAAGGAAAATAGCTTGTTATTATTAGTTGCTCTTGTACAATAATTGGCCATGTTACCTTGTCAACAGATTCAGAGCCTTCTGAATGGAAAAGAATTGGCCTACAGCGCTTATCTTCATTCATCAAACTTGAATTCTGGAAATGCGAAACCAGGGCCATCTTCCCCTGAATCCTAGCATATGCTAAAGATGCTACTTTCTCACTGTTGAACTTTTCCCATCTTTTCCCATTGAATGCCTAAACAAGAATGGTAGCCTCAGTACATCTCCATGGTGCTAAAACACATCCAATTTATTATGCACGATGGAAACTGAGCAGGCAGAAGGAGATACGCAGGTCTCCCAGTCCATGATTCTAAAGCTTTAAATTTATCATTGACGAAAAAAATGACTATTCCTAATTCCAATATCTCAAGAAAGAACGATGACAAACCTCATAAAATGGGAGTATGTATTCTGGGGACATCATGTTGATAAATGCATAGCCGACATTGCACTTATTCTTCATGTGCAGACTAGAGTGTATCAGTACAGTCATAGTCAAGAAAAACAGCAAAAGCATAATAAATACATGAATGAGATTACCTTGAAATCGATGGGCAAATACAAGAAGTCGTAGGTACCCCTATGATTTTCATCAATAGCAGCCAGCAACATCTTTGAGGTATACCTAGAGGAAGAAAATTGTTAAATATCCAGATATAACATCGTACTTTTGTTCGTGTGAACTTGAAAATAACACTACTGAGAGGCCGCTCTTACTTGTTTGGAATATTCTTTATCATAAGTGTTGTTCGAGTGTCTTCACCACTTTTAATCTTGTCTAAATCTAGCTGAAAGTGTTTCTTATTGTCCATCTGGTTCCCATTACTCTCAACACGTCTGGCACGTACACGTTCACTACAACCCTCCAAGCTGGTGGCCGCTAATCCAGACAAATAACCATTACCCAAACTCATAGGACCAAATCCAGGAGAAGACATCATGCCAAAACTAGGAGAGCCATTTTCTGACATGTTTCCTGAAACTGAAATAGTGCCACTACCACTCATATTCATCATCAAATTTCTGTCATGATAACCATACACCACACCTCCAAAACTGGGTTTGACAAATGTCTCTGGAGGTTCATGATAAAAACCAAAGTGCCTTTCTAAAGGGACACCAGATGGAGCAGATCCAGTATGATGATGATGATGCTGGTGGTGGCCATAAGATGAACCAAAGAGTGACACACGGTTGGAGAATGAAAAGCCATGGCTACGGCCATTAGATGTGAAAGGATGTCCAGCCGATTTCCCTCTCCAAGCCAAGGGATCAGTTGGCTCTGGGTATAGCTTTGGACTTCCCCAGAGAAATTGAGGTCCAGTTAATGTTTCAACACCTGAGCCATTTGAACTTGAATCACCAAAAGAAGACACAGTACCAGAATACTGACTTGAGTTTGGCTTATGAAGGGAAAGAGTCTGTTGAGAGGCAGCCCCCACATTTGAATTCCTGTTGGGCCATACATGTTCTGAATAACTGCTCCTCACAGCATTCTTGCCAATTGGTGCAACCCTCATAGAGTTTGAGGATTGAGGATGCAGAATAGAAGCTAACCCAGGCAAATTGTTGCCCATTGTTGGACTGACAGACGTTAAACCAGGGGATTTACCAAGACTCTGCAGAGGACTATGTTCCAAAGGGCTGCCCAACTGTGGCCAGTCACCTGCCAGAAATACGAGAACCATAACATGTCCAAAAGGTTTACAAGACATTTTAGAGGACCCTCAGTAGATTCACAAATGAGCAAGGCAGACATATTTTACTGGAAAAACTGTCCTGACTAGGCCTCACCTGGGGGCGAAGTACCAATGGAAGAAGCAGCTTGATGACAACAGCTTTGAGGTTCATCTTGTTCAGGATCATGACTCAGTTGGAACATAAAACTATAGTCCATATGCATAAAAATGTAAAACTTGAATCAATCAACAATATGGTGGATAAGAATAACATAAACACAGCAGCTTATATAGCCTAAGCCTATCAGTAGTGATAATGAAAATATCTAAATTTGATCAAGAATGACTTAACATAATGTGATACAAAATGCACATCATAAGTTAAAGGAACCTAAGTGGCACAATTTAAAAAAAAATAAAAAAAAAAGCAGCAAAATTATTTGCTACTCAAACAAGCACTTTTTATAAGCCAATTGTTCTCACATTTTAGTTCCTTGTTGGAAAGGAAAAGGAAGAGATCATTGTTCATCTTTTCCATATTGGCATAAATACCACTGATCCAAACAGAAGCAGTGTGGACAAGTCTAGAAGCCAATACACGGAACCACTTAGACAAAATAAAACATTCAGATAAGATGAAGAAGCAAAAGTACCAAGGAGAACCCAAAGGAAAAGACAAAAAGAAGTTGCAGTCAAAGAAAATTCATACAAGCATCAATATCAGTAATATATGATGAATACAACTCTATTAAACGAAAGGAAAAGAATGATAAACGCAAGACTCCAAGTCGCGATGGTTTTTATGGTTTTACAACTATTTTAGATGACAAAGACTTTTACATAGATCAAATTATTTTATCATTTTTCTTTCCCTTCTGGAAGTTTCATTGCATATGGCTAAAGCTGATGAGCAAAAAAGAAGACAAGCTTCTAGAGGGTTTAAAAAGGAAACCAAGCAAAACGTCAAAAATGAGAAACAAAAATTAATCAGGACTACATACTTTCGACGTGATCCTCCAGGACGGCTAGGCTCAAGCTTTATGCGCTTCCCAGCTATGTCACACCTATTTAAGGACCTCAGCGCAGCTTCTGCTGCTCTGACATCATAATATTCTACAAACTTATGGTGTCGCTTGTTTGGTGTTTCCCTAATCTGCTTTCACATAAAGATGGATTTGATGTCAAAATAAGACCATATCCTAAAATGTCAGGGCCAGAAATCGTAAATCACCAATGAGAAAAAAAAAGCACCTAAGAGAAGTCTCTCACCTCTTTGACCTCACCATAAGCCCCAAATATCTGTCGGAGGTCATCATTTGACACAGATGGATCCAAATTAAACACTACCAAAGTACCTTGATTAAGATCCCTTTCTGATGGGTTATCCTAATGAGAAGGGGACACAAAAAGTAAAGAAACAGATATAAAGAAAAGGGCAAACTTTTACTAGCAACTAGTAAAAATGTCAGATTTAACCTTTGGGATTGAGAAATGGATGTCCAGCTTTCTCCTGCGCAGCGGCCTATTTTGTAACGCCCGCATAGCAGTTCGTGCAGCACGAATATCATAGTAAGATATCATCACAAAGCCTCTATGCTTGCATGCAGTGTAAAGTGTTCTGATATCCCCATATTGCTATTATACAGTAAAAAGAACACTCAGTCACAAAATTGACAATTATTTTACATTAATAATCAGACAACAAAGGTCATAGGTCAAATACTGTTTCACATTCCTAAACCATTTAGCTTGTTGAAAAGGAAAACCTCCAAAAATTGACTTCGATCTCTCCAAAGGAGGTTGCAAATGAAAAGGTTGACTCCATAATGCCAAGGACACTAACTATGGAGTTTAAGTTGTGTAACTAAAAAGCTGATTTGTTTCCTTCGAGAAAGGACAAAAGTGATCTAGTTTGCTAACTTCACCGGGTATGTGGTGAAGAGTAACCTGTATCATGTTTTGGGTCTGGCATGGGAAAACATATCCTCCAAACTCATGGAGGGAAAACACTAAATTTAGCAGACGTTCACAGTCCTGGGTTTAAAAATCATGGTACTCAATGCCAAACAAGAAACAGAATGAACCCAACAACCCCTTGATATAAAGTACCTCCAAAGTGAATTTAATGTTTATCTTTCAGAAGAAAGTATGTAATAGGCTATAATACATGGAAATGCTTTAATACAATCTAACCCTGATTGACTTAGAAAGTACCAGTTAAGTTCTCCATTTCATAGTCTCCTTCAAATATCAACTACTAAAGGTTACCTCAAAGAGACTTCTGAGCTCTGAGTCCTCAACATTACTGTTGATGTTACGAACAAACAATGTTCTAGAAGGATGCTCTCCAAGTGGATGTTCTCCAAAAACAATTCCCACACCATTTGAAAGTCCAAAATGAGCCACTCCATTGCTGGGAGAACCATCAGAAAGACTAGCATTAGAAATTCCCATACTTAAACTCTCCAAAGAATCTGATTCCAATTCTAAGCCACCTCCACTGCCAAAAAAATCGAAGTCCTCCGCATCATCCACATGATGAGACAACCCACCCAGATCAAAGCCATCCACTATTCCAGCTAAAAGTTCATCTTCATCATCAGGAAGCAAGCTTCCAATTGCATGATTCTGGTCTATTTCAAGTACATCATTACCGCCCACATGTGGGTGGAATTTCTTCAAGCTGGCGGAGACATCGTCAATTGATTGGCAAGTTTGGTCGGCATCTTTTACATTCACTACATTTTAGCAAACAGAGTAGACTATAAACTGTTTTCTTGGGAAAAAAAATTAATTATTTCTAAATACAGAATTGAAAGTATGGAAGGTGCATACACTTCTGACGGGGAAGAACGGGTAATGAACTTGAAAAAAGTGCAGCATCGGTTGAGGCATGGTAACCACTAGATCCAGAAAAGATCTTCCGTACACTAGTTCCCATATCATCAGATGCACTCATCAAGGGATTGCTTGAAGGACCTAAACGACACCACGAAGTTGGAATAAGAAACCAAAGAAATCACAGGATGTTTCATTCCAAGCAAACGTTATGATTTATGAGGTTCAATACTGTATTTTGCCAAAAAATTTAGTTCAGTAGATTTTAAATGAGAATAGATCCTCCACATTTCACTGACATAAACATTCACACAGGGTTGCGGTCCCTGTTGTCGTTACACTTAACAGTGAAATTCAAAACAAGCACAAAAGATGCTCAAGCAAAAGAATGTGGCAATCAATACAGCTGACAACAAGGGGTTGCATAGAGCTAGTTCATTAACCTGAATTTTTATGTCGTTATGCTTAACAGTGAAATTCAAAACAAGCACAACAGATGCTCAAGCAAAAGAACGTGGCAATCAATACAGCTGACAACAAGGGGTTGCATGAGCTAGCTCATTAACCGACTTTTTCCGTCACTACACTTAACAGTGAAATTCAAAACAAGCATGAAAGATGCTCAAACAGCTGACAACAAGGTGTTGCATGAGGAGCTCATTGACCTGACTTTTTACGTCTTTACGCTTAACAGTGATATCTAAAACAAGCACGAAAGATGCTCAAGCAAAAGAACATGGCAATCAGTACAGCTGACAACAAGGGGTTGCATAGAGCTATCTCATTAACTTGACTTTTAATGCTCACGTGGACACATGCATGTTCAGTGAAAATTACCACAAAACATAATTACAACAACTACCTCCAACTGATTCATCTGAAATAGTTTGGCAGTTTAGATTAAAAACAGCAAAGTCAAGCACTGTATCTAACTAATAGAATCAAACAAAAAAAATGAATCTATCACGCACCCTGTCCTTATACTTGAGTAAAACCTATAAAGCAATGGTAAAGTCAATAGAAAAGGAAGCTTAAGGCATCTCCAACTCCAACCTAATTTGACAAACTAGAAGAAATTCCAACCTGCCAAAGTCCCCACATTTCCCAAATGGTTCTCAATGTATGATAATTGATTAAGGATATATTCCACCACATAAAGACGCCCAAGTTCTTAGTCTAACAGGACAAGAAGAATGCAGGTAAGTAGCCTCAACCATGTGTATTTAAACTTTGACTTATTAAGCAAATAAAGCAGGCATAATAACACAAGATAGTTACATAATCCAAAATTTGAACACAAACGCACACGTACAGAGAACTAACACTTCTAAGCAGAGACAATAAGCAAGCAAATAAAGGTCAACACTCGATGATCAAAAGAATGTAAACAATAGCAATAACTCTAAAAGATTTATTATAGGCCGATTTGACTGTTCAGCAGTTGTTATCATAAACTATACCTAAAAACTTAAATTGTAAATTAATATATATACAATTCAACAAAATAGATAAAGTAGACAACATCGAATTATCAGAATCATATACCCATCATAAAAAAAAAAAAGCTGAAGAACCCAAAAAAAAAGAAGGATAAGCACACTTTTGCACCAAAATTACAGTATTACCACCATTTTTTCTCCAAACCCCCAAAACCTTTTACTAACAAATGCTATCTAAAAGCACATAGAAATTCACGAAACGGACAGGATTAAAAAAAAATTCAAGGCTTAAACCTCGGCATTCTTGAACCAGCCAAACAATTCCTAAAACCAACCCCAAAAAGACCAAAAAAAAAAAGGCATAAACTGACGAAAAACAAACACAGACACAAACTTCAGCGGGAAAATGGCTGACACTAAACAACTCAGAGACTACAAGCACAAAGAATACCTGAAGCAGAATTTCAAGAAAGCAAGGCAAACTCACTCCAGATTTTGGGCAAGAAATATACGAAAATAAGGTTTCAGTTACAACCCCTGCTCAGCAGAGAAAGAAAGGGAAACAGACACCTCTATGTATATATGCAATGCACCCATAGAAGCAGATAAAGACAACTCTTTGAAACTTGAAAGAGAAAGAAAATGAAAAAGAAAAAATAAATTAGGAAGTGAAGTATTACCAGCAAAGAGACGTGCCGTTGTTTTGTTTTGTTTTTCTTTTTTTTTTAAAGGTTTGTCTTGCTTAGTTTTTGTTTGTATTATCTGTGTTAATTTGTTTATTTGATTTAATTTCTCTCTCTTGCGCTCTCACATAGGAGAATTAGAGTATATATTTTTTCTAATTATGGATTACATGAATTTGATTCCATAAGTGCAGCCCGAACAGAAGTCAGCAATTGCCTTTTGGTTGGACTTGTGGGATTAACTTAAGTCTTAGGAATTGATATTCTGACAAAAAGAAACAAAGACCCGAGGTGAGGTTAAAAACAAGAGTGAGTGGGTGCTAATTAGTGCTTAGTAGAAGCTCCATGTTCCCTCTCCCTGAGTCCCACATCGTTATTTGAGGGTGTGAGTGTCTAGGATTTAAGTTTCATAAGTGTAGTCAGAAGTCAGCAATTGCCTTTTGGTTGGGCTTGTGAGATTAGCTTAGGTCTTGAGAATTGATATTCTGACAAAAAAAAAACATGAATTTAATTTAATAAATTGAAGAGAGAGAAAATCAGGTCATTAGATGAAAAGGTAAAGTAAGGGAAAAAATGACTGAGAAGAAAGAGGGATGATATTATATAATATATTAATTGAGGATTTTTCCAACTGTTATCCAATAGATACTCTTGACACGTGAATCACATCTAAATTGATGTATAAATATGCATATATGAGTTTATTGCACTCTCAAATTGCGACACTTATACTGCTTAACTATTCATCTTTTGTTTTAAAAAAAAAAATACTAACACTTGAACAACTGTTTAGGAGTTCCCATTAAGCATTAAATATAAACTGATTAATTAAATATAGTTAAAAATTAATTTAGGGAAAGGTGGAGTGGATAAGGAGGAGGTTTTAATTTATAGTTGATTGTATCTAATGATGAATTCATCGTATCTACTAGATCCCCAAAACTTAGAAAAGTTAGACTTTACCCCTCAAAAAATTTTATGAATAGGTAATTTGTTCTTTGAAATCAAGTCAACTAGCTTTCAAACTTATTCATTGTTGTACTTAAACATTTTATTATCCAGTTTACTACTTAGGTTTTATTTGATAATCCAATTCAGTACTTAAACTTAATGAATTCAAATATTAGCATGTTTCATACGCGTTTGATAACAAAAAATAGAATATCTAAACTAATTCTTTTGTACACAAAGCAGCATAAAAATGAAAAACAAAATTCCCTAATTATTGCTGGCAACTAGCTTAAAAAATAAAACCAAGAATTTGAAAAATAAGCAACATTTTTTATACTCTAATAGCCTCTGTTGAATTATATAGTGATTTACGCACCGCTATTATTACCATCCACAACCACAAGTCTTAGATCTGCTCGATAAAATCTAGCGATGTTCTTTAGAAGAAAGAAACAAAAAGAGAAATGTGAAAAGTGAGAGATTATCAAATGTTACTTATGTGAGATTTTCTACTTATTTAACGTGCTAAACAAGAGCAATAACTACTACTATCGGTTTGAGCAATTGCATAATTGATGAAGAAAAATTGATTTAAAAAAATATGAGTTTTTTTTTTTCAAAAAGAAGTCTCAAAGAAAGACAAGAGATTTTCATGAATTATTGAAAAATACTTTTCACAAGTCCTTATTCAATTAGTAGGAAGGGACAAAATGCAACTTGAATAAAAGTTAAAGTGTGTTATATGCATTTAACCCTGAAATAAATGGTGGCTGTTTTACTTTTATAGAGTATGGTGGGGTTCAAGCTTAAAAAATGTGCATGTAAGGGAGTAAGTGCAAAATACAAGGCATGCTACAAAGCACCTTAACCTTTGGATTATGTTGATTGATCAGTTTAAAAGTTATTACACGCTAATTCATTAGGTGTATTTTCTTAAAAATCTTGAGATTAGCTTGTGGATTTATTTAGTCTACTAAAGAATAAAAACATTTATTCTCTAAAGATAAATAAAAAAAAAGAAGGTGTACGTAGAAATCGTTTTTATTTCATTGAAAAGTACCCTGATATTCTGCTTAAAACGCCATAAATAATTCTTCTCAATATTAAAACAATGATTTAACGCTTATTAAAGAATAATTTCATAACTCATAGATAGAATAAAATTAAAAATTTCAAATAGAATAATATATATATATATATATCTGTGTGTATATATGTATGTATGTATGTATATGACCTAATGGTTTCACCTGGGATTTTGATGCTTGATAGCTGCTATTAATGATAAGATCGAATTGAATGTTGCATTTAAATATGGTTATATGATGTAATGTGGTATTATTATAATAATGATTTTTTGGAATGGCTGAGAGTGAAAGTTGGTGACTGGATAATGTTATTAAATGACTAAATCATATTTACAAGGAAAGTGCTAGCCAGAAAAATAAAATAAACTGTGGAGTTGTTCTAGATTCCTTTAATGCCCTTTGTGCTTTTGGTACTAGGGAATATCCTATTTGCTTTCCACGTTTTCTTTCTTTTTTCCATTTTTCGTCACTTGTTTAATTTCAGAGTCATCATCGCAATTTCCTTCTCATTTCCTTTTTGGGTTTTGCAATTGTAATTAATATATTTTTTCCTTTTTGGGGTAAAAACATGGGGGGAAAAAGATAACTTTTGGATGAAACTTTTTATAAAGTTGGTAAACAATTATTATCTTGTAAAAAGTTGGTTTTATCAATTTTGAAGGTACTATAGATTTGTCTTATGACATCTTAATCGTAAAATATCCTTTGAATATTCTTTTTTTTTTTGGAGAATATTCCTTTGGATATTCAATAAATATCTATCAATTTAACGTCCAAAATGAGCTTTACCTAAACATTTTAAGTTAAACTAAATGTGAAAAAATATATTTTTGTTGAAGGATTAACTAGGAAACTACGATAAGCATTTTTTCCATCTTTTGTCAAGGGAGAAAAAGGAAGCTTCATGGTAACTTTCTAATAATAAGAAAGAAAAAAAAAACAACACAATAAAGTTGGCTACTTTTAACTATAGCAAACTATGATTTACAAAGACAAAAGCTAATTTTCATAGCTCATTTTCGTACAAAGTTAGAAACCAAATCCTATCTTTCTTTAGCACAAAGAAAAGATTGACAAGAAAGGGAAAATATAAGAAATCAAGAAGAAAATAGGGTAGTAAAGTTAAGTAAAAAAGAATGAAATACCATTATGAACCTATTAAATTACATATAAAAATGACTCCATCAAGTTAAGATGGTTCCATGTTCATATAAAAGAAGAAAAATATCCCACATCAACAAATTGGAAATTTCTATGCATATATGAGTTCGATTTCAAGAAATCTCTTGAATATCGTATTACTTAGTTATTTAGATGAGCAAATATCAAAATATCAGCACTATATATGATAATATTTTAGAAATTTAGAGTTTAAATCCCTTCATTCATCCTCTTCGCTTCTTAAATCTTACTCCTCCTCTGTTACAAAAAAAAACAAAAGTATAATAAGAGCACATAACACAACTACACAGAACCACGTGTCTCTTCATGAGGATATGTCATTAAGAATGGAGAAACATACGAGGGCAGAAATTTTCCACATGGGAAAGCAATCAACATATTACAAGAGAGCAAGCCAAGAGTTGATTTTTGTATAATGAGATTTTCATCATAAATGATACATTCTTGATTAGGCTTAATCATTTAGCTCTTTCTACATTGGCCTTAATTGTACGCCTATTATCTAGCAGGCACTTGGATTAGCAAAGGACTTCTTGAGCTACTTTACTGAAAAAGAGATCAAGCTATTTTGCTTGAACCATAAGCTGTTTTCCATGTTCGATGCATTATTGTTTCAAAGTATATTGAAGCCTTTTAGTTACATCACATTCGATTTGATTTAATCTGTTTGAAAAAGTATAGCATGCTGAATATTTCAATCTCGACAGAGCTCTTACTCTCTATAAGAAATCTACCACATTTTAATGTTGTCAAATGTGATTATTTTAAAATTACGTATTGCGCGTATTTAAAAAAAATTGAAAAAAATCACTCATAAAATTTACGATTATCTTCATCGAATTGGGGTTTGACAAATTCCTTGCTTACTTTCATTGAGTTTTAAGTTTGTTGGTCATAAGATATGATATTAACTATAGATAAACTACATCCGTCAATGAATAGACCCTTGTTCTCCAAACCACCTATGACAGTACCGAAGACGTGTTGAACTTTCTTGAGCCAAAAATTTGATGCTCCTTCCATTTCCCGCGGCCTGTAATATCTATTTACTTGCTATAAGGAATTTCCTAATGCCATAGATGCCATTCCAAGTGTAGGACGAGCCTGATTCTGCAAGAAAGAAATCTGCAACGAGGAAAACATTTAGACAGGGGCGGAGGGAAGGGGGGGCCAGGGGGGCAACCGCCCCCCCTCCAATTGTTAAAAAAAAATTCTAAGTAAAAAAAATTTTATTATTATGTTTTGCCCCCCCAAAAATTAATCAAAAAATTCACTTTGCCCCCCCAAGGGCCCAAATAATAATATTTGAAAGTCCAAATAACAGAGAATTATTTTCTTAACGTATGAAGTGCAAAAAAAAGATAGCCAGTTAGTTAACTTGGCAATTGACTGCCACAATTCTTCTTCCTATGTAGAAACGTCAAAGTAGAAAATAGAAACGTCAAAGGCTTGGGCCCCGAAGAACTTTTTCCTGTGAAGGCTTGAAGAAACTTTCTCCTGTGAAGACCTTCCCCCACTGGCTAAGGATTGTACATTTGTACCATTGCATTTTGCATGGCCTAGCTGTCCAGGTAATTTTTTTTTTAACAATTGGAGGGGTGTAAAAATTTTTTTTTTTTTACATAGAAATTTATTTAGTGAAATGTGGGTGTAAAAAAGTTCGCCCGCTAGTTGTTTGATGAATTGATCGAGAAGGACTTGTATTATTTTTCGTACTTGTAGCATTGAGTTTTATTGGGCAAATAACTTGTCGCATTGAGTTTTAGTTTTCTGCTTGTCATTTTACTGATTTTATTTTATCATTGCTTTATTTATCATGATTTTCTAGACAACAAGCAGTAAGACCTCCTGAATATTTGTTCCTCTAGAATTGTCTATCTTTGTTTCTCGACATTGTGCTGAGAATTTGCTATGCAATTTAAGGAGTTTAAATTGTACATATTTATTATGGTCGGTTTCCGTTTATACTTTATAGTAATGCTTGTTGAGTATACTTTATAGTAATGCTTGTTGAGACTATAGAAACTTTTACTGGCATGGATAGTTATTGATTATTTTTCGGATTACAGTAGTTGATGAGTTCAAGTAGGTGTTAGTTGTTCAAGTTCAGCCGATTTAATAACAAGCTATGAAAACTTCCTTGAGATATGTTTGAAATGAGAACTTGTTCTGCTCTAATGGAGATCTTTTATCATTTGTTTGCATTTTATTATTGAATAATACTTTGTGCATGTCACTTATGTCTACTTAGGTTGCAAATGTTCTTGCTGCTTTTATTCCATCTCTATAGGCCATAATCAGCATTTCTCAATCAATTTTATTTCGATTACATGTTGTTGTTTGTTGCAAATGTAGTGGTAATGGCCAACAGGACAATTGATTCTTTTTTCAAGAAAAGACGCCTAGAACCAAATGGAAGTGGTGAAATTCCTTGTCCTCTTCGTGATTCTTCTCCTAAGCATCAAACAAAGAAATTTTGTAGAGCTGAATCATTAGAGTTTGATATTTCATCCATAGAACGTGATCCTGGAAAGAGAAAATCCATTTGGAAATATCTAGAGCATCAAAGGGATGAGGTACGGAGAGCATATATTAAGTTTGGGCCATACCAACCTGAGCTTCCGATTGAATCAATGGTTGTTGACAAGAAGGGCCGACGTTTCCTTTTCTCTTGGTATAAATTGTTTCCAGATTGGTTGGAATTTTCTCCAACAAAGAATGCTGCCTTTTGTCTTCCTTGCTCACTTTTTTCCAAGCCAACGGACCGTTTTGGATCAATGGCCTTCACAACTAGTGGATTTAGATCTTGGAAGAAGGTAAATGATGGAAAAAATTGTGCTTTTTTAAATCACATTGGAAAAGATCCTAACTCATCACACAAAGTGGCAATGCAATGCTATCATGATTTGGGAAACTCATTGCAACATCTTGACAAAATTATTGAGAAGCAAAATTCTGAGCAGGTTGCAAAAAATCGGTTGCAACTTCAAGTTTCCATAGATGTTGCAAAATGGTGTGCATTTCAAGCGGTGGCTTTTAGGGGTCATGATGAAAGTTTAGATTCTAACAATCGAGGTAATTTTATTGAGTTGATCAAGCATGTGTCTTCTTATAATGAAAAAGTGGCTGCTGTGGTTCTTGATAATGCTCCTTGAAATGCATCTTATACTTCTCTTACGATCCAAAAGGAGATATTGTCCATTTGGTCGATCAAGATACAAAAGCATATTCGAGAGGAGATTAGTGATTCAAAATTTTCTATACTTGTTGATGAGGCTCAAGATAGATCAAAAAGAGAGCAAATAGCTATTGTTCTTAGATTTGTGGACAAGCAAGGCTATATTCGAGAGAGATTTTTTGACATTGTTCATGTGCACGAAACCAATTCCTTGACTTTGAAGAAGGAGATATGTGATGTCATTTCTTGCCATAATCTTAGTGTGCAAAACATTCGTGGCCAAGGATATGATGGAGCTAGTAACATGCGTGGAGAATGGAATGGACTGCAAACATTATTTATTCAGGAGTGCCCCTATGCATATTATATTCACTGTTTTGCTCATCGACTGCAATTAACATTGGTAGCAACATCTCAAGAGGTAATTCCTGTGGAACAATTCTTTACAAACTTATCTCTTCTTATAAATTTAGTTTCATCTTCTTGCAAACGGGTGGACCAACTTAGAGTTGCTAGAGCTGCTAGAATTGCTGAATTGATTGCTATTGATGAACTTGAGACTGGTAGGGGTCAGAATTAGATGGGTACCTTAAAACGGCCAGGGACTACAAGATGGGGGTCTCATTTTAGTTCTATCTATAGCTTATTCACAGAATATGAAGACATTTGCTCTGTCCTAATTGATGTTATCAATTATGGAAATACATCAACTCAAAGAAGTGAAGCTGACAGAATTTACGATTTCATGACATTCTTTGATTTTGTTCTTGTTATGCATATGATGAGGGACATTTTAGGATTTGCACAAGTACTTTCTCAAGCTTTACAATGCAAATCTCAAGATATTTTGAATGCCCTTAAATTGGTTTCAGTAACAAAGGATCGACTTCAAAGTTACAGAGATAATGGATGGAATGAATTGTTCACCAATGTAAAGACATTTTGTGATGCACGAAATATAGAGATGCCTGATATGAATGTCATTTATAAAGCAGGTCGAGAAAGAATTCGAAAACAAAATGATCCAATTACCATGGAGCATCACTACAAGATTGATGTGTTTTTGGCAACGGTTGATTCTCAAATACTTGAAATGAAGAATAGGTTTAAAGAAGATGTAATAGAGTTGCTTATTCTTAGTTCAGCATTGCACCCCAAAGATAATTTTCAGGCTTTCAATATTGAACAAATTTGTCAACTTGCAAACAAGTTTTATTCAGCTGACTTCACAGATCAAGAGAAGTTACACTTAAGAACTCAATTAGAGCTTTTCCAGATTGAGTTTTCCTGTAATTCTCAACTTCAAAATTTGTCATCACTTCAGGAGTTGTGCCAAGTGTTAGCGAAGACAAGAAAGTCAATGTGCTATACTCTTATTGATAGATTGGTTCATCTTATTTTGACTCTTCCTGTTTCAACAGCTACAACAGAGCGTGCATTTTCTGCTATGAAAATCATCAAGACTTGTTGCGTTCTAGGATGGAGGAAGACTTTCTTGCCAACTCTATGATAATGTATATTGAGAAAGAAATTGCTAGAACTTTTGATGTAAATTCAATCATTGATGACTTTGATAAAATTAAAAGTCGTCGTGCACAATTTCATATGTCTCACACAGTCAATTAGATTTGTAAATATGATGATATTTTTGTATATATGAAGCGTATAAGTAATTTTCATTCTATATAAGGTTGTTTCTAATCTTGTGGTATATATGTTCACATTATTTTTTTTTTGTAAATATATTTTACTTTCATTGTTATAGACTCGCCCCCCCAAAGTTAATTCCTAGCTCCGCCACTGCATTTAGACTTGAAAACTTGATGAAGAAGTGCTCGATTAAATGTCCTCAAGTGACAAAAACCAATTCCTCCTTTATGATGAGGCAAAATTTACCCCAACTAATTTGGTGTATTGGTTTCTATGCCACCTCCCTACCAATGTTTCTATACCTGGACTTTTAAGTGGACTTGATGAGTTTTTGATTCGCAGTTCAAATCGGTTCAATTGGTTTAACTTAGTTCAAAATTTTTTATTTTTTTAAAAAAGAAATTAGTATGAATTGGTTTAAAAGTCAATTTTTATTGATTTTAACCAATTCGACTGACCGTTGATCAGATTTGATTGATTTAATTGATTTTCTAAGTTGACTAGTGAATTGGATCGATATCATTGCCGATTTGTGATTTGACTAATTTGGTTCAATTCTTGAAACACTGCATTGCACTAAAAGGCACTCAACTCGTCATTGGTCGAATATTAGTTAGTGAAAAGTTCGAACATTCAATACGAGAGATGGAATGAGTTGGGATGGCTTGTATACTAATTTTAGCAAGATATCTTTGCTAACTTTAGAACTTGATCCTTAATTGAAGAGAATATTTCTGTTTTGAATGTCCAACAACTTACAAGGAGCCCAAGATATTTGTAGGTGAGATGCAACTTCCTTAATCCCCAAAAATTGAGAAACTATCCCAAACATCCGCATCTGAGCCACTTAAGATAGTGGCGGACTTGTCCACATTAATCCCTTGTTATGAAGCAGCACCATACATGCTTATTATTATCGTGTTAATGAGGCGCTTCTTCAACTGTTGCTTTCGCAAACGCTGTAAGTTTCATCCGCAAACAAAAGGTGAGAGACATGGGACCTGCACACCAAATTGAACCTAGAAATTTTACCATAATACTCATGTTTTTCTTGGGTTGCGAACGAAAGAGTCCAGTTAAATTTTGATCTAATTATTCCGAATTTTGACTTAATTTCATTAAGTTCGCTCGAGGTCGGTGAGTTCTAAATGTAAAGTTTGAACTCGAGTTTAAAAAAATTATTTTATTTTATAAAAAATGAATAAAATAGTAATTTTTCTTAATAAATAATAAAATATTAGATATATATATATATATAATCGAGTCGACTGACTCGCAAGTTAACTATCCGAGTATTTTTAAACATGAGTTTCAACTTGAACTCCACTTGATCAGTTCAAACTCATCCTTTTGTCTAACAGAGATATAGGATTCGTGAGATAGACAAAATACCCTAATGACTTTTAAACTATTACAAAATTCAACTTTTATCCCTACAATTATTAACTGATAAGTTGTAACCCTTCAACTAATTAAAATATATAATCCTAACCCTTTCATCAACTTGAGTTATCATGTCATAGTTATAGATTTATAGTCATTGAGAAAATCTTAATTATCACAAAGAATATCTGTCAAATTTTTTACGCGAGTTCGGTGTTGATCCAGTTTAAATCGAGATTTGACTTAAACGGCTCACGATCGGCTTGCAAGCAACTCCACTTGTATGCAACTTTGTGTTATTCAAATAGGTAGTAGAAACCTTGCACTAAAAGAAAAAAAAAAGGATATGGCGAAAGTCTTTTTGTTTAATTCCATTTAAGGATTAAAGAAGCCAAATTAGTCCTATTTCAAAAACTTGCACAATATATATATGTATGTATCAATGCTTCAAAATATATATATATATATATATTCAAAATATATATATACATATATATATCAGAAGATTTTTATCACCGACTGCAACCGCTAGATTAAGATGATGCATCATTAGTTGTACCTCGAGCATTGAACGTTGTACAATTAGTTTATCACCTCTCCGCCGGTATCCTTTCAGTTCTACTCTCCATTCTCCAATTCTGCTCTCAGCGTTTCAGCACAAACACCATGCAAAGCTCTTCTTGTCTCCTCTGTTCTTCAAACTTTCCCTTCTCCCCACTTCCTTTCCCTTCTCCTCAGCAATTTGCACTTCTCTCTAGAAACCAACCAACTAAAACAGTTTCCCCTTCTCCTTTTCCAGCTAAATTTCCACTCAGTTCTTTATGTGTTCACCAATATATCTTCCCCTCCCTTCACTGTACAGGTAATGCTATAACCATAAAGTTTCAATCCTTCCTTTATTTTTGGAGATTTTCCTTTGTGGGTTGTTTATATTCTTTAAGTATTATGCTCTCTGTTCCCTTTTCTTGTTTGTTTGTTTATGGAAGATGATGATATTAGCGAACCTTGTTTTAGTCATGTTTTATTGTTTTTCGCATGTGGTTTTCGTGTTTTGGCAATTTTTGCCAGTGCACTATAGTTGTTTTTGCACAGTAATTCTTTGACTGGTTTTCCCCAACGCCGAATAGTTGAATTCAAACAATGTTTGAAGGAGAGTCTATTTGTCCCAATTAAGTGAATTACCCTGTGAAATGGGACTGATAAGGCATCAGTTTGGTTAGAATTGGAGAGTATTTTCCTCTTTGTTTTCTGAATATTTTGATCAATTTGGAGAAATCTTTCTGTTGTTGTTATTGTATAGCTAGCAGCAGAAATTAGAGTGCTCAAAATTAGTAGAGCTATTTTGAAATGTACTAAGTATAGCGTGATCAGCCTGTAGGCCAAGCTCTATTGTTGCTGATTGTGATTCAAGGAAGCATTAGTTCAGAGTAATCATAAAGAAAGAAGAAACTAAAAATACCAGTTTTAGTTTGTGGGTCATTTTTGCTTTTTTCGCACTCTGCAGCTAGGAGAAATTCAATCAAAATTTACTTATTATTAATTACCCTTTTCACTTTTATGTTGGGTATCCTTACCGAGCTTGTTATTTCACTTCATAATTTAGTGGCCTGAACAATTGCACGAGCAATTTCCCCTTGACTACATGTTGGCAGGGAACTAGAGATTCATCCATAAAATATGGTGTCATTTAAGTGATGTTGATTTGAAGTTCTGTCGATTCATTGATAGATTTAGTATGGTTACAATTCATACTTATGAACATATGGTTATTGGATATGAGATTAAACCAAGTTCATCTTTCCGTTCATCATGATATCTCAGATAAATCTTTCTTTCTCTTTTTCGCTGCTATGATCTTTTCTCTATATCTCATGCTCTGGCTTCATGAAAGCTTTGATATTCTAACATGATTCTCAAACTGTTGCCACATGTTATTTTAAGTTCTTGGTGCAATAGTAAATGCTTAAATGCTTGTTCTTTGTTTGTTTATACTTTTCTGGTAGATTTACATAGTTACTGAAGGCTTAGAACTAATGCAATCTTGTGAAATGATTCAACCACAGTTACACAGGAGGTTGTTGAAACAACTCCAACTGAATCAGAATTAGTTGACATCGGGTACATATGTAGTGTGCATGGGCTTCAAGGGGAGGTGCGAGTAAACCCAAGCACTGACTTTCCTGATCTACGATTTTCCAAGGTACTAAAAAAATAGAAATGTGAATCTGCAATTAATTTTTGAATCTTCCATTTTGGAGTGCTTCATGCTTTCTAATTTGGTGGTCTATGTTCCTTATTAGCCTGGGAGGCGATGGCTAAGGCAGCAAGTTTCTGGGAGGGAAATGATGCAAGAAATTCAACTGGTTGAGGGGAGAGGACACCCAGGACAGGCTTGGATACTTAAATTCAATAAAATTGACTCTGTTGATCAGGTATTCTTAGAATTGTTCCATTGCTTGAAATGTTGCAATGCAGATATTTCTAACATGTTTGCTACTATATACTACTAACACTCTCTTGAGTGCTAGTTAGACCTATTATGGCTCAAGAGTGAAGGCAATATTTCTGGTCAACACATTTTGTAATCTTTAGATATTAACTTTCTCTGGTGTTGGATTAAGCAAATATTAATTTATTGGATGGTCTTGAAGTAATCATGCTATTTAACTTACTATGTACTTCCTTCTTTTTCAGGCTCTGAAACTTGTTGGGTCAACTATACTGATATCTGAAGAAGATAGACCAGAGTTGGAGGAAGGGGAGTTTTATTCTCATGACCTTGTTGGCATGAAAGTTATTCTTAAGGTTGTGCTCCATAGTTTGTAAACCTGCAACAAGAGATCCAATAATTAAAGATATGTCTTGTTAGTTCCTGGTTCTTCTAAGCTGATTATGAGAAAGTGATTCTGAATATAGATATTTGACAAATTGAAGACATCTTTATGTATCAATGTTGTGAGAAGCTAAAAGCTGTTTTGCGAAATTACTTAAAGGGCTGCTTATAGCTATTGGCTTTGTAAGCTTAAACTAACTTAGACAGAAAAGTCAAAGGCAAACTGAAACACCTATAAACAACTAAGTCTAGAAAACATCTATTAGCAGCTGATTTTAAGCGAACTCAAACAAATTATTCTGTGTTTAGCGTGCCTCTTTGACACACATATTCCTGAAATCTCAAATGAGTGCTGGTCATTAATATAAAAAATTCTATTGACTTATCATTAAACAGGTACTAACCTCACTTTAAAAATGTTGCTGCTGCACTTGCACTACCATCTCAAAGTAGGAACATGTTTTACTATGTGTTCTGTATCAGAAGTCATAAACAGTTGCGTATAAAGTTTCTCAATGAGACTCATAGTTTTATTCTGTTACTCTAATTCATTGTCATTCTCATCTGTCTGTAGCATTTCATTGCATGTTGTCTGTTTCAGGATACTGAGGAACCAATTGGAACTGTTATCAGTGTTTACAATAGCGGAGCGAATGACCTTCTACTTGTCCAACTCAGTTCATCTGTAGACATATCTAATCAAACTGGAAAACCTAAACAGGAAAGAGGTGGTTCTGGCCCTTTTGTGTGGATTCCATTTGTTGAAGCAATCGTTCCAGATGTTGATGTAAGTAAGAGAGAGATGCTGATTACACCTCCAAAGGGGCTCCTCGAGTTAAATATGCGCTCTGATGAGAGGTCCAAGAAAGAAAGGCGCCAGCTTGTGAGGCATATTCTTTTTCTATCTGACTCTTTGTTTTATTGATTTTACATCTAAAATGCAAGAGTATTGTTTATGATCGTTGGATCGGTTATTTTATAAATTTGTTCATTCTATTTGAATTTCCATTCTTTCTTTGGAGTTCTGCATTTGTGTGCATGTACTGTCCACTTTTCCAATGTGGAAGAATATTCATTTTGTCTTTGTCTTCCTGGGTCTATTTCTATTCTCAAATGATCATTTTAATGTCTATCCTCAATGTATGAGCCATTGATTGCATATCGTTTGACCCTAATATTACTAATGTCTCTACTTTGTCTTAGTAACAGTTCCCTTGTCTATGGTTGATTTTGAGCCTCTGACATGTGTCCAGTTCTAAATGTATTTTCTTGCTGCTCTTCTTAGACTTGTGATGTTGTTACTTGTACTCTGCTACTTTGTATTGTACAGCATCCATCTGCTTGTGAAACATAATTCATGTTCTTGCCTTTCTTTCGTGCTGCAGTTTGACTATCTCTTTATACCTGTTAGATGTAGGCCTTTTTTGCATACTGATCTGCACAAACTTTTGTTAAGTTCATTTGTTGTCAATATAATTTCTAAGTTTGTGCTCTTACGGTTGTGTTTCTTTCCACTACAGTTATAGTTGCAAAAGGTAATTCATTATAACCTATACCATAGAAGCTACTGAGCACTTCCACTGGTGTCTTTAGTTGAGTCTGAGAAAGTTGATTTGTACTTTACATTGATAAATTCCAGTTCCATATATGAGGACTCTTGCTGCAGGTCTAGATTTTAAGACTTGGCCGTGTTCTTTGTGAATTCCAGGAGTGGAAAGAAAGGAAAAAATTTCAAAAGCGCGTCATAGCAGCCAAGAAGAAACTTTGTGAACTGCAGCAGCAACATGTTTTTGACGGGTTTAGACATGTGGGAAAATTGCAAGGAAGAATACTTGCTGATCAGATAGTCACTGTAAATTCTAAATTGCTTCAACAGGCATTACGGAATATTGAGATGAACACTCTGAGGTAATTCTTAAGCTATATTAGCTGTACGTAATTTGGTTTTGATTCTTGTGAGGATTAACAGACATGACTTTGGACCAATCCAATTAAACACATTGCTGTGGTTTCTAATGATTGAGGCCAGGGAACATCTTGCACATTGCAGTGCTGTTGAACATACTTGTATATTTCAAAACAGCTTATGTTATGTGACTTTGATATCAGGCTTTGTCACCATAACTCCTAATCGCTTGAAAGTGCAGAAATGTTAAAATCTGTTTTGTCCTTTTTTTTATATGCAAGTCATATGGAATTCTTTGATTTGTGGTGCTTTTTCCTACTAGATCAAATGCTTAACAATTGCACCCATAGATACACGATGTCTGAACTACTAATCTTTCACTCTTCGTAGCCAGCTTTCCCACTTTATCAAGCTAGAGGTATGTGCATGCTGGAACATCTTTATCTTTCCTGTCACCCTGTGAAAAAGGAGGTGATTTTAACTGTGGATTTTTAAAAAAATTTCAGTAATGAAGGAGGTGATTTTAAATATGGCTTTTTAAATTAAGCTTTGGAGTTGACTTACTTTTCCTTACCACAGCACTTTAACCATTTAATTATTTTGGTGTTTTAATTCTGGTGTATTCTCTCTGCCAAAGCTGGATGGATTCATCAGAACTTCAGTAATGTGGGAGACTTGAGGGGGTGAGAAATGAGAAGATGTTTAGGTGAAACCCTCTACAGTCCTTTTTTTTAAAAAAAATTTTTGAATGCAATTGAATAAAACTTAATTTGCTGATTGGTCTCATTTTCAACTTTTCCAATTGGCTTAAAAAAGTAATTCTTATATATTTCGTATGTGCTATACATTATTTTCTTCCCCTTGCCTCCGTCCACTCGTCAAGGTGCCAGGAGCAATAGTTCTCTTTGGATCTGATTTATGCTTGTGTTGACCTCTGTTACATGAAATTATTTTTCTCAGCGATATGCAAATAAAAAGTCCATTAGAGAATTTGGGAAAATGCTTCTCTGCAAAAATTAGGGAGCAATCAGACGCATATTCAAAATTGCAACAGAAGGGCCTACACCTTGTGTCTCAAGGCAAGGTTGCTGTTATTTTGCTCTTGGAAGACAGTCAAGAGGCTAGGAGTTCTAATCAGTCTGCTGTTGATTCTGAGGGAAGTGAAGGAATGAACTGTTTGCTCGTGGAGGCACTAATGAGCGACAGCCAACAATTAGTGAAGGTGATCTGTTGTGATACAGTCAAATTCAACAAACTTTTTGTTAGTTTGGGTGGTTATATAGAAGACTTTCAGTATGCTGAACTGTTTAGCAGATGTGACTATCTGTACACTGTCGACATACAGAATGCTAAATTGTCCATCTGCATATGATGATCTGTATGCTGCACTGATATTCTTTTGAAGTATGTTAAAAGAGATCATCTCTTAGGCTTATAATTTTTTCTGGTTCTATTAGTTATAAATTTGGGTTCTGTCCTTCCTGTTAAACCGTTTTGGTAAATTAGGTTTTGGTCACTATATGATTGTGTTCAAGTCTGGATGAAATTATAAAAGGTACTAGCCATGTCTGCTTATTTCTTTGAAATAATGCTTGTTTCTGATATATGACTGAAACTCTGAAAATACTAGTGTCACACTTATAATTGGATGCTAAAATTCCTTTGATCCCATATAATTTTGGAGAAGAAAGATGTTGGAACTACTGTCATACAGCATGATGGAAGCACTGTGATACAGCATAATCTGACTTGTATAGTTTTTAATTGCAGAAATCGCGCCCTTCCGTTCCTCTGGTAGTGGTTTGTCCAGCCCATTCAATTGGTTCTCTTCAGGAACTCTTTTCAGATTACAGCCACTTTGATTTTGACCCTGATAAGGTGCATTATTGCTTTCAATCATATTCTGGCATTATTTTGTAAATTAACTACTCAGGCTGATGAAGCTGGGAGATATCCTGTGGTCAATGACATTCTACCATCTTCTATATTCTCGTTGACTTTCGCAAAGTAAATGCTAAAGATTTGCAAGTCACATGTAGCATTTGATCAAACTACTACATTTTTCCAGTCATAGTGCCTGCATTGGTTTGAACTTTCTTTTTTGTTGATGACTTTTCATTTTATGAACTAGTATGTCATATTTCTCTTAGAAGCTGTGTGAAGAAAGATAATGTATAAGAGAAAGTAAAAACATTTTCTAGTGATCTGCAGATATATTTGGAATAGCTTTTTGTATTCTTGCAGAGAGTTAATGCAGGGATTTAAGAACTTAAGTTGTTCTTTAGGTGACCATATTTTCTTAAATTGGACTGATCTTCATATTAAAAAGCCAGGAGGGCCCTTCTTTTTATCCTTCTGACTGTAACAATTTGATTTTGAGGCCTTTTGATTTGTTGACCTGATGCAGATTGCTGATTCTATTTATGCTCTTTCAGTCAGATGGGGAAAGTAAACAGTGAAGAGTTGATTTTTTCAGGAATCTGGGTTGAACTCTAATATGGCGTTCAAAATATAATTTAGAGAACTGGAATCTTAGACGTGGTTGCTAAAAAATATGATTCAGGAACATGCTGTTACTGTTGATTTGTACAATCTTATTTAGCAATACCATTGCTATGTTTTAATTAAATAGTTTCGAGGATGTAAAAATGTCTAGATCCTGTTCACCAAATCTGCTTCAAATTTTTGGCTTATTATGCGCTTGCTCTTATCATTTAAAACTATTTGTAGGTTTGGTTCTTTGAAGAAGAGAAGCTTCCAGTTGTTGGTGTTCCTCTCGAAGAACCCAAAAAGCATAAGATTTTGATGGAATCACCATGGGAGATACTTCAAACACCAGTCGGATCAGGAGGAGTGATTAGCTTCCTTTCATCCAATAACTTGTTGAATAACCTTAGTACACATGATGTGGATTATATTCAGGTCAGATATATTTCGTAGTGAAAGGTTCTGCATTTTTTGCTCTTATGTTCTGACAATTGAGATACTGCAGTCATATAATTACCCACAAATGCATGAAACCAGAGGATAAAAAAACTAACAGTTGTTCTGACAATTGAGATACTGCAGTCATATAATTACCCACAAATGCATGAAACCAGAGGATAAAAAAACTAACAGTTGTAAATCGAACTCAGAAACTCGTATGGTCTCGCTAATTGTTCAAAACAGAATTTATGATGGTCTGAAACGTATGCTTGTAATATGAGCATCTGCTTTAGTAATCATATAATTACCCGCAAATGCATGAACCCACATGATGAGAAAGGCTAACAGTTGTAAATAGAACTCCGAAACTTGTGTAGTCTCACTAGATGTTCAAAATGGAATTTATGATGGTCTGGAACATATGCTTGTAATATGAGCATCTGCTTTAGGTGTTAGTAGTCTGCATCTTTGTGCATCACTTCCCATTTTCTAGCTTCTGCCTGTGAAGCTAATCAGAAAAAGATTTCCAAATACAAATTGGCGTTTCAAAAAGGTGGCAAGGTAGCTGAAAGCAGCATTTCTCGTCCTAGTCACTCGTAATATCTGCTTTTTTTTCAGTGCTTCCGTTCTTTGTCATACAAAGTATCCCAGAAATGGATTTGAACCTGAACCATTTGATGATTTTAGCTGTAACTAAGCCATCCCTTGTATCCAAAGTCAATGCGGGTTCAAATGTTCAAATTTCTGTGTTGAATTTGCATGTCATTGACATTGATTTACTACCGTGGGATGCTGTTTCAGGTTTGTAATTACAGAGTTAGAGATAGTCGGAGACAAACGCTACTCGGGCTTGTTGATTCACGCAAAGCAAATGCTGGAGTCGAAATCACCGAGGCTATGGACCAAACAGAGAGAAATCTGAACATGGTATTTTCGATGAAATTTATGAAAAAATTAACGAAGCAGACGGATAATTTGCATTTTGAAGCTGTTCCAAAGGCAAGTGCACACACACAGAAGGTTGACACCGAGTGGGTTGATGTTATTCCGACTTCTCCAAACTCCTTGGAGTTTCGTTGTTCAATATACAGTTGCTTGAACTCTTGTCCTCCCAGTCAGGTTTCTGTGTTGGAGGTTACAGAGTGATAGATGAATTGTTCTTTATCAGCAAAAAGTCTCCTAAGCTGCAAATGCCAACTGATAATTCTCGTGAAAACACAGAGCCAGGGGGCTGATCTTTGAATAGGAAAAAGAGTGGATCCGCAGGTCCCAAATGAATTGGTTTTTATTCTCTTTTGGTTTCTTTTAAACATGGATTTGTGTGAAATTAGAGAAATTTGTTACAGTTGAGTCAATTTGGTTAAAATTTTGTTACAGCTAATCAAATCTAAGTATCTAAATATACAAAAAAAAAGGGAGAATTGTAGTTTTGGTCCCCAATGTGTAACCTGTGTGCCAAATTAATCCACAATATTTTGGTCAAAATAAGTCTAGCTCCCAAAATTTTTTATTTTAGGCAAATTGAGGACAACTAATGGAGATGAAACAATGACTAATAGTTAATATCAATTGACTCTGCACTTTTAGTCCCTAATGTTTGATTGTGAATCATTTATACATCACTAAATAGTGATATTAAGTAGTGATATTAAGAGTTGTAGCATGAATTGAGATACACATTAGGGTAAAATAGCATTAAATGGATAATAAAAATTCTAATTATGCTTCTTTTTCTTATTATTTTTAATTTTATTTCATTTACTCATGCTAATAATATATCATATGTTTCTTTTCTTTTCATTTGCATAGTTAGTCATAAATTTGGTATAACGTATGCATATTATTGTTTCCCACCATTAATTAAAACACTTTATATTAGCATAACATGATCATATTCTAAAAACCATCTTTGTTAAATAAGTTATAATTGGATGATAATATACCTATAACAAATAAAACATAAAGTAGTGGAAGAAAATGAGAATTCTAGTTTTATAATCTAAGTTTATTATAGTTACTATAAAAATTGGTTGCATGGCTTGTGTGCATAGGTTTCAAATTCTTGTAGTAAGCCATTATAAACTTATGAAAACTATTGAAGGTAAGCATCAATATGAAGTAGTTTTAGGAATTCTTAAGAAAGCTATTTTTTATTTTTTGTTGTCTTTCCTGCTAATTAGAAAACTAATGTTCCAATATTGTAGTTTTAAAGTATTTATTTTAATATCTATGTCTATTGATAATCATTTAGTGGTGCATATAATGTGTATGAAATGCCAACTTAATTTCAAACTCAATTGATAACATATTAAAAGGCCAAAAAAAAGATCAACTTAATTTGCAAAAAGTATGTATTCCTTATACTTTAAAGTGATATTTAATTAAGTTTTTAATTATCATTATAAATAAAAATAATAAAATTCATTATCAATTAATTATTAATAGTGAGAAATAATATATATATATATAATACTAAATTTGAGACTAACTATATAAAAGAAAAAATATGATATATTATTAACATGAATAAATGAAATAAAAATGGAAAAAAGAAGAAAAAGAGGTTTGAAAGACTAGAATTTTTATTATCCATTGAATACTATTTACATTCTAAATTGCATCTCAACACATCCTAAAACCCTTAATACCACTATTGATAAATTAGGGAAGCTTTATGATTGAAAATCAAAATATTGCGGTAATCCGTTTGGATTAACTGTTTTTTAGGGTGTTTTTGAAAAATTTTGCTGTAGCAGAGTTTTTAGATTATATTTTGGGATATTTTCAGAAAATATTTTGGGATATTTAAGAGTAGAAGAGTTTCTAGAATATATTTTGAGATATTTTTTAAAATTTTAAAAATATTTAAACTAATTTTTAGATTACCTTTTAGAGTACTTTTTAAAAAATTTTATTGTATTTGAAAAACTCAAAACTAGTTTTTGAAAAATGCTCTCATCAATCCAAACAGACATAAATTGACGATGTTGACGGTTAGTCATTATTCTATTTTTGTTATTTGTCCTAAGTTTGCCTAAAATCACAAATTTTGGGAACTAAATTTATTTTAACTGAAACATTGAGAATCAAATTTGCACAGAGACTAAACATTAGAGACTGAAACTACAAATTTTCCAATAAAAATTTGTTCCTTTCTATTTTAATACTTGTCTTGATTAACTGTACCAAAATATCGCTTTTGCAACAACTTGCTCGACTTCCGGTTACTTGGAGTTTTAAAACTTGGAAGCGTGATTTCCTCGGAAAAAAAAACTGTAGAAAATAGTGTACTAAAATCTCCGCCGCTCTTTAACTAGACCTCATTTCCTAACCGTTGATCATCCATACTAAACTTTTTTCAACTAATAATCCCCCAAAACCCTAGCTTCGACCAAGCCTATCTGGCTATTATATAAGCCTCAAACAACCCTTTCCATTCCAAACCTGGGCGGCTCCGCAGAACCCTAATCCACAGTAAGCCCTCAATCTTCGGCGGCCGCTGCCGCTTTTTTCTTATTCTTCCCCGCGCTGCGCTGTTCTTTACAGACGCTTATAGATAGATTGGTGATTGTGATTTGTGTGTGGAATGTGCAGGTTAAGGAGGGAAAAGGTAAGAAGAATCAGCAGCGATGGCGGTACCTTTGCTTTCGAAGAAGATAGTGAAGAAGAGGGTCAAGAAGTTCAAGCGACCCCAGAGCGACCGAAAAATCTCCGTCAAGGTATATCACCGTGATTCACTTGAAAAAATTGTGCTTTTTAATTTAATTTTTTTTTTACAATTTAGGAAACACACTATTTAAGGCATTTGCAGATTGATGTTTATTTTAGTGTTTTGTTTGCGAAATGGGAAAATGATTGTGGAAGCTTTAAAGAAAATGATAAGAAATGTAGAGGAACTAAGTTGGAATCTTCGATATTAGGTTCAGATTTTGTTTTGTGTTTTTAGTTTTTTTTGTTGTAATTAGTAAGAGGGTATGTTATTTTTCTGTTGTGATTGGTAGTAGTTTGAATTATTTGGAGGTATTGAGGAATATGATGATGTACATTGTCGCCCCAGTCTTACTTGCATCTTGAGATGCAAATTGGTGATTGACATATTCTATATCTGATTCCTTTTCTGTATAATTATTTACATTTTTTTTAAATTGTCAAATTTGGTCTTTGGGTTATTTTTAATAGGGTTCTCATATTGCAATGAAATTTGCTTGATGGAGATATGCAACGAGGTGTGATGATGCTTATCCACCTATTCTGCATTCTGAATGATGAATTATCATACATGCACTACCATCTGATCTCTGTTGTATATCTCATTTTGTGATGTCATTTCTAGAGTTACCTTTTTTTGGTGCGTTTTGGGGAGGTTTAGTTATTCTAATGATGACTTTTGGATGGTAACCAGCTAGCTAATGTGATATTGGCCAGCAAAAGAATTAGGGCATGTTATTTCTGTCAAAAAGTCCAAATATCCATTCTATTATCCGTATTTTTTTTATTATGTGATTCTACGCAATCTATGATGACGGTCATTAGTATTACTGATTTAACTGTGATTATCACAAACATTTTCACCATCTTTCGGCTGAGATTGCGTTTAAGGTTATTTTTTTATTTTCATTTTTTGAATTCTATGTGTACTTGTATCAACTGTTGCATTCCCAAATTGGGATGTTTGCCCGTGGTATCTAATGTCCAGACTTTTATTGGTTGCTGGATGTTTCGTTTTGAGGGCAGAAATTAATCTAGAAAACAGGTCTTGCGACACAGTTAGCTTCAAACATGATAAGCTTTCTGTTACTATATCCCTGCTTACATCTTCACATATCATGATGTGTTTTAGTGATGCTAGTTATTATATTCAAGATGTTTATTTTGTTGAATTAGTAACTGGGAGAAATTATTATGGCTTCTTTTTTAATGTGGTATGAACTTGCATATCGAAAATCCTGTTTTAACCTTTAAGTAGACGCCATTGTGTTGACTGTAACCTTTGGGATTTGGGTGGAAGGTAGAAGCAGAATTGTTGTCTCTTAAACTAATGCACGTCATCTCTTGCCCCTCAATTTCCAAAAATAAAACACATACTGCAGTTTTACATGTTTTTGCAATGTTTCACTCTAGAGCACTGCTTGCTGATCATGAACTATTGTTCTATGACAGACCAATTGGCGCAGGCCTAAGGGTATTGACTCTCGGGTCAGGAGAAAGTTCAAGGGATGCACTTTGATGCCCAATATTGGGTATGGATCTGATAAGAAGACTCGCCATTATCTTCCCAATGGTTTTAAGAAGTTTGTTGTGCACAATGTCAGTGAGCTTGAGTTATTGATGATGCACAACAGGTAATAATGCATTCAACCTAAGTCAAACTGTCTCTTATTTTTCTATACTTGGAACTTTGGACTTATATTTTTGTATGGAGTTTGGTTCATCTTGATGGTTTGTCTTCTGAACATCTATTGTTTATGTTACCCAGGACTTACTGTGCTGAGATTGCACACAACGTGTCCACAAAGAAGAGAAAAGAGATAGTGGAGCGTGCAGCTCAGCTAGATGTTGTTGTTACTAACAAGCTTGCTAGGCTGCGGAGCCAGGAGGATGAATGAGCTTTTTGGCTTTCATGCGCTGAACTTGGTTCATTTTGATTATCATGCCTTTTTGTTTACGCTATCCCTTGTTAGTAACATTGTAATTTTGACAGATGAGATGGTTTAGAGCGTTCTATAATGTCTCATGCATACAGATATACAATATGGTTAGTGCATTTATTTTTATGTAGTAAAGTGATTTTGTCTTCTTAAGTTGATATCCTTGGGATTTTTCCTGAAGTCCGTTTGGTAAGTTTAGTCGCAGGATGTGGCTGGGGCCTAGTTACTTTCAGATTTTGTTACTGGTTATATGTTGACGTTTGTGTTTCAGCAACACGAGAATGATGATGGCAAGGACTTGTTCCTACGGGCAATGGAAACCTAGCGTTGCTGGAAAAAGTGAAACAAGCAGATTTTTTTTCGATGTTTTTCTTTTTTGATGCGTCACCGGGAAATGTTTTCCAAACCATATCAACTAACTGTAACACGGAATTCGGTATTACTCGTAATACTGTGTAGGTAAGAGGAATAATTGGTAACTATTTGTAATAGATTTGTATATTACAAGGTTTGATCACTACATGTTGGCAAAATTGGCATTTTCTGCAAATATAGAAAGTATCTCATCAGGTAGGTGCATAATAACAAAGATTTATGATAACATAGTAACAGAGATTTATTTCATACGCAATATGAATAAGATGGTTTATGACTGGAATTAGTCATATGACCATTCAGAAACTAACATATGGAACATGCATGTGGATGGTTTATGACTGGAATTAGTCATATTTTTTTTTGTCAGTAACGATACATTTGTATAACTTACTCTATCCTAATCTAGGGAGGAGGCTAATCTAGGGAGGAGGGGGAGCCTAAGGAGACTGGAATTAGTCATATGACCATTCGGAAACTAACATATGGAACATGCATGTGGAGTTGCTGCAGAACCGTGTAATCATTAGAAAGCTGACATAAAACAAGCACATGAAGCGTATGAATGGTGCTGAACCATATAACCGTTTGAGAACTAGCGTACAAGCACTTGAATTTAGTGCAGAACCACAGAGTCCGAATTTAGTGCAGAGCCACGGAGTCCGTTCAGCCAGAAGGCCAGAATTACACTATTGGAGGCTATCACACACATTCTGGATTGAGCTAAATGTGCAAAGTGAACAAGCACCTTAAATTAGCTTTGCAGGTAGTCCGACTGGTTCAGTTACCAGCAGTGGATTCCCGTGTGCTATTTCGTTGTGTATCCTTGGAGCAAAGTTCTACAAAGTCTTACCATGTGTATCTTTAGAGCAAGACTTTACAAAACTTTAGGGGATTAGTCTAGTCAAAAGGATATTCCCAAATGAAAAAAAAAGCACCTTAAATTAGTGCAGAACCATAGAATCTGCAAAGCTCAATCAGAAACACACTCCACGGAGACTATCACGCAACACTGATGATTGAACTAAATGTGCAAGTTGTAAAGGGATTGAACCCCGTTAGGACTGCACCTTATGTGTTGCTGGGTAGCTAATAAGACGAGTTGGTTTCTTTAAGAACATGTTTCGATCGACTTGAGTGCTGGTATAGTTGTATTGTGTGCGATGTGATCTAGTTATTATGCATCTTTAAATTTTTGATGTACAATCATATTACAATGTTGTACTAGATGTATCTGAACTACTTAGATTTGGATTACACGATTGTGATGCAAGAGAGTTTCTGAGCTGAACTAAATTTAGTGAAATTTTCGCTTCTATTCTGCTGATTTTATGCAGCTTGTGCTGATTCTTATCAAAATTCTTAACCTTTCATTTTTGATGGTTCTTATTTCTGTTTTTGCCTTTATGCTGCTGATTTTAACCGGATAGGGGGAAAGACACTAAGAATCATCTCCTGATTACTGGGCTGACCTCAGGATTGGTGTTTCTACATTTACACTATTTTTTGGTTTATAGATTTTCATGTGATTTTAGTCTTCTTTACTATTTTTGCTTTGTTTTTGTGTACATTTTTTTAATTACAAGTTAGTAATAATTGCAAAAAAGGGATTGTTTTCCAATGAGAATGGTTGAGAAAATTCATAAGAAACACATAAATTCTTTTCTCTGCAGTGTATTGTTTTCCTTTTTTTATTTTCCAATTTAGGGCTATCTACGCTTGTAATTCACAGTAAACCTAAAGAATCGTATGAAATCCCAATCAAACTTCAAATAATCCCTCAATGAACCATTCAAAATCTGACTTAACTGACTGCTGCTCAGACCTACTTAAGACGTATGTTGTCCACGCACAAGAAACCATTTTTGTCTGAGTGCAAAATTTTCTTTCAACCAATATTCTTTTCAAGCCCCAGTGTCATCCTTGTAAATTAAGTTGTTAACATCACCTGAAAATTAGTCATCAGTTTATATAAGGATGATGAAGATGTTTTCTTCTTGGCATTTTTTTACCAAGTGTCAAACGCACAAATGATCATATGACTCAACCTTTACCAACTGAACAACAATGATTATTCCATTATCTTCATCTAAAATGAACGTCTTAAGCTTCTCACATATCGCTGCGGAAAATGTCTAAAAAACCCATGCAAAGAAATTAGCACCCTCACAAAAATACATCACTACCCTATAATTGTTCATGCCAAGGAATAATGCCAGTAATCTCAAGGCTTTCTTCAATCCATAGTTCTGTCAAAAGGGTCAAGGGATATGACTAATATGATCAAGGATCTTTTAGTCGACGAGTTTGAAAAATACACTGACAAGCTACAAGACTTCCCATGTTTCAAGTCATTTTTGTGACTGTTACTGAATATACATTAATGTTTCTTCTAGTAAATCCCACAAATTCTCACCCCAAGCTTGTGTAGAGAGATGAGCTTCTTTGGGTTGTACTCTTGCATCATTAATTGGCTAAGTCCAGTTCAACAGATCGAGCACGTTGTTTAGGTTTGATGGCAATAAGCAAGACATTTATGATGAAACAAGATGGTGGTTATGCTTAGCTTCGAAAGAAGTAACCTGATCTCTGCCATGCTGGAACAGCTGGATGATTATATGACTGGAGATCCGTTCAAGTTTCCTTGCTTGGTTTCTTCACCAGAAAATCCCTCAATCTTTACTTGTAGCCTTCTTTCCAACAACGCATTTACATTTGTTTGGATTGTGATTTTTCACAGAAAAATTTTTACGTTTTCCATTAACACATTTTCTAATTACCTTTTTATTTCACATACATCAAATCGCTACAGTACTTTTTTTCTGCAAAAACTCCTGAAAATAGCAATCCGGACTATCATGTATTTTCTTGCTTCGTATTATTTTTGAATACTAAAATTAACAGCTGCAGCATAGCTTCATAGCAAGTATGTGCATCTTTGAATCGAGTCAAAGTCCACTCCCAGATTTCAGTTGGAAAAGATGAGCTAGCCTGTCAGATGGCAATGTAATTGTTCCCCATTTCCTTTGGGGAACTTTCCATAAACCTAAAGAAATTAATAGTTACAAGATATACAAGTAAATAGAAGAGCACTATAGGTATTCTGACAATTCTTCTGGTCTCTTATACCTTATGCTTCTTCTCTAAATTCTTCTAGTCTATTTCTCTTGATATCCAAGCTTAATTTAATACGATTGCATATAATATCATCATCGAGGCCATAATGTTGTTCTTTTCATTTGAAAATGCATCAAAAGTACAGATGATCAAGCCAAGAGAAGAAGGCAAGAAAATGGAAATCTACGTATCAGATCCTTTAAAGCTATGTTACTCTTTCTAATCTCTTTAAACTATCTCCTTGAGTGTCTTCCAATCATCAGTCAACTAACCATATAGTGAAAATTTTTTGCCAGAGAAGATATTCCCTTTGTAGATGTCAAACCAAAATAAATTACGCAAAAAGCTCACTATCCAAGAAATATTGACCAAGATTAGTGATCAATTTAAGAAGGAAATTCCATCTTGGAAGTTCAGTAACAGTAACAAGTCAAAAGCTATTTGAGAGGCAATATAAAGAAGGGAAACGTAATGAATCAGTGGTAATCATACTATGATTCTCCAACAGTTATAGAAGAAAATTGTAACAACTCAAATCTCCAAATGCAATGCCTTATCAAAATAAAGAGACCATCAATCTATGGTAGTCTACTTTCCAGGGGAAAAACAGCTATCAATTTCAGAAAGAGAACTCCTGACAATGGCAGTATATACAGTAAATCGAAGAAGATGACCTATCTCTCTATCTTCTTTATGGTTTCCCTCCGCTTTGCTTTACACACACACTAGATTAAAACTAAATAATGGATCAATCATTTGATTAACATCTTATACCAACAATGAAATTTAATGCAATTACTAGCTATCAAGTTCGAACATGAGCTCTATGATGCTTTTTTTTTTCATTCAAACAAATAATCAATGACTTCTTGGCAAACTAAAACATTGTGGCAGAATTGCTATCCTCAAATTCTTCTATCTTATTTTCTTCTTCATTTGAATTACAAGCCCACAACAAATAAACTTTCTACAAATAAGAGATATACCTGTTATATTGGTGAAATCAATTGAGACATATTTTTCTCCTTCTTTGTCTTCTTCTTCTTATCCTGTGTGACCTTGGCTTTTTAGTCAGACGTGAAAGTTTAGGGCCAAAAGCCAATCTGTCTTCCTACACATTTTCCAATCAATTATGTATTAAAATAGGATGGAAATGTCAAAGGATGCTATTGATCTTCAGCTAATTGGAATTTGATATGCTTTTCAGTGATATGATAATCGTGGAGAGAAGGAGACTTTACTAAGCAACCTTAACCACAGCTACCCAACCAAAGTTAACTATCAGGGCCAACCAAAAATCACATAAGCTATTGATATTGGCAAAGTACACATGTCAACAACAATGAAAGCCTATACTTAGGAGAACTGGAGGTAATTTGTATGGAGAGGAGCTTAATCTTGTCTTGATCATACTACCAGTAGTCCCTGCAGGAACATAACCCATCCCTGAAATGATGAAAGCGAGTAGAATCTCGAAGAATGATTTCACGATTAGCAATTATTGCTATTACCTTGATGGCAGAGTGGCAATCCTCACACACACGTAGATTCTTCATTACTGTTATAGCACTTCTCTCCTCACCGTCAATGAGTGCAAAGCAAATAGCAAGCCTCTCACTATGATATGACAAGATTGATTCTTTTTGTTCATCCTCCACATCATGTAAAGCCAACCTTCGATCAGGGACATACCCATACTCCTTCAACTTTTCCCCTAACCACTCTAACTTTTGATATATTTTGCTGCTCAGAGGATGTGACTTATCACCAGACACAAATATGTGTCGCACACCTTTTTGAGTCACCCAACTGCATCCAGGCTGTTTAATCGTTCTCCTTTTTTTCATTTGCACCCTAGTTCTTGCAACATCCTCCCATCTACCAGCATAAGCATACATGTTGGACAATAATACATAAGCAGAGCTACAATCTGGATCTAAAGAGAAAACATCTTTTGCGACTCTTTCAGCTAAATCTAAATTACAATCTTTCCTGCAACCATTTAGGAGAGAAAGCCACATTGACAAATTTGGTCTCATGGGCATGTTTCTTATCAAATTCTCTGCTTCTTCCAATTCTCCACACCGGCAGAGTACATCCAACATACAAGCATAGTGCTCAAGCTTCACCTCCATGGTTTTGTGTTGCCGTAGATAATAAAAGAAATATCTTCCTTTCTGAAGCATACCACTATGGCTACAAGCTGAGAGCAAACCTGTGAATGTAATATCATCAGGGCACACTCGTGCACGTACCATTTGGGCAAAAAAGGTGAGTGCCCACTTACCACATCCGTGTTGTGCGCATCCAACAATAATGGTATTCCATGATACTATGTTTTTGTCTGAAATCTCCTTGAATATGACTATCCCGTCCTTTAAATTTCCACATTTAGAATACAATACAGCTAGAGAATTACCCACAAAAGCATCAGTGTTCAATCCAAGCTTGACTGCTGCACCATGCATTTCTTTACCCTGATCAACATCTTCCATTTCAGAACAACAATTTAAAGCACTTGTAAAAGAAGATTGATTTGGAAGAACCCCATTTCTGTACATGGACACCACAACATTCAATGCCTCTTCATACATGCTGTTCATACCATATCCCGTCAAAAGGGATGTCCATACAGCTACATTCATGTGCAGCTTCTCATTAAATACTTTAAGAGAATCATCCATTTTCTCGCAATTAGCATAAAAAGTGACAAGAGAAGCACTGACATATGCATCAAAAAGGCATCCCAACTTCAATATGTACCCATGCACTTGAACACCTAGATATAAGTCTAACATATTTGCACAAGCTGTAATTACGCTGGAAAAAGTACTGGAAGAGGGCACAATCCCAAACCCCACCATCTTTGCAAACATCAACAGAGCCTCATCAGTCCTCCCATGCTGATCAAGCCCACTAATCATCGAGGTCCATGATATGACATTCCTAGAAGGCATCATATTGAATAACTTCATCGCATCGTCCACTCTTCCATTTGCAAAATACCCATAGATCATTGCATTCCATGCTGCTACATCCCTCACAGGCATCCCCAAAAACAACCTCTCAGCCTCTTCAACTAGTCCAACTTTTAACAATCCGCTCATCGAAGTAGTCCAGGAAATCACATTCCTCTCAGGCATTGCATCAAACAGTGTCAAACCCATCTCAACTTCCCCACAATCGAAACACCCCTTCATCATTAAATTCCATGTTACTATGTCTTTCACAGGGATTTCATCAAACAGTTCCAATGCTTCATCGAATCTACGATTTTCCAAATACCCAGATAACATCCTAGTGCATAAGTACACATCTGGTGTTATAATTTTATCAAAAATTGCTCTTGCTTCATCGAGTTTTCCGTTTTTTATGCGATAATGCAGGACTGAATTACAACTGGGAGCACTTAATGTAGAGTATTTTGCAAAGCGCAACAAAGATTTGAAGGGCTTTATGAGAAGAATTGGGACAAAATTTCTTTGGATGGTTGATGATCTTGACATATAGTTTAACTTTTGAAATAAGGCGCGAAGAAACAGCATATCGATTCATTGGCTTAGCCGTTAGATAGTTAACATTAGATTATGGTGAAAAACAGCAACTAGGCCCGCTATGACTTGTGTCTTCGGGGGACTACAAATTGCATTTTACATATTTAATCCTTTAATTTTTCCTATGCTTCTTTTTTCCCCTGCCTATTTTACATTATTGAATTTCTTGATTTTCACCTCGAGGAAGAAGAGGATTGCAAGATAATCCTAGAGAGAGAAAGGGAAACAATAAAGTGCATCTTCTTTTAATTTTTTTTTCAACTTAACCTACATATATTTTCACTATTATCAATTAGTCTCTCAACCTCTTAACTTATTTTGATGGCAAAAACTTAGGTAGATCTGGTCTTGTAGATCATGTAACCCAAATTTTATCGTACCATCAATTCTTGAGTTGGCGAGATAATATGGCAAAATTTAGATTACAAAATCTATATAGATCGGGTCTACCCAAAAGTTTGCCTATTTTGATAGAACCAACCCCAAATTTCAAAATTTCACAAATTTAATTGCTAAAGAATGGGTCAGTGGGATGTAGGTACTACAATGCACATCAAGAATAATGTTCGAAAGAGATGCCTCTAAACTTTGGGGTAATAAATAACTAAAAAACCTTTTAGCACCAAACTTTGGGGTAATAATACTTTTTCCCCTGAACCAAAATAAAATGTATACTTTCCCTCTTGAATTTCAAGGTTTTTTGGGTTTTCTTTTAAACCGTGTTTAAAACTGTGTATAATAAAATGCAAATTTTGGTCCTTATATTCAAGGACACATCATCCCCAAACTTTAGGGGCAGTAATAGTTTATTCCCCAAAATCAAATTGATATTATACACTTCGACCACAAATGTCAGTAACTTAGAATTTTCTTATTCTTAATTCATGCATGACTTAACATACCACAACGTGTAATTTGGTTAATATGATTCATGACCATATAACTTAATTTATAATTTGTTTTTGTCAATTGCAAAGAGATGCTTAACACCTATTTCTTTCACAACTATGTAATCCCCAAAATCATTAGACTCTGACTCAAGAATTATGAGATTTGTCCTTAGATTTACATTCCATTGCATTCCATTCGACGGGGTATCATTTTTTCTCTTCAATCTGAATATTGTCAGGCATACAAGTTATATATATATATATATATATATACACATATACATATACATATAGGCACACACACTCAATGATTGCTCATTAAATCTGTTCTTTAAGTGCTTGAGTTCTTGCTTTTGACAGTTTGAAGACACATGGAAAGTATCAATTATCCAATTTCAAAGGTTAAGCACTAGGAATATTCTTTGCTTACTAGCATTTCTTCACTCCTTTTGGGGAATACAAAATATACCGAATCCCTGGTGTTAATAATTTTCAATCCTGACAAACTTAAACTTTTGCATTTTAAAATTTTTGAGCCACCTAATGTATTCATTAAAGATTGCAAAAGGGGATGGAGAGAATAAAGTTTTCCTCACAGATAGAATTAATAAGACCAAACTAAAAGTGCCTGATCAAACAAGGGATCGGAACTTAGGTTCCTTTCCTTGAGCATGAAGCATTTCCTTTACAACCCCACGAAAGCCCTTTTTTGCAATTCAGCCTTAGAAGAAAGGAACCAAGTTCTTCTAAGACATTAACCACTTATAAGACCCCAAGAACTTGCAAGAAACACATGTAGGTGTAAAGAACTTTGTAGAAAAATACAATTTTCTGCCCCCAGCACCAGACTAGCTCAGATAGCCAATTTTCCAAAAACCCTCTCATATACATATACATATATACATATATACATATATACATATATATATATATATTAACCTTCACTAACAAAAAATGGCTGTTGCGGCAATGAGACCTGTCGCCGGACTCCTACTAGCTCTTAATTTCTGCATGTACGTCATAATTTTGGGCATTGGTGGCTGGTCTTTGAATAGAGCCATTGATCATGGTTTCGTCATTGGTTAGTATACATCCAAATTTACCTTAATTATAGTAGTGATACTAAAAACAAAAATTTATGGAATTTTTTTTTTTTGGGATATATGGTAATGAATTCTATGGAGGATTATTTTTGCAGGTGCCGGATTTGACTTACCAGCACACTTTTCACCTATATACTTCCCCATGGGAAATGCAGCCACTGGATTTCTTGTGCTGTTTTCCTTGATTGCTGGTGTTGTAGGAGTAGCATCTATCATAACTGGAGTAAACCATCTTCGTTTCTGGGACATTGATAGCTTGCCCGCTGCTGCTTCTGCTGCCACAATTGCCTGGAGTCTAACGCTTCTGGCCATGGGGTAATTTCTTTAACCACAATTGTACATTTCACTGCTAGGGGGTGATCAAATTTGAAATATTCATTTCTTTCAATTTTCTTTTTTTTTTTTTAATAAATAAAAGCATATCTTCATTAGGATATATAGTTGATTGAAAAATAGAAATATCATAGAATTCCACGTTTTTGGACCGTTCACTGACATGAAAATAAATGCATCGATTTTTCCAGCGTTGCTTGTAAAGAGATTGAACTACGCATCAGGAATGCCCGTCTGGTTAGTATTCCACATGCATTATATTTCTTTTGGTAAAATTTGGAAATGGAACGAAATTCATGTCGAAAATAAATTTCTTTCTTTCTCAGAGAACTATGGAAGCATTCTTGATCATTCTCTCAGCCACTCAACTCTTGTACATTGCTGCCATTCATGCTGCGTCAACAAGAAGACGAGTCTAATCAAAACCCCTGTTCCAGTGTGTGATCTGCGTGTTTTGGTGTTTGAATTTTTTTTTTTTTTGAAAATTTTTTAATCAATTTGTTTGTACAAATTTAGCCTCAAGACTGGCAGTTTCTTTCATAAGCCCTGCGGATTTGATTCAATTTGTTTGATACATTTATTGTGGATGTAAAAAAGTATGATTGCTTAATACTAAATTAGCTTCACTGTCTTATAAGCATCTGAGAAGTTAATTTTTTTTAAAAAAAAAAAAAAGCAAGAGAACATCACTAAAAATCTGCAGTAACAAATTTTATAGGCCAATATATGAAAAATCTATGCCGTATATATACATTATTCAAGGGAAAAAATTTGCCTTGCCATATTCAAGATCAAAAACCACCTCAATGAATTAAGTAGTATGATAAGCCATCATGACATTTAAACCATGTTGTGAACAGATCAAAGTTAAAATTAAATAGTTCTTGATTTGGATTTTTCTTCATTTACTCGTCTATTTGTCTACATCCAAACAACTAAACGTTAAACAAGATTATCCAATGAATGAAAATATAAACTATAATTTACGATTGTAAGGTTTGTTTGGATTGTAAGTTATTTGAGATATTTTTACTGTAGTACTTTTTGTGATGTGATGTATGTGAGATAAAAAGGTAATTAGGAAGATAAAAAGGTGTATTGGAAATTGTAATGATGATTTAAGCAAATATATTTGGGAAAATAATCAGCTGTCGGTGTATTATCTAAGTCATTTTAATTGGATTAGAGTAATTTGCCAGGTTTTGCATAGGCAAAATTTGGATGGCCTAGATGAAGTGAAAACTCGGAAAATTTCGGAATTGCTTTGATCGAATTGTGAAACATTATCCACAGGACTAAGCCACTGGCCATTTGGTCCAGTGGTCATCCCCTTCTTTGGGGATACTGGAGGTCAGGGGTTCAACCCTTGCCTCCCACAACTTGCCACTCTACGTGGCTGGTCTTTGCCCCCGCGGGGTAGCTCGAGCGGTCCACTCCCCCTCCTTAGGGTATGGCAACCTTCCTGGCTTGTCCAGGGTTCGAGTCCCGCTGTTAACGTGTTCGGTGTGGAGTGGGGCCTCCTCTCCCGGGCCGCAGGAGATTAGTCGGATCTCGTAAGGATTGACCCGGACACCCCTGTGTCGACAAAAAAAAAAAAAAATCCACTGGACTAAAATTGCAAGTCGCCTACCACTTGAGGAGTACCTAAGATTTGGAAAACGCGTCATGATTCTAATCAGAATAAAGAATCTTACATTTATTTCTGCCGAAATTAATGTTAAAAGAGGGTAAAATTATTCACAGTCATGATCAGATGATTAGCATGTTTGAATAAGTATGGGAATAAAACCAACATGTATATCTATTGGATTAATTAGTTGTGGTTAAGTTTACATGGAAAAATTATAATTATGAATTTCCTTTAGATTATCAAGCTCTAACACCTTTAGAAAGCGTATTAGTGTCTCAAAGATCTACTTCAACTGGGTAAAAACATTAACTAGATGAGTCTGGGATTGGAAGCTCAAGGCCACCCTACTCCTCTCCCCTTAGTTGTGATTAAGTTTATGTACAAAATTACAATGACTATCTGGCCAATAATAATGATTTTACTTGAGACTTGTCTAACCATAACACCTTTAGAAGGCATATTGTTGTCCAGAAAACCAAAAATAGAAGAGGAATCTAACAAGATCAAAATGTAACATCTATTTGTGGCCTTGAGGTTCAACTCTCAAGCCCACCTCTTTCTTTCCCTCCACTATAGTTTGGAGTCTTAATTTTTTCTTTTTTTTTTTTTGGTGTAGAAGGGGAATGATTGAATTTAAGAAGCGCAGAAGGGAAAGAGGGGATTTGAATAAAGTATTATTCTATTAGTGGGGGCATATAACTCCAAATCATTATCATCTTACCTCTTGTTCATCCTGAGATAACTTGTATCACTTTTCGCCCAATGAGATTATTTTATTTCCTATATGGGGGATTGATTTAGTTAGGTAAAATGTATCATCTCATATATAAAATGCAATCAAACATGGGATATCATAGGATTAATAATTCAATCTCGTGTCATCCCATAAACCAAATGAATCCTAAAAAAAGAAGAAATTTGGTGAACGGGAGGGTGCACATTTTACACCAGACAGTCAGACAATTTAGATTTTGTGCTATTTAATTAATTATAGAAAATTCTCCATTTAGTCATGTGGATTTTGTTAGTCGAACAATGGAAGCCTTAAATTAAGGCCCTTAATGGTGAATGCTACCATATTTGTGGGATTACAAATTTTTTCTTATAAAGTGACATCTATGTTAGTTTGAAATAGATCTAATACTAACTTTTTAACGAGTAGCTATTGCATAATTCTTGAATAGATGTGAGAATTTAATTAATTTGAAGAAGGAATTGTAAATAAGTGTGCATGTACACAAACTACAAGTATAGATATTCGATAATCAATCAACATAGAAAGATTGATTAGTGAAGATTTATTGCTTATTTAAAGCTTCCCAGTAAAACTGAAGTACATAATATAATCCATATGCTCTCAAATCCTCCCCACCCTACAACACCCCAAAATTTTTGTTAGATGCTATGAATGACAACATTGAGCCCTGATTTGTAAATTAGCGAAATATAGGAATCAATCAACAAATTTTATCTTGACTAATAAAAATGCTACAAATAAGATTGTGGTACTCACTAATTCTACATTATATATAATTTAAATAAGATTGTTTTGGGTGGGGGGGGGGGCTTTATTTGTGCAATTGGCAATACTTCATTGATCAAAGACCAACTTCTCATGCGATTCTTATTTAACCGATGTATGGTAATAATCAAATTATAAATGAATGACGATTAGGTACTGGAGATTTACACTTATCCAAAGCCAGTCAGTAATTTTGAAGTACAACAAAATTGGCCAATCATTAGGAAAGATTGCATTGCAAGAACTCTTTCCAAATTCGTCTTCATCAGAAAAAGGAAAAGAAAAAAAACTTTCAATTTATTCACCTCAATTCTAAGCAAATTTGTCAGATTATAGTTCGTGATCATATCTTCCAAAGCTCAATAAACACGACCTATTAATTAAGGAGATCATGACGAGACGAGAGTCAAGAAAGAAGTATCGCACAACAACCAAAAACGTCATCCAGAAAATACCTTCTCAATCACTCGGCCCTGATGATGACGAGATGAACAAAGGGTTGCAGAAGCAGGTTTCCGGTCAAGAATTTAAGCAAGAATTGCTTTGTCACTCATAGGATGCAAACGAATCGAGCTGCTCGCGAGGTTGGTCAACATTCGACGAGCTCGAGTGGCTTGTTTATAACACGAGTCGAGTTTGAGCCATCTGTACGAAAGCTCGAGCGGCTCGCGAACTGCTCGCAAGTCATACGAAATTACATAAATATCCCTACTTATATATATATATACATAGTATTAACGCGATAAACTGAAATTTAAACGTACTATTTACAAAAGGTGGTCTGCCCTCCAGGACTCTTGTTTCTAGGGCTTATGAATGCAATATAAGAAAATAAAACAATGGTTAGTTTAATAAACAACACATAACAGATTGGATCAACAAAATAATACATAAATATAAGATAAAAAAGAAAAAGAGAGGGGGTAAAATCCCTCCCCTTGTGTCTAGTGTTCTTAATAGGGTATATGAAAGCTCTATCTTAGGTGATTTCTAAATGGATGCATGAGGTTGGGCTCACTAATGCATCTAAACTCGATAAAGTTTCAGATTCCCAAACCTTCAGACAAAAGGGCGAAGGGTCCTCAATTCCAAAGTTTTTAGTGGGTGGCTCGAGTGACCCCTTTGACATTACTACGTGCATGTCGTGCCACGGTCACATGTTCAAGTGGATCGATCCTAATCCTAACAGGGAGGAGTGGTGTGATAACCACTAAAAGAAAATAAGATAAAAGGTTAAAAATAATAACGTATGCACGTATGAAGTGCTCATTTGAGGGGAAGGAGTAATACCCTTAAACATGCATGAAGGCTCTATGGTAATGTCGCTCCCCATCCCCAAATGCTAAGTGCGATACAAATAAGTAAATAAACAAAAGTAAATAGATAAACCATTTATCACATACACAAAAAATGAGGAACGAATACTAGTGTGAAATGTAAAACATTCTGAAAAAAAGAAAAATGCAACCTAAAACATTCAAATATGATAAATGAAAGGGTTAGAAAGATAAAAAAACAACTAAACCAAGTGCTTGGACTCTCTAGCGTCCCCAGTAGAGTCGCCAAGTTGTTGCGCCCTATTTTTCGCGATGGAAAAAAAATATTATTACAAAAGATTTGGTTTTATTTAAAATAAGTGAAAAGAATATGTGAAAAGGGACCTAAAATGAGACTTTAAAAAATGCGACAGTTTGGGTCCAAAAATTTAGTCAAAAGGATTTTAAAGAAAATAGGAGTCGCCACTTGGTATTGAGTTTGAGTGTACCAAGTCACCCCAAAAAATATTTTTTAACAAAAATAAAATAAAATAAAACTCCTTTCGACAACTACAGGTCTTTGAAAAACAAGAGAAAATAGGTTCGGAAGTCACAGTCGAAGAAAGGGAAGGCAAAGATTTGATTAACTCAAACTTAAGGCATCCTTTCAACTTAGTCTAAGTTAGTTGCGAGATTTAGTCAAAATTTTCCTAATCTAGCTCTTAATTCTATCACATTTGGATGTTTTCTACATGAATGCAAATCTAAATTTATAAAATATCGAAAGGGACAAAATATCCATTCAAGGGTTTAATTGATACCAATCGCATTGATAGCGAAGCCCAAATAATTCCTTGAAGGGGTCACGAGCATGCATAAATTGAATTCAAAGAAAAGAAAAGAAACTTAAATTATATATCTAGATATAAGTGCGCAAAGAATAGAAAAGCAACATAATAGATACGGGAGACAAAATCTCGTGACCTAATTTTCTTATACAGGGATTAATGGGTATTTAAACTAAAGAATTATAATCACCCATTTCCCATGTTCAAAGAATAATTCTCCTAACATGAGCAAGCAAATGAATTAGCTGAAATGAGATACAATTCTAAATGATATGATTAACACATATAGAGGGTAGGGGATAATATAATAGGAAATATCATGCAAATGAGAAAAATCTTAAAATAAAAATATACATGAAAATGTAATGGATATCATACAAAAGATGAATCTAATGCATGAACCATCTACGGGTCTCGCGTTGGACTAACTCATTTCTAAAAAAAATCTTTACTAGCATTGGACTAGCAAGTAAATAGAGGGAGAAACCACAACTAGCATTGGACTAGTGTAGTGACGTCATGCATTCTTAACACATAATACGATAAATAAGGCATAAATTAAAATAAATAAACACATAAGAGCACGTAGCACGTAACACATGATATATAAATGCAAAGCCCCTAAGAAAACTAGTAAACACGTAAACATACAAGTATGCAAACACACAAAGCAAATAAGAGCAGATAGAGACCTAACTATTACAATTTGGCATTCAATTGCCTTTTAAATAATCATCAAAAAATAAATTTGTAGAACTTAAAATATAACAAGTAAATAAATAAATAAAACACTTAAGCCATGCAATTACAAATAAAACATGTAGGATCACAGAAAAAATTTTAAATTATGAAAGAAAATACCTCCCATTGAAGTAGTAGCTAATTAAGTTTGGATTTGCCCTATTTAACTCCAAAATTAACAAAAATCATCAAGGCACCCATTTAATCAACAAATAAATCATTAAAAATGGAAATAAACATGAAATCAATCAACTGAAACATTCAAATGGAATATAATGCATAATTAAAAAGGAAAAGCAACTTCTATTTAAGAAATCAAATCTGTTAGGGACCTAATTGCAAAAGTTAACAAAGTTTTAGGGATCAAATTAAATTATCACAAAGATCCGAGGTCAAAATTAAAGAAAAATAAAATTTAGGGACCTATTTGCAATTAAATTAGAGACCTAATTGAAAGAAACCTAAAGTATTTAGGACCACAATAAAATTATTCAAAAATCAAGGGACTGAAATATAATTTGGTAACCAGATTCTTAGCCAAATCGGCCATTGGGCCACTCTTATTTATTATTTGGGCCAAAGGCCATCAGGTCCACACAAAAGTCTAAGGAAAAATACACAGGCTAGCCCGTAGTTTTATCCAAAACACCAGTCCAATGACAAATGCATGGGCTCTAGCCTCCTAACCCAAGCCGTAAATCCCAATAAAATAAACTAAAACCCATTTATAAAACCCAAACAAAATAGCTCAGATTTTTATATAAAACCCATCTAACAAACCTCAACCCAAACCTCCAACTATTTTACCAAACCCAATCAAAATAATAAATCTATCAAAATTATTAAATCTTAAATTTCATCCTAAAATTCATAAATAATCTGTAAAAAAAATCATATTAAAAAATGCCAAAGAAAATTTAAATTTAAAGGGGCAGAATTGATTATTTGCAGAAGTTTTTGAGCCATAGTGAAATTAGGTAAAAATTGGGGGATCAAAAATGAAATTTTCAGAAAATTCATGCATCCTGCCCAAAGCTTTCTTCTGTAGTTTCTGGGTTTGCTTGTCCGGCCAACTGAAGCTCCGACAGCCACGGCGGCGCCGACGCCTGTCGCTGGAAATTTCTCCGGTCGCCAAAAATTACCAAAATACACACCCCCATTCGATTTTTGAAGTAGATTCCATTTTTGAAGTTAGTTTTTACAAAAAATGATCCGAGAGTGGCCAAAAGAGCAAAAGTCAGTCCAGTTTTTTTTTTAACACTCAAATCTTCATAAAAAATCACAAAAATTTATACTGCCACACTCTTTGCAACTTCTACAATACAACTATGAATTTAAAATAAAGCAAAACAGCCCCTAAAATTCATTTTTTTTATTTTGGCATTTTTTCAAACAGTTAGCATGCATATATAAAAATTATTTCCTTTTCCCTAATCTAATTCAAATCATTTTCCAAATTTTGAACAATACAACAATAACAATAAAAGACCGCAAAAGCCAGAAAATTAAATGATAAAATATGGCTTTAACATGGTTAACAAAAAGATGAAAAAAAAAAACTCAATCTAAGCAAGAGTTTCTCGGTCAAAATTTTGAAGGGACTCCCAGGCTTCAATCCTTTGTTGCTTGCTTTGTTGTGTTTAAATTGTCTGTGGTGTGTTATGTGAATTGAGAAAATGGAGGGATAGAGCCGAAAGGATCAGAGAAATTTTTTTCTCCTTCTTCCTCTCTATTTTTTTTTTCAGCAGCCTAAGCTGAGAGAAGGAGAGAGTGAGGGCCTCTCTGCAAAATTTTCTTCTACTCCATTGAGCCAGCCCAGAGAGTGAGAGAGTTTTTCTCTTGCTTTCTTCTGCTTTTTTTTCTTCTCTTGGACCAGTTGCTTCTTCTTTTCTTTCTCTGGTAAAAAAGATGGTGATGGCCATCATGAGTCATCATGAAGGCTCATGATGACTTCCTTTTTTTTTAATACAAAAACTAATTTTTTTTGTTTTTTCTGCTTTTACTTTTCTTTTCCTAAAACAAACCTGCAAATATAAGAAAAATACACATTAAAATGCAATAAAATAAATAACTCATTAAATAAAAAATAATCAAGAAAACATTAAAATTTGACAAAAATTTGGTGTCTACAACTTGCCCCTCTTTGTCTAGAGTTTCAAAGAAACTCAAGACAAAGACGTAGACACCAAATTACTTACATGTCTCTTCTAACTGCACCTGAGTTAAAATAAACAAGCCAACGCTTGGCTGAAATTATTGGGCAAAATGATGCAATAACGTTGCAAAACATGTGACAGAACTCTTGTAGAGTTGCCTACGTATCCTGCCATGAGAATCAGGTCAAACGTAGTTCGAATACAAGTGAACCACAATGAAACAAGTGCATTGACCATCTATGATCTTTGCAAAATCGAAAAAGTTTGAGCTCTCAGAACTTCTAAACATGAAATATAAAATGAATGATAAAGCACAATTATTCATCAAAATAGTCAAGAAAAGTGGGTTGTTATGATTTAGAAAATGATGCGCAGAGGGACGCAGTTACGCTGCAATAGGAAATTAAATTTGTCAAGAAGGGAGGTAGAAAGGTGCACGGCGGACGCTGAGACTCATCAACATGAAATTAAATTTGATTTGTCAGGAAATAACAGATTGGTGGGATAAGACCGGAGTCCAATGCAAATAAAAATGATCGGTGGTATAAAATTCAAGTCCGCCGTGGTTGGTGGGATCAAATCCAAGTCCAACAAGGTAAAAACAGTCAGTGGGATAAAACCCAAGCCTGTCGAAATTGGTGGACACGTTAGTGGGATGAATCTGATGCTAACAGTGATAAAAAAAATATGTTAGTGAGATAAACTCGATACTAACGGTGATAAAAAAGCACACGTTAGTGAGATAAAGTCGATGCTAACGATGATAGAAAAAACACACGTTAGTGAGATAAACTCGATACTAACGGTGATAGAAAAACACAACACACGACCGGGACGTGGCATCCGGAAACCGGGACGAGGGTAAGAAAGTTTTTAATGCCACCCCGCCCAACTGCGTCCAGTCACATGACCGACAACTCCTCCTCTCTTGGCACTCTCTGGCTTGCTCTAGTCTATAATGGTGTCTCGATTCGTCTCAAGATAGATTTCGCTGATATTATAGAGAGAGGCAAAATGTACAGTAAAGACCAAAAGACACATATCCCCAACCAAAAAATAATAATAATAAAAGAAGTACAGAGATAGAGTTGCTTGTAGCGGAAGAGAGAGGGGAATGGGGAAAAAGCCAAGGCCAAAGCCAAGCCCAAAGATGACGTCTATGCGAATGAGACTTCTAATCCTCATTTGGAGAGCGTGGAGGACGACCAGACAAGTCCTAGCAGGTTACCATCAAAGAAGAAGGCATCAACGAGCAGCTTACCCTCAAAGAAGAAATTGTCAAAGAAAGCATCACCAAGAAGCTTACCTTTAAAGAAGAATTCATCTAAGAAGGCATTATTAAATATGGCTAGAACTGTTAGGAGGTCAGGACGGCTTAGGAATTTACGATCAGCTAAGCCAAACCAAGAAATGATTGTGGAAAAGATTGATCTTGCTGGTAGTAAGAGTGAAGAGGAGTCACTTGATCAACAATCAAACTTAGAGCCTTTTCTTCATCAAGAAAACTCAGAGCCTATTGTTCAACAATTGAATGCAGAGTCTATTGTTCAAGAAGTGAACACAGAGGCTGTTGTTCAAGAAGCATACTCAGAGCCACTTGCTCAACCTTTTAACTCAGAACCAATCTCTAATCAACACAACTTGGAAGAAAAAATTGACTTTCTTGTTCAGTCTGTTGAAGAATTCAAGTCTCAGGTTGTTCAGGGTCAAAAAAGGTCATTTCCAAGTGAAACTCAGCGTATGGAACTTAATTATAAAAGTCTGTATATTGAGTCACAAAAAAAGGTTGAGGCCTTAACTGAGGAAAATCATCAACTCACCAAAAAGTTGGAATTCCCCAGTGGAGTCGTCAAGTTGGAGCAAACTTTCCTTTAACCTCCTCTTGAATCGGAAGAATTCGCTTCGAAACCTTATCCCATACATCAAATAAGCGACATTTGTCTTTCTTGTCATAACCAATAAACCATCCTTTGTTGATAGCATTGTTCATGAAAAATAACATTCAACCTCTTTTCCATCCATTGGAGACAGCAATTCATTGTGCTTCATGATCCATTTGATTTCTTCTACCTGAGCGTTCGTCAAAATGCACAAGAACGGAATCTCAATTTTGGCAGGTATTACCACTTCCATTCGAAGCATAAGGTGTTGCCCCAACTTAGAAATGTAATCTCCAAGTGAAATGCTCCCCAAAGTTCAATAGCAAAAATTTGCAAAATTGAAGGGAAAATTCTCTCTCCTTTTTTTCACTCCCCTTTTTCTTTCTCCTTTTTTTTTTTCAAGTTGGCTACTGAAGTATGTACTCCTTCTGAATAAATAGCCGATCCTCCACTTTGCAATGTAGTATTATTGCCCCTTTTTTATTCGTGATTACCCTCCAAATTTGCAAGATTTTGACTTGCGTCTTTTTCTCAATCTTAACCATAAACTCCTGCACAAGGGGGATTTTTCAAAACACTTGAATTTTTCAAAATTCTTTTTTTTTCTTTTTTTCTTTTGTTTTGTTTTTCCTTTTTCCTTTTTTTTGAGTAATGATATAAGAATTAAGGTTCAAGCAAAGTGTTGACTTACCAAAATTTGAAAAATATATACTTGACCTTGGACATATCCTATAAATGTATTATAAAATTGTCTCAATTTGAACTTATTTGGTGAAATCTCACAAATATATCACAAAAAATTTGCCTCAATTTGAGCTTATTTTAGTTGCAAAATAATCACATGCAATGTGAATAGAAACTACATTTTTCAAATGCAGAATTTAAATGTCATATCCAAACTCATATAGAAGATTCCATGATAACTCTCTCAAAATAAGACAAAATTGCAAAAGATCGATTTCTCATTTTTGGGATCGGTGTTTAGAGAAAGTGGCCACTTTTCTTATTAGCTCATCCTTTAGGATCAAACAAACAAGTATTATTTCTAATTTTGAGATGGCTCTGGGGGATGGTATGTCAGGATTTGTATTTTTTTTTGTGCCCAAATTTTGTCTAACCCATTCAATATCACATCTTGATGAAAGTAAATAGTTTATCACTCTTATTTCTTGAGAAAACTCAATCAACATATAAGATCTATAGGCTTGTAATATATGGGTAGAAACGATAGTTAAATATATGAAAACAGGTTATGGTCTTATGATCATGAGTGATTGGTAGATTCCTTAGAAACATGATCCTTACTTCAAATTGTCATGAAAGATAAGTCAGTAATGGACTTTATGAGCTTGTAATGTGGTTTGACAACGATAGCTAAAAGAAATAAAATTTTCAAGAACAATGCACTTAAGATCATATTTCTTCCCAAAAATTGCCCCAGTTTTGGACTTAACACTCGGGACCCCATTTTGACTCTTTTTTTTTTTTTTTTATCAATCACGAGAGGGAATTCAGCATTGGATGTCTTTGCATTTTTTTTTCATTTTTCTTTTCTTCTCTTTTTTTCTTTCTTTTTTTTTTTACCAATACTGAGATTCCAAATGTCAATTATAGAATTGAAAACTCCCTAATTTTGGAGTGTAGATGGCACCTCTTTCTTTTCGATATTGAAGACCAAATATCAATGGTAGAGTCAAATTCCCCCAACTTATAGTTTTTCTCTATTCTTCTTTTTTTTTAAAAAAAACTCCTTCCTCAGTGTGGGGGTACGATCATAATTGCTTTTGAAACGAACCCACCAATTTAGGTTCAAATAAAGATGCAAAGAATAAAAAGTGTTTGGATGGTAGAAACGATGGCCAAAACATCATTCTTATTTCTCATGACAACCAAAGTAAAGAATAGCCTGTTGGGATAATCCATTTCCTTTTGACATTTGAAAATTTTTTCATGTAAGGTCATGATCATTGAGGCTTTTATTTGAAACGAAATTCTATTTTTTAAAGTCTCAAATGGAAAAACAAATGATAAAATCTGTATAGATTGATAAACGAAAACTTAAAGTATCATTCCAAATTTTCAAAACAAATAAGAAGTAATGTACATTTTTGCTTTCACTTAGATGTGGATTGAATCTGATTAGACAAAGTGAACATTTTCACTGTAAAGATTGTCTCACTTTAAAGCTCGTCAACCAATGTGACTGGCTTTGTAAGTTCGATAGACGTGGACAAAAATATAAATTACAAAAATAAGAGAGAGAAAAGTATCGGAGTTGATCTTTTATGACAAACTATCAAATTTGAGTGACCCCTTTTGCTTTCAACTACTCTCATTGAATAGTTTAGATCACAAATTTAGTGTATACAAAGATTTTTGGGAATTGGACAAACATTTGTGAATTTTCAAACAAAAGGTCGAAAAATCTCAATTTAGTCTTATTTCTTAAAATCCATCATGAAATCTTTCAATGAGCAAATAAAGAATGAATATATGCAAAATAATAATTGTCTAAATAAAAACTTATTATTCAAATATTTGAATTTTTTTTACTCAAATATAATACATATGAGAAAATAAAAATCTCTAAAGTATACACTTTCAAATATATACACTTTCTCTTTCTATCTTTTGAGATAAAATGTTTTGGAAACAATGAATCAAGAGATTTTTGAGATGCTTCAAGATTTTCAAATGGATTTTTCATTTATTTTTTTTATAAGATCTGCCCAAGAATCAAGTAACACTCATAATTTTCAAAAATTTATCAGACCAAAAATATTATCAGATATAGTAAAAATATTTTTTACTCCATTGAAACATTTTTTCTAAATGCAGGGGAGGGGAAAAAATAAAAGAAAAATACCCAGAGTTAGTAAGCAAAATTGTAAAATCAGGATACATGTCCTATGGGGAAGTCCTTTTATGCCAAGGGTTGGCCTAGCATGAAAAATACAATCTTTTGGGGTAAGCACCATACAATACCTGATAGATCCGACCGACTTATTGAGATTCGAATAAAAGACAATTTTGAAAATTTTGGCTAATTGGAGTGACAGGAGACAATTTGTTCTAACAAAATGAGGAAAAAGTCCGAATGGATTGATTGCTTTGATTGACACATAAAGTGATATTAAAAATCAATTTAATGTGAAAAACTTATTTTTGAAAGAATTGAAATGTCTCGACTAGTTTTTTCGGTGAACTATAGATCGAAACTTTAAAAGAGAATAAACGAGTTAAATGGATCGAATGAAATTGATGGTTAGTTCAAAAAATTGACTGAATTATCCAAAAAGTGAATAAAACTGATCAAATGAATTGAATGAAATTGATGATTTATTCGAAAAAAATTGATTGGATTATCCTAAAAATGAATGATGAATTGGATGGAACTGACGGTTTATTTGAAAATTGACTTGATTGCCCAAGAAGTGAATAAACTAGTAAAATGAATTGGATGGAATTGACGATTTATTCAAAAATTGACTGGACTGACCTGAAGTGAATAAATCGGTCAAAATGGATTGGATGGAATTAACGGTTTATTCGAAAATCGACTGGATTACTCCACTATTTGTAGTTTCAAAACTCACAAAATTTGTTGCAAAGCATTAGTCTATGAGTTTTCTAAAATCAAGATTTGACCTCGATATATTTATCATCTCAACAATGAGAAATTATTTGTAAATTTTTTCAATTTATTGTCCTTTATGCAAAGGATTTTACCAACTTTGACAAAATGGCCAAAAAATGATTATTAAAGGCTAATATTCCAATGCACGAAAACTGTTCCATCACTATTCTCAATGTCGTCATCGTGGAAGGGATCAGATCCTACCTTACCTTGTGAATTACCTCTTTGGATGGTACAAAAATATAAACGTGCAAGTCACATTGGATTGTGTATTCGAGACAAAAGATAGATTTTTCCTAACGTGGGATTCCCTATGCGGCATTCCGTCTATGGTTAATGCATGATGACAATTTATTAAAACGTATTAAATATACAATGAAATAATTGAAATATGACCTATAAGTGTCCCATTTAAATGGCAGGGTAAGCTTAAAATGATGTACATGTATATATATATATATTTATATATACACATAGTATTAACGCGATAAACTGAAATTTAAACGTGCTATTTACAAAAGGTGGTCTGCCCTAAGTGAGTACCACGCTAGGACTCTTGTTTCTAGGGCTTATGAATGCAATATAAGAAAATAAAACAATGGTTAGTTTAATAAACAACACATAACATATTGGATCAACAAAATAATACATAAATATAAGATAAAAAAGAAAAAGAGAGGGGGTAAAATCCCTCCCGTCGTATCTAGTGTTCTTAATAGGGTAGATGAAGGTTCTATCTTAGGTGATTTCTAAATGGATGCATGAGGTTGGGCTCACTAATGCATCTAAACTCGATAAAGTTTCAGATTCCCAAACCTTCAGACAAAAGGGCGAAGGGTCCTCAATTCCAAAGTTCTTAGTCGGTGGCTCGAGTGACCCCTTTGATATTGCAACGTGCATGTCGTGCCACGGTCACATGTTCAAGTGGATCGATCCTAATCCTAACAGGGAGGAGTGGTGTGATAACCACTAAAAGAAAATAAGATAAAAGTTAAAAATAATAACGTATGCACGTATGAAGTGCTCATTTGAGGGGAAGGAGTAATACCCTTAAACATGCATGAAGGCTCTATGGTAATGTCGCTCCCCATCCCCAAATGCTAAGCGCGATACAAATAAATAAATAAACAAAAGTAAATAGATAAACCATTTATCACATACACAAAAAATGAGGAACGAATACTAGTGTGAAATGTAAAACATTCTGAAAAAAAGAAAAATGCAACCTAAAACATTCAAATATGATAAATGAAAGGGTTAGAAAGATAAAAAACAACTATGCCAAGTGCTTGGACTCTCTAGCGTTCCCAGTAGATTCGCCAAGTAGTCGCGCCCTATTTTTCACGATGGAAAAAAAATATTTTACAAAAGATTTGGTTTTATTTAAAATAAGTGAAAAGAAATGTGAAAAGGGACCTAAAATGAGACTTTAAAAAATGCGACAGTTTGGGTCCAAAAATTTAGTCAAAAGGATTTTAAAGAAAATAGGAGTCGCCACTTGGTATTGAGTTTGAGTGTACCAAGTCACCCCAAAAAATATTTTTTAACAAAAATAAAATAAAATAAAACTCCTTTCGACAACTACAGGTCTTTGAAAAACAAGAGAAAATAGGTTCGGAAGTCACAGTCGAAGAAAGGGAAGGCAAAGATTTGATTAACTCAAACTTAAGGCATCCTTTCAACTTAGTCTAAGTTAGTTGCGAGATTTAGTCAAAATTTTCCTAATCTAGCTCTTAATTCTATCACATTTGGATGTTTTCTACATGAATGCAAATCTAAATTTATAAAATATCAAAAGGGACAAAATATCCATTTAAGGGTTTAATTGATACCAATCGCATTGATTGCGAAGACAAAATAATTTCTTGAAGGGGTCACGAGCATGCATAAATTGAATTCAAAGAAAAGAAAAGAAACTTAAATTATATATCTAGATATAAGTGCGCAAAGAATAGAAAAACAACATAATAGATACGGGAGACAAAAACTCGTGACCTAATTTTCTTATACAGGGATTAATGGGTATTTAAACTAAAAAATTATAATCACCCATTTCCCATGTTCAAAGAATAATTCTCCTAACATGAGCAAACAAATGAATTAGCTGAAATGAGATACAATTCTAAATTATATGATTAACACATATAGAGGGTAGGGGATAATATAATAGGAAATATCATGCAAATGAGAAAAATTCTAAAAATAAAAATATACATGAAAATGTAATGGATATCATACAAAAGATGAATCTAATGCATGAACCATATACGGGTCTCGCGTTGGACTAGCCCATTTTTAAAAAAATCTTTACTAGCATTGGACTAGCAAGTAAATAGAGGGAGAAACCACAACTAGCATTGGACTAGTGTGGTGACGTCATGCATTCTTAACACATAATATGATAAATAAGGCATAAATTAAAATAAACAAACACATAAGAGCACGTAGCACGTAACACATGATATCTAAATGCAAAGACCCTAAGAAAACGAGTAAACACGTAAACATACAAGTATGCAAACACACAAAGCAAATAAGAGCAGATAGAGACCTAACTATTACAATTTGGCATTCAATTGCCTTTTAAATAATCATCAAAAAATAAATTTGTAGAACTTAAAATATAACAAGTAAATAAATAAATAAATAAATAAAACACTTAAGCCATGCAATTACAAATAAAACATGTAGGATCACAGAAAAAATTTTAAATTATGAAAGAAAATACCTCCCATTGAAGTAGTAGCTACTTGAGTTTGGATTTGCCCTATTTAACTCCAAAATTAACCAAAATCATTAAGGCACCCATTTAATCAACAAATAAATCATTAAAAATGGAAATAAACATGAAATCAATCAACTGAAACATTCAAATGGAATATAATTCATAATTAAAAAGGAAAAGCAACTTCTATTTAAGTAATCAAATCTATTAGGGACCTAATTACAAAAATTAACAAAGTTTTAGGGATCAAATTGAATTATCACAAAGACCCAAGGTCAAAATTAAAGAAAAATAAAGTTTAGGGACCTATTTGCAATTAAATTAGGGACTTAATTGAAAGAAACCTAAAGTATTTAGGATCACAATAAAATTATTCAAAAATCAAGGAACTGAAAATAATTTCGTAACCAGATTCTTAGCCAAATCGGCCATTAGGCCACTCTTATTTATCATTTGGGCCAAAGGCCATAAGGTCCACACAAAAGTCTAAGGAAAAATACACAGGCTAGCCCGTAGTTGTATCCAAAACACCAGCCCAATGACAAATGCATGGGCTCTAGCCTCCTATCCCAAGCCGAAAATCCCAATAAAATAAACTAAAACCCATTTCTAAAACCCAAACAAAATAGCCCAGATTTTTATATAAAACCCACCTAACAAACCTCAACCAAAACCTCCAACTATTTTACCAAACCCAATCAAAATAATAAATCTATCAAAATTATTAAATCTTAAATTTCATCCTAAAATTCATAAATAATTTGTAAAAAAAATCATATTAAAAAATGCCAAAGAAAATTTAAATTTAAAGGGGCAGAATTGATTATTTGCAGAAGTTTTTGATCCACAGTGAAATTAGGTAAAAATTGGGGGATCAAAAATGAAATTTTCAGAAAATTCATGCATCCTGCCCAAAGCTTTCTTCTGCAGTTTCTGGGTTTGCTTGTCCGGCCAACTGAAGCTCCGACAGCCACGGCGGCGCCGACGCCTGTCACCGGAAATTTCTCTGGTTGCCAAAAATTACCAAAATACACATCCCCATTCGATTTTTGAAGTAGATTCCATTTTTTAAGTTAATTTTTACAAAAAAATGACCCGAAAGTGGCCAAAAGAGCAAAAGTCAGTCCAGTTTTTTTTTAACATTCAAATCTTCATCAAAAATCACAAAACTTTATACTACCACACTCCTTGCAACTTCTACAATACCACTATATTTTTAAAATAAAGCAAAACAGCCCCTAAAATTTATTTTTTTTTCATTTTGGCATTTTTTCAAACAGTTAGCATGCATATATAAAAATTATTTCCTTTTCCCTAATCTAATTCAAATCATTTTCCAAATTTTTAACAATACAACAATAACAATAAAAGACCACAAAAGCCAGAAAATTAAACGATAAAATATGGCTTTAACATGGTTAACAAAAAAATGAAAAAAATACCTCAATCTAAGCAAGAGTTTCACGGTCAAAATTTTGAAGGGACTCCCAGGCTTCAATCCTTCATTGCTTGCTTTGTTGTATTTAAATTGTGTGTAGATGTGTTGTGTGAATTGAGAAAATGGAGGGATAGAGCCGAAAGGATCAGAGAAATTTTTTTCTCCTTCTTCCTCTCTGTTTTTTTATTTCGGCAGCCTAAGCTGAGAGAAGAAGAGAGTGAGGGTCTCTCTGCAAAATTTTCTTCTACTCCATTGAGCCAGCCGAGAGAGGGAGAGAGTAAGAGAGTTTTTTTGTTGCTTTCTTCTAATTTTTTTTCTTCTGTTGGATCTGTTGCTTCTTCTTTTCTTTCTCTGGTCAAAAGGATTGATGGCCATCATGAGTCATCATGAAGGCTCATGATGACTTTCTTTGTCTAGAGTTTCAAAGCAACTCAAGACAAAGACGTAGACACTAAATTACTTACCTATCTCTTCTAACTGCACCTGAGTTAAAATAAACAAGCCAACACTTGGCTGAAATTATTGGGCAAAATGATGCAATAACGTTGCAAAACATGTGACCGAACACTTGTAGAGTTGCATACGTATCCTGCCATGAGAATCAGGTCAAACGTAGTTCAAATACAAGTGAACCACAATAAAACAAGTGCATTGACCATCTATGATCTTTGCAAAATCGAAAAAGTTTGAGCTCTCAGAACTTCTAAACATGAAACACAAAATGAATGATAAAGAACAATTATTCATCAAAATAGTCAAGAAAAGTGGGTTGTTATGATTTAGAAAACGATGCGCGCTGGGACTTGGTTACGCTCCAATAGGAAATTAAATTTGTCAAGAAGGGAGGTAGAAAGGTGCACGGCAGACGTTGAGATTCATCAACAGGAAATTAAATTTGATTTGTCAGGAAATAACAGATTGGTGGGATAAGACCCGAGCCCAATGCAAATAAAAATGATCGGTGGGATAAAATTCAGGGCCGCCGTAGTTGGTGGAATCAAATCCAAGTCCAACAAGGTAAAAAGGGTCAGTGGAATAAAACCCAAACCTGTCGAAGTTGGTGGACACGTTAGTGGGATGAATCCGATGCTAACAGTGATAAAAAAAAACATGTTAGTGAGATAAACTCGATCCTAACGGTGATAGAAAAAACACACGTTGGTGAGATAAAGTCGATGCTAACAATGATAGAAAAAACACACGTTAGTGAGATAAGCTCGATGCTAACGGTAAAAGAAGAAACACACGTTAGTGAGATAAATTCCATCCTAACTGCGATAGAAAAAACACGTTAGTGAGATAAACTCGATGCTAACTGTAATAGAAAAAATATGTTAGTGAGATAAATTCGATACTAACGGTGATAGAAAAACACAACACACGACCGGGACGTGGCATCCGGAAACCGGGACGAGGGTAAGAAAGTTTTTAATGCCACCCCGCCCAATTGCGTCCAGTCACATGACCGACAACTCCCCCTCTCTTGGCACTCTCTGGCTTGCTCTAGTATAGACTGGTGTCCCGATTCGTCTCAAGATAGATTTCGCTGATATTATAGAGAGAGGCAAAATGTACAGTAAAGACCCAAAGATACATATCCCCAACCAAAAAATAATAATAATAAAAGAAGTACAGAGATAGAGTTGCTGGTAGCGGAAGAGAGAGGGGAATGGGGAAAAAGCCAAGGCCAAAGCCAAGCCCAAAGATGACGTCTATGCGAATGAGACTTCTAATCCTCATTTGGAGAGCGTGGAGGACGACCAGACAAGTCCTAGCAGGTTACCATCAAAGAAGAAGGCATCAACGAGCAGCTTACCCTCAAAGAAGAAATTGTCAAAGAAAGCATCACCAAGAAGCTTACCTTTAAAGAAGAATTCATCTAAGAAGGCATTATTAAATATGGCTAGAACTGTTAGGAGGTCAGGACGGCTTAGGAATTTACGATCAGCTAAGCCAAACCAAGAAATGATTGTGGAAAAGATTGATCTTGCTGGTAGCGAGAGTGAAGAGGAGTCACTTGATCAACAATCAAACTTAGAGCCTTTTCTTCATCAAGAAAACTCAGAGCCTATTGTTCAACAATTGAATGCAGAGCGTATTGTTCAAGAAGTGAACACAGAGGCTGTTGTTCAAGAAGCATACTCAGAGCCACTTGCTCAATCTTTTAACTCAGAACTAATCTCTAATCAACACAACTTGGAAGAAAAAATTGACTTTCTTGTTCAGCTGTTGAAGAATTCAAGTCTCAGGTTGTTCAGGGTCAAAAAAGGCCATTTCCAAGTGAAACTCAGCGTATGGAACTTAATTATAAAAGTCTGTATGTTGAGTCACAAAAAAAGGTTGAGGCCTTAACTGAGGAAAATCATCAACTCTCCAAAAAGTTGGAATTCCCCAGTGGAGTCGTCAAGTTGGAGCAAACTTTCCTTTAACCTCCTCTTGAATCGGAAGAATTCGCTTCGAAACCTTATCCCATACATCAAATAAGCGACATTTGTCTTTCTTGTCATAACCAATAAACCATCATTTGTTGATAGCATTGTTCATGAAAAATAACATTCAACCTCTTTTCCATCCATTGGAGACAGCAATTCATTGTGCTTCATGATCCATTTGATTTCTTCTACCTGAGCGTTCGTCAAAATGCGCAAGAACGGAATCTCAATTTTGGCAGGTATTACCACTTCCATTCGAAGCATAAGGTGTTGCCCCAACTTAGAAATGTAATCTCCAAGTGAAATGCTCCCCAAAGTTCAATAGCAAAAATTTGCAAAATTGAAGGGAAAATTCTCTCTCTTTTTTTCACTCCCCTTTTTCTTTTTCTTTTTTTTTTCAAGTTGGTTGCTGAAGTATGTACTCCTTCTGAATAAATAGCCGATCATTTACTTTGCAATGTAGTATTATTGCCCCTTTTTTATTCGTGATTACCCTCCAAATTTGCAAGATTTTGACTTGCGTCTTTTTCTCGATCTTAACCATAAACTCCTGCACAAGGGGGATTTTTCAAAACACTTGAATTTTTCAAAATTCTTTTTTTTTGTTTTGTTTTGTTTTTCCTTTTTCTTTTTTTTTTGAGTAATGATATAACAATTAAGGTTCATGCGAAGTGTTGACTTACCAAAATTTGAAAAATATATACTTGACCTTAGACATATCCTATAAATGTATTATAAAATTGTCTCAATTTGAACTTATTTGGTGAAATCTCACAAATTTATTACAAAAAATTTGCCTTAATTTGGGCTTATTTTAGTTGCAAATAATCACTTGCAATGTGAATAGAAACTATATTTTTCAAATGCAGAATTTAAATGTCATATCCAAACTCATATAGAAGATTCCATGATAACTCTCTCAAAATAAGACAAAATTGCAAAAGATCTCTTTCTCATTTTGGGATTGTGTTTAGAGAAAGTGGTCACTTTTCTTATTAGCTCATCCTTTAGGATTGAACAAACAAGTATTATTTCTAATTTTGAGGTGGCTCTGCGAGATGGTATGTCAGGATTTGTCTTCTTTTTTTTTTTGTGCCCAAATTTTGTCTAACCCATTCAATATCACATCTTGATGAAAGTAAATAGTTTATCACTCTTATTTCTTTAGAAAACTCAGTCAACATATAAGATCTATAGGCTTGTAATATATGGGTAGAAACGATAGTTAAACATATGAAAACAGGTTATGGTCTTATGATTATGAGTGATTGGTAGATTTCTTAGAAACATGATCCTTACTTGAAATTGTCATGAAAGATAAGTCAGCAATGGACTTTATGAGCTTGTAATGTGATTTGACAATCATAGCTAAAAGAAATAAAATTTTCAAGAACAATGCACTTAAGATCATATTTCTTCCCAAAAATTGCCCCAGTTTTGGACTTAACACTCGGGACCCCATTTTGACTCTCTTTTTTTTTTTATCAATCAGGAGAGGGAATTCAGCATTAGATGTCTTTGCATTTTTCTTTTCATTTCATCATTTTTTTCATTTTTCTTTGCTTCTCTCTTTTTCTTTCTTTTTTTTTGACCAATACTGAGATTCCAAATATCAATTATAGAATTGAAAACTCTCTAATTTTGGAGTGTAGACGGCGCCTCTTTCTTTTCGATATTGAAGACCAAATATCAATGATAGAGTCAAATTCCCCCAACTTGTAGTTTTTCTCTTTTCTTCTTTTTTTTTTTTAAAAAAAATCTCCTTCCTCAGTGTGGGGGTGCGATCATAAATGCTTTTGAAACGAACCACCAATTTAGGTTCAAATAAAGATGCAAAGGATAAAAGTGTTTAGATGGTAGAAACGATGACCAAAACATCATTCTTATTTCTCATGACAACCAAAGTAAATAATAGCCCGTTGGAAAAATCCATTTCCTTTTGACATTTGAAAATTTTTTCATGTAGGGTCATGATCATTGAGGCTTTTATTTGAAATGAAATTCTATTTTTTAAAGTCTCAAATGGAAAAACAAATGATAAAATCTGCATAGATAGAGAAACGAAAACTTAAAGTATCATTCAAAATTTTCAAAACAAATAAGAAGTAATGCACATTTTTGCTTTCACTTAGATGGGATTGAATCTGATTAGACAAAGTGAGCATTTTCATTGTAAAGATTGCCTCACTTTAAAGCTCGTCAACCAATGTGACTGACTTTATAGGTTCGATAGAAGTGGACAAATATATAAATTGCAAAAATAAGAGAGAGAAAAGTATCGGGGTTGATCTTTTATGACAAACTATCAAATTTTAGTGACCCCTTTTGTTTTTAACTACTCTCATTGAATAGTTTAGATCACAAATTTAGTGTATACAAAGATTTTTGGAAATTGGACAAACACTTGTGAATTTTCAAACAAAAGGTCGAAAAATCTCAATTTAGTCTTATTTCTTAAAATCAATCATGAAATCTCTCAATGAACAAACAAAGAATGAATATATGCAAAACAATAATTGTCTAAATACAAACTTATTATTCAAATATTTGAATTTTTTTACTCAAATATAATACATATGAGAAAATAAAAATCTCTAAAGAATACACTTTCAAATATATACACTTTCTCTTTCTATCTTTTGAGATAAAATGTATTGGAAACAATGAATCAAGAGATTTTCAAATGGATTTTTCATTCATTTTTTTATAGGATCTGTCCAAGAATCAAGTAACGCTTGTAATTTTCAAAAATTTATCAGACCAAAAATATTATCAGATATAGTAAAAATATTTTTTACTCCATTGAAACATTTTTTCTAAATGCAGAGGAGGAGAAAAAATAAAAGAAAAATACCCAGAGTTAATAAGCAAAATTGTAAAATCAGGATGCATGTCCTATGGGAGAGTCCTTTTATGCCAAGAGTTGGCCTAGCATGAAAAATGCAATCTTCTGGGGTAAGCACCATACAATACCTGATAGATCCGATCGACTTATTGAGATTCGAATAAAAGGCAATTTTGAAAATTTTGGCTAATTGGAGTGACAAGAGACAATTTGTTCTAACAAAATGAGGAAAAAGTCCGAATGGATTGATTGCTTTGATTGACACATAAAGTGATATTAAAAATCAATTTAGTGTGAAAAACTTATTTTTGAAAGGATTGATATGTCTCGACTAGTTTTTTCGGTGAACTATAGATCGAAACTTTAAAAGAGAATAAACGAGTTAAATGGATTGAATGAATTGATGGTTAGTTCAAAAAATTGACTGGATTATTCAAAAAGTGAATAAAACTGATCAAATAAATTGAATGAAATTGATGATTTATTGAAAAAAATTGATTGGATTATCCTAAAAATGAATGATGAATTGGATGGAATTGACAGTTTATTTGAAAATTAACTTGATTGCCCTAGAAGTGAATAAACTAGTAAAATGAATTGGATGGAATTGACGATTTATTCAAAAATTGACTGGACTGACCTAAAGTGAATAAATCGGTCAAAATGGATTGGATGGAATTAACGGTTTATTCGAAAATCGACTGGATTACTCCCCTATTTGTAGTTTCAAAACTCACAATATTTGTTGCAATGCATTAGTCTATGAGCCTTCTAAAATCAAGATTTGATCTCGATATATTTATCATCTCAACATTGAGAAATTATTTGTGAATTTCTTCAATTCAATGTCCTTTATGCAAGGGATTTTACCACCTTTGACAAAATGATCAAAAAATGATTATTAAAGGCTCATATTCTAATGCGCGAAAACTGTTTCATCACTATTCTCAATGTCGTCATCGTGGAAGGGACCAGATCGTACCTTACCTTGTGCACTACCTCTTTGGATGGTACAAAAATATAAACGTGCAAGTCTCATTGGATTGTGTATCCGAGACAAAAGATAGTTTTTTCCTAACGTGGGATTCCCTATACGGCATTCTCTCTATGGTTAATGCATGATGACAATTTATTAAAGCGTATTAAATATACAATGAAATAATTGAAATATGACCTAAAAGTGCTCCATTTAAATGGCGGGGTAAGCTTAAAATGATGTGCTTATATATACATAGTATTAATGCGATAAACTGAAATTTAAATGTACTATTTACAAAAGGTGGTCTGCCCTAAGTGAGTACCATGCCAGGACTCTTGTTTCTAGGGCTTATGAATGCAATATAAGAAAATAAAACAATTGTTAGTTTAATAAACAACACATAACAGATTGGAGCAACAAAATAATACAGAAATATAAGATAAAAAAGAAAAAGAAAGGGGGTAAAATCCTTCCCCTCGTGTCTAGTGTTCTTAATAGGATAGATGAAGGTTCTATCTTTGGTGATTTCTATTTGGATGCATGAGATTCGGCTCACTAATGCATCTAGACTCGATAAAATTTCAGATTCCCAAGCCTTTAGACAAAAGGGCGAAGGGTCCTCAATTCCAAAGCTCTTAGTCGGTGGCTCGAGTGACCCCTTTGACATTGCTACGTGCATGTCGTGCCACGGTCACATGTCCAAGTGGATCGATCCTAATCCTAACAGGAATGAGTGGTGTGATAACCACTAACTGAAAATAAGATAAAAGGTTAAAAATAATAATGTATGCACGTATGAAGTGCTCATTTGAGGGGAGGGAGTAATACCCTTAAACATGCATGAAGGTTCTATGGTAATGTCGTTCCCCATCCCCAAATGCTAAGCGCGATACAAATAAGTAAATAAACAAAAGTAAATAGATAAACCATTTATCACATACGCAAAAAACGAGGAACGAATACTAGTGTGAAATGTAAAACATTCTGAAAAAAGAAAAATGCAATCTAAAACATTCAAATATGATAAATGAAAGGGTTAGAAAGATAAAAGACAACTAAACCAAGTGTTTGGACTCTCTAGCGTCCCTAGTAGAGTCGCCAAGTTGTCGCGCCCTATTTTTCGCGATGGGAAAAAAATATTTTTACAAAAGATGTGATTTTATTTAAAATAAGTGAAAAGAATATGTGAAAAGGGACATGAAATAGGACTTTAAAAAATGTGACAGTTTGGGTCCAAAAATTTAGTCAAAAGGATTTTAAAGAAAATAGGAGTCGTCACTTGGTATTGAGTTAGAGTGTATCAAGTCACCCCAAAAAATATTTTTTGACAAAAATAAAAGAAAATAAAACCCTTTTTGACAATTCCAGATCTTTGAAAAACAAGAAAAAATAGGTTCGGGAGTTACAGTTGAAGAAAGGGAAGGCAAAGGTTCGATTAAGTCAAATCTAAGGCACCCTTTCAATCTAGTCTAAGTTAGTTGAGAGGTTTAGTCAAAATTTTCCTAATCTAGCCCTTAATTTTATTATATTTGGATGTTTCCTATATGGATGCAAATCTAAATTTATAAAATATCGAAATGGACAAAATATCCATTCAAGAGTTTAATTGATACCAATCGCATTGACTGCGAAAATCAAAATAATTTCTTGAAGGGGTCACGAGCATGCATAAATGAAATTCAAAGAAAAGAAAAGAAACTTAAATTATATATCTAGATATAAGTGTACAAAGAATAGAAATGCAACATAATTTTCGTATACAGGGATTTATGGATATTTAAGCTAAAAAGTTATAATCACCCATTTCCTATGTTCAAAGAATAATTCTCCTAACATAAGCAAGCAAATGAACTAGCTTAAATGAGATGCAATTCTAAATGATATGATTAACACATATAGAGGGTAGGGAATAATATAATACGAAATATCATGCAAATGAGAAAAATCCTAAAAATAAAAATATGCATGAAAATATAATAGATATCATGCAAAAGATAAATCTAATGCATGAACGATCTACGGGTCTAGCGTTGGACTAGTCCATTTCTAAAAAAAATCCTTACTAGTGTTGGACAAGCAAATAAACGGATGAAGAAACCACAACTAGCGTTGGACTAGTGTGGTGACGTCATGCATTCTTAACATATAATAAGATAAATAAGGCATAAATTAAAATAAATAAATACATAAGAGCACGTAGCACGAAACACATGATATCTAAATGCAAAAACCCTAAGAAAGCGAGTAAACACATAAACATACAAGTATGCAAGCACACAAGGCAAATAAGAGCAGATAGAGACCTAACTATTACATTTGGGGGCTCTAACTACAATCTAAGGAGGTAAAGAATGAAATAAAATAATAATCTAACTATTACAATTTGATATTCAATTGCCTTTTACATAATCATCAAAAAATAAATTTATGAAACTTAAAATAAAACAAGTAAATTAATAAATAAAACACTTAAGCCATGCAATTATACATAAAACACGTAGGAGCACAGAAAAGATTTTAAATTATGAAAGAAAATACCTCCCATTGAAGTAGTAACTAATTGAGTTTGGATTTGCCGTATTTAACTCCAAAATTAACAAAAATCATCAAGGCACCAATTTAATCAACAAATAAATCATTAAAAATGAAAATAAACATGAAATCAATCAACTGAAACATTCAAATGGAATATAATTCATAATTAAAGAGGAAAAACAACTTTTATTTAAGAAATCAAATCTATTAGTGACCTAATTGCAAAAATTAATAAAGTTTTAGGGATCAAATTATAATTATCACAAATATTTGGGGTCAAAATTAAAGAAAAATAAAGTTTAGGGATCCATTTATAATTAAATTAGGGACCTAATTGAAAAAATCTAAAATATTTAGGGCCACAATAAAATTATTCAAAAATGGAGGGACTGAAATACAGTTTTGAACCGGATTTCTTAGCCAAATGGGCCATTGGGCCACTTATTTATTATTTGGGCCAAAGGCCATCAGGTCAAGACAAAAGTCCAAGGAAAAATACACAGGCCAACCTGTTGTTTTATCCAAGAAATCAGCCCAATGACAAATGCATGGGCTCTAGCCTCCTAACCCAAGCCAAAAACCCCAATAAAATAAAACCCAAACAAAATAGCCCAGATTTTTATACAAAACCCACCTAACAAACCTCAACCAAAACCTCCAACTATTTTACCAAACCCAATCAAAATAATAAATCTATCAAAATTATTAAATCTTAAATTTTATCCTAAAATTCATAAATAATCTGTAAAAAAAAATCATATTAAAAAATGCCAAAGAAAATTTAAATTTAAAGGGGCAGAATTGATTATTTGCAGAAGTTTTTGAGCTACAGTGAAATTAGGTAAAAATTGGGGGATCAAAAATGAAATTTTCATAAAATTCATGCATCCTGCCCGAAAGCTTTCTCCTACAGTTTTTGGATTTGCTTTTCCAGCCAACGGAAACTCCGGCAGCCATGGTAGCGTCGACACCTGTCGCCGGCGATTTCTCCGGTCGCCAAAAATTTCCAAAATACACTCTCCCACTCGATTTTTCACGTAGATTCCATTTTTGAAGTTAGTTTTTACAAAAAAATGACTCGAGAGTGGCCGAAAGAGCAAAAGTCAGTCCAGTTTTTTATTTTTATTTTTTTTAACACTCAAATCTTCATAAAAACCAAAAAAATTTATACTACCACACTCCTTGCAACTTCTATAATACAACTGTGATTTTAATTTGACAAGAACGCAACATAAAAGGGCTAAAATAAAGCAAAACAGCCCCTAAAATTCATTTTTTTTTTCATTTTGACATTTTTTCAAACAGTTAGCATGCATATACAAAAATTATTTCCTTTTCCCTAATCTAATTCAAATCATTTTCCAAATTTTGAACAATACAACAATAACAATAAAAGACCGCAAAAGCTAGAAAATTAAACGATAAAATATTAGGGGTGGGTAAAAAATCCGGACCGATCCGAAACTCGACTAATCCAATCCGAAAAATAGGATATTCGATACGATTTATTTTAGCGGGGTAGATGCGGGTCGGCTACCCATAAAAACGGATACGGATACGGATCAGCAAAAAAACCCTCGGGTACCCGACCCGTAGGGTATATTATATAAATATTAAAAAAATAAGGGTTCATTATATAATTTTATAATTTTTAATCCTAAGCGTAAGTAAAGTGGTTCACAACCTCATATTTAATCTCATATGATCCGCCTCTCCTCATCTTGTCTAAAAAAAATAAATATTCTTGGTGAAACCTGAACCAAATGAATAAAACAAAGAAAAATTTGTGAAACTCTATCATAAAAATTGTTCATTCCTTTCATCCTTTTTCATTTTTATTCTACTTCCATCGATCTTTCCTGCAAATTTTTCATCAATTCAATCAAAAATTTGTGTTTGGAGCTCCAATTTTCTGTTAGCTAGATAATTAAAACATTTGTGTCTTTCATTTATTTATTTATTTTATTGCAATTGCGTCTCTTAAATTTGTCTCCTTTATTTTAGTGCAAGAAATTTATTTTTCTTTTTCATCACCTTTAATGCAACAAGGTCTATTCCAAAGATGTAAGAAAGTTGTGGAAATGAACCAAATGCAAATTTGTTAGGCTAAGCGGTGAAAATGAGGTTAGCTAAGACTTGGGCGGTGAATAATACTTATTGGGACAGTTATCAGGGAGAAAACTACCAACTTTGCTATGTAAGCAGAGACCGACCGAGTGCAGCTAAGAGAGACCAATTGTTAAGAATGCCTGGGCGGTGGAGGAGAGCAAAATGAAACTGCAGACCTTCTTCTTATCAACTAACATCGAGAGGAAAACAGAGAGTGCGGAAGTGAGAGCAAGAGCTTAGCTAGTTTATCACCAAACAACCAAAGATAAGGAAAATACAGTAAGGAAGGCAGGAGAAGCTGGAAAGGAAGTAATTTCGGCTGCAATTTCTAAAGCTTAGGACTAGAGGCAAGATCGTGAATAACATTCATATGTCCTGAGTATATGTTTAACCTGTAAGTTGAGCTTCAACTGAGGGAAATTTCTGATCTAAAGCTCGAATAATTCTGGACTGATGTAGGCCGTAAGAACTTTGAACTAAATTCTGATAGGAAGATGCATGGAAGTGTTACCTCTGGTTTCTGATATTAGGTCACGTTTAGCTATACAAACCTGTAAAAGTTGGTTGAATTAGTTAAACTTGAGCTTTATATGATGAGTTTAGCAACGGAATGAGTTCTGGTTCAAAAAAATGTTTTGCATCAGAATTTATAGCTAAAAAGTAGAAATGAGCTAAGGTTCTGTTTAGCTCTTGAATTTAGTCTCACGTTTTGTTTAGTTCTTGAGTCATACCTTACATGCTAGCTGGAACCTGAGATTGAAGGGAATCCTAAGGAACTAACCAATAAAATTTTGTTGCTAGATGCATGCGAAAGCATGCAAATCTGATGCATGCACGGCTGCACCAGATTTGCAGCTAGCTGCCGAAACGAAACCGAACTCAGTTGTTTTCTTTTCCTTTGAATCCTGGTCATGAACGACCTTGTTTAGCTAAGGATAACCTACAACAAATAAGGTTAAATCAAGTAGAAAACTTGCATGAGAACGGACCATGCGTTTGCGACGTGCGAAACCGGTTAAACTGGAAAACAAGGCAGCCCAGAATCTGAACTTTGGCTACATTTTTCTTTGTGCTACGTACTGATTCAGGGTTTGCCCAAAACATGAAAGTTGTATCTTCTTAAGTGCTTGTTGTGCCTGAAAAATTTCATGGCAAACGGATCTGTGTAGCCTGAGTTATGGCCAAAACCCTCGCTTCTATTCTACACTCTAAATTGTGCTACGTTTCTTGATTTTGCTTCTGCCCGTGCTCAGTTCACATTGATAACGAAGGAACTGGGTGTTGAGGTCTTCATAAGACTTGTAGATCTTTGTCTCATCTTCAAAACAGTATAAAGTGCATCCAAATCCAAGTTCCGTAGCTCTAGTTATACCCAAAAAAAGATCGGGTGTCGGAACTGCCTTTGAAGTTGGACAGTTCTGATAGGAACTTTGGACCCATTTTTCCCTATGCTCTGTACTGATTTAGCTTTTGGTCAAAACACAAAAGTTATAGCCTTATAAATGAGATTTCCAACGCCTCTAGAATTTCTTGATTCTGATCTCTGAGTTATGAGTTATAGTCGTTCAAACAGGGCCTGCTCGGTAACCTAAATTGAAACGGCTGGGACTATCTTGTGCATTTTTGTCCTAGTTCCATTGAGATCTGACTTGAGGTGTCTTCATGAAAGTTGTAGCCCTTCTTCTTAGCTTCGCAACGGTATCTCATGCACTTTGATCTGATAACCATAGCCTAAAATTTGATCAAAACAGTTCTATGTTCCAAATTTGCCCGTTTCCGTTCGCCGACCGTTTCCGTTTTCGTTTGCCGTTTCCGCCCGTGCATGTGTCCGTTTTGCCGTTTTGTTTGATTTATGCATTTTAGTAGTCGTTTGTGTAGTAATGTGGTGTAATCTTTTATTTCAGACGGTAACAGGCTAGAGGGTGCCAGTAGGGCCTACTAGCTGTTACGTGACGTGATCTTCGCACTTTTGCTATACTTGCTCTCTGTATAAGTATTCAGGCCGTTTTTTTGTATAACTTGCTTATGTGCTTTGGTGTGGATGAGAGGGTACTTAGGCGAGGGTGTACTTGATTACACTCGATCTAAACCCTACTTTTCACCTGTGCTTCTTTATGAGATGTGTATATATATGAATTATTTTGGTGTTGAGCCCTTGAGCTTGTAGTTCGGGGTGACTTTTGTGGGGCCCAATCTCAAGACCTAGACGGACTATTCGAGCCGGCTGGGGTTTGGTTGAAACCAGTCCAACCTAGTCTTAAGGTCACAAAGTTTATGGTTTTGTGAATCAAGTTTGTGAACCGAACTTGTGAGTCAAGTTCAATTTCGTTTCGTTTGCTCGAGCTATTTCGTGAGGTGACTGGCCAGTGAGGGTGATAAGGTGTTAAGTGGGAGTACAAGTGGAGTTTTACGGACCCTTACCGGTGGTCGATGGAGTGTCGACAGGAGGTCACACATGGCACATGACGTGGCTTTGGAGCCAACCTGTATCCTTAACTTGTGTTGTTACTTTTATATTTTCGATTGGACATCTTTGTGACGTAATTGTTCGTCTTAATGTAAAATTTACGATTTTATTCCTGTTTATTTACTAAGCATATAGCTTCAAGATTATTTTGGTTATACTTTCTTTAAAAATTATTAGCTCTGTTCAATTCTTTTCCGGACTTGATTCCACAATCGACTCATTTTGGATGCAATCTTGTACCATAATATCCTTAAGAAAGTTAAAAAAGTTGCCATATACTTATTATCTTTATGTTTGTTATGTTGTAAAAGGACGAAATGCGTGAGAATGGTGATGTATTCAAAATTATCATAAAACTTCATTTTATCCTTGTGTTTGTTATACTTGGAATAGTTGGAAAAGTTGCCATATACTTATTATCCTTGTGTTTGTTATGTTGTAGAAGGATAAAATGCGTGAGAATGGTGATGTACTCAAAATTATCATAAAATTTCGTTTTATCTATTAGATATTATAATTCTAATATGTACTAAATTTATAAAATCAGTTTGATTATTGAATGAAATATGTGAGAATGGTGATGTATGGATTTTGATTATAATATCTCTACTAGTGTTAATTGGAAAGCATACTTTTTTTTATTGGAAAACATGTTGATATTAAGTGAAAAATATTTTTGTATTGGAAATTTTTTTTTTTAGGGGGGGTACCCTATGACCCACCCCTTTTTTTCGGGTACCCGAAAATATTAGAAACGAGTTAGGGTCACAAAATGGCTGATCTGATATTTTAGGGTCAGGTTAGCCAAATCTTGTTAGGGGCGGGTACTCGACCCGTGCCGACCCCTATAAAATATGAATTTAACATGGTTAACAAAAAAATGAAAAAAAATACCTCAATCTAAGCAAGAGTTTCTCGGTCAAATTTTGAAGGGACACCCAGGCTTCAATCCTTTGTTGCTTGCTTTGTTGTGTTTAAATTGTATGTGGGTGTGTTGTGTGAATTGAGAAAATGGAGGGATAGAGCCGAGAGGATCAGAGAAATTTTTTTCTCCTTCTTCCTCTCTGTTTTTTTTTTCGGCAGCCTAAGCTGAGAGAAGGAGAGAGTGAGGGCCTCTCTGCAAAATTTTCTTCTACTCCATTGAGCCAGCCGAGAGAGGGAGAGAGTGAGAGAGTTTTTCTCTTGCTTTCTTTTGCTTTTTTTTTCTTCTTCTTTTTCTTCTCTTTTTTTCTTCTCTCGGATCAGTTGCTTCTTTCTTTTCTTTCTCTGGTCAAAGGGATGGTGATGGCCATCATGAGTCATCATGAAGGCTCATGATGACTTCCTTTTTTTTTAATACAAAAACTAATTTTTTTTTGTTTTTTCTGCTTTTATTTTTCTTTTCCTAAAACAAACCTGCAAATATAAGAAAAATGCACATTAAAATGTAAAAAAATAAATAACTCATTAAATAAAAAATAATCAAGAAAATATTAAAATTTGACAAAAATACGGTGTCTACACGTAGACAATCATGGCTTTCTCTTGGGTGATTTTGCAAAGTGGATGACCTTAGTATTTGTCAAATTGAAGGTGACGGCTTAACAAAAAGATGACTTTTGTTGCTACCCTTTAGATTTCAAGAGTTGAATTGTTAGAGACTAATCAAGACTCAATGATGAATTGTTAAAAGACTAATCAAGATTGAATGATGAGTTCAATTACAATTTGTTGAGTTATTGCACTGGTTCTAACAAGTTATTGATTTAGATTTTTTTTCATCCAGCCTTGTAGCATCTGTTTGACTTTTTAAATCAAGATAGTAGGGATGGTTAGATCATGAATTGGAAAAAACTTTTGATTGGGTGAACATTATTACGTCAAGATGGAAATTTTTAAGCAATCATTCTTTTCTGTCCAGATTGGAATTGTTTTGTGGACAGCATTATTTAAGGACTTCCGTTAAATTAAATGTTTGATTCCAAGTCTTTATTAGTAATCAATTCAGATGGTTGAGTCATAAATTAAGTAGCAAATTTAATGTGATCATAAAAATATCTCAAGAAACCGAAATAAATTGAAGAAGATCAGTAACTGCTCTGCTAGGGAAACATATATGGTCTTCCTTGGCGGATTTGGGTGGTTTTCAGATTCCCATGAAAATGCCCATAGGTTGTTTGGATTGGTAGGGAGCATGTAGGATGGCCATGGGTAATGTTGTTTTCCTTGAGGGGGATTTGGGTGTATTTTGGTTTTAAATTTCCCAAGAAAATCTCCATTGGCTGTTTGGATTGGTACTAGGACGATATTTGGATCCACAATTAGTGGAAAGAATTTAAAAGTTGAATTTGATGGATTTCATATCCGATAAAGTTAGAGGCAATTTTGAGATCTTTCTATAACATATTTGTCCATATGAAAAGGAATAGGGCAAATTACATTTGACCCTCCTGTGGTTTAGCATTTTTTTACATAACCCTCATATGGTTTCAAAAGCTATACATAATCCTCTCGTGGTTTGGATTAAAATGTCAAAATAACGAAAATAGTCATTCGTAACGGAACTTCTAAAAATGTCAAAATTACCCTTATAAATATATGATACACTAACTCGTATGATTTTGATATTTTACCATATAACCCCCTTATGATTTAATACTTTACCATATAATCCCCTTATGGTTTTCAAAATATATACATAACCCTAGGGATGGCAACGGGGCGGGAGACCCCTCCCCCACCCCCCGCCCTGTTGCCTATTAACTCCCCCCAACCCCCGCCCCGCTTCCCCCGCGGGGGCACCCGCGGGGTTAATAAAATTGTCCTCGCGGGGTTAATAAAATTTTATTATAGTTAAATTTTAATAAATAATCAAGTACTAAAATATCAACACATCATCAAGTTATTATTCATTGTAATTTTACAATTGAAACTCATAAAAACAATCAAACAAAAGTTATTTGAATACAATCCAACATGATGAAATAAATACAACTAAAATAGTCAAATTTTCACTTTTGGTACAAATACAATCACTAATTCATTATTGTGTTTGTGCTTTTTTTTGAGAAAAAAGTGTTATTCTATTAAGTGTAATTAGAAATTTAGTATAAATGTATTAGTAAATTTAGTATAACTAATTAATAAATTCTATTAGTAGACATGTCTAATTATTCATATAAATGATAATATCAATTATATTACATACACTAATATACATTATATAGTACATCTAACTAATAATATCATTATCATAAGTTTATAACTAATTAAATTACATATTATATATATTTATTTATATATATATATACTTTTTTTTTGCGGGTGGCGGGGCGAGGGTATACTCCCCCGCCCCCCGCCCCGTGTCTAAATGGGGGGAAAAAATTCCCCCCCGCCCCCGCCTCAACCCCCGCCCCGAGAGCCCCCCGCGGGGCGGTTGCCCCATTGCCATCTCTACATAACCCCCTTAGTTAATAAATAATTTTCAACTTTACCTAAGGGTATTTTTGAGATTTTAGGTGAATCAGTTACAAATGATCATTCCCGTTACTTTGACACTTTAATCCAAACCATGAGGGGGTTATATATAGTTTTTGAAACCATAGGAGAGTTATGTAAAAAAATGTTAAACCACCGGAGGTAAAGTGGAATTTGCCCGAAGGAATATTCACTGGATTCCATATCCACCAGTGTTATGCACGTTTTCAATTGATTTTGAAAACCTAATTTTAGCTGTTGATTTTTGAAAAGCTATTTTGTTGCATTCTAAACTGATTTGGAGAACGTGATTTTAGATTTTTTTGGAATCCCAAAAAAACTATAAACAAGAAGCATGCTTTGAACCAGTTTTAGATTCTGATTTTGATCTACTTTTTTATGCAGACAAAACAAAGGTCCCCTTTCAAACTTTAACATAAGTACTAAACTACTTAAAAGTTAGATAAACTCTTTTACCGCACGTCTCTCTATTTCTTCATATTTGCAATTTCACTTATAGATGCGTTTACTTAATTACATGAAAAAACTATTTATTTAGCACAAAAGTCGCTTATGTAGCACATATTTTTTTGAGAATACTTATGCATTTATTAAAATAGCAGTTTTAACTACAAACGAGAATACATAACTAACTCTAAAAAAATCTGATTTTTAAGAATCATTTTTATAAAATTAATTTTTACGAATTAGAATCGGTTGAGAACAAACTCAAAATGTGCTTTCTCATGCAACTCAATCTATTGTAACATATTTTCAGTTTAGATTCCCTTTGCACATAACAGACAGCTCATGAATATCCAATCTGCCACCCAGATTTATTAGGCTTTGGGCCTGAGTCTCCATTTTAAAGGCTGAAAAGTATATAGTGGATTAAGTGGATTCTGGCTTGTTCGTAGGCATTCATACGCCAAGAGATTCTTATCTCTTCCATTTTTCCTAATTTTGTGATCCACCCTTGCAAGTCTAGGATGTCCATTCTCTAGATTAGGAAATTATGAAAGCGGACTATATTTACGTTTTTCTTATAAATATGGAAATATGGACAATTGCGAATGCATTACTTTTTGGTCGATTTCAATTTATCCAAATCAATTTAATGCGCAAGAATATTAGGTGGCTTTTGGAATGAAAAATTGGAATAAACCCCATAATTGCGGTTTGGATTACTTTTATCGGAATAAGATTTTGGAATCATATCTAAAAACTTGGAGTTTCCCAATTCCCTAGTAACATGGAGGGTTTTGGACAAAACCCAAGTCTGATTCCCATTTAGAAATAGGGCTCGTCTTGCCATCTGTTAAAAAAATTGATATATAATTATATACATATAAAATATATTATAATTATAATTATAATTATATTATAATATTAGTATAATTATTAATATATTTATAATAATAAATATAAATATAAATATATTTATAATTATTATATACACATATATAATATATTATATAAATATATATTGGAGTTATTTAATTAAATATAATTATATTTATATAATATATATTATAAATATATTAATATTATATAATAATATAATAATATAATTTATAAATATATATTTATAAATGCATATTATATGTGCATATAATTATAATGTATATGTGAATATAATAATATAATAATATATTATATATTATATATTTATTATTATAAATATAATAATATATAATAAATATTAGTATATTTAATATATAATATACATTATAATTATATAATATACTATCATAATTAATATTTATATATATTATATAATTATATTATAATATTTTGTATAATTATATTTAATTATATATAACATATTTAATTTAATTAGTTACAAACTTATAATAATGATATTATTCGTAATATAATTGATATTAGTATATGTAATATAATTGATATTATCAATTATACTATTAATTATACATGTTTACTAATAGAAATTATTAATTAGTTATACTAAATTTACTAATACATTTATGTTGATACATTTAATTAGTGAAAATTTCTTATATCCTATTTCGAAAGAACCAACGAACCAAATATCAACTATAGTAATTATATACATTCTTGGTACTGAACCAAACAGATGTATTGGAATGACTGATTCCATTCCAAACCCAGAATGAATGATGATCCCAAATCCGAGTCCGATTCCAAGTTGTGAACCAAATGTCATCATCACAAGTGCTTCCAACTCTTTCTTGAGTAGCACTGTTGTTTTCCTTTTGTAACCACCGACTTCTTAATCATTACTGCCTCCAGAAAATAAAAAAGGGTGTGTTTATGTATTATATTGCTTTGTAATGTTTTAAAATTTGGACCGGGGAGTAAATCGGAAGAGTTTGTAGTTCGCAATTTGACTTGTTCAACCTGGATTCAATGATTTAATCTTTTTCTATTTATTTCAGTATTAAAAATTCTGAATAAACTAAATATTTTTGTTAAAGGTAAAACATAAAAGTGAATCTGGTTGCTCTCGGTTTCTACTGGTATAATCAGTTCTTGACCTAGTTTTATGGGTTAAATTGAATTTCTGGATTAACTATTGAACCAAACCGATAACATGGCCGATTCATGATTCGACTGGTCAAACAAATTCGGTCCAGCTTTCAAAACCCTGTTTCTTTGTGTTCACAATATTTGGCTCAAGAAAATAAAACATTGCTAGAAAAGTGTTTCACAAAACCAATGGGAGTCCCCCTTCTATATTCTGTGGTGGCACAAAATCGAACAAATGTCCCATGCAGAATTTACCTTATCCTTTCTTTAACAAAACATCAGGTTCATCTTTATATGTTCTTGTGGTAATGGGCAAATAGACATCTTATAAATTCTAAAACCCCTCAATCTACAAACTTTATTCTAATTAATTTCCCCTCACTTTCTATTGCTCACTACCCTAGAGACCTAATGAGATTTAGGTTCCTCATGTTTTTATAGGAAGTCTCTACAAGTGTGTAATCTGTCTCAAACCGATTGAGACATGCTTTAATATCAACAAATGATGAGAGATATACATGACAAATCCTTATAGGATACAGACTTATATAAGCATGATTCGCACGAGTATCCACTACAAGAAAATTGGTTAGCATTGACAATATTTGTCAGTGCCGAAACGAATGTTGTCACAGAAGGAGGTGCTTTACTCATGATTTTATATTCGTCACATGCATCTCATAGGAGCCAATTATATAGGTGACGACTTGATTATGTCGTCTCAAGTGTAACCCTGCCAACAGATCTCGAATCTGCGGGCAGCCACGGATTTAAGGGGGGGCTGGTGGGGGCTTAAGCCCCCCCCCAAGCCGCCGGAAAACCCCCTATATATAGGGGATTCCGGCGGCCAGCCCAGCCATTCCGCAGAGGGCAAGCTCAGGCTCCTGCTTGATGATTTTTTCTTTGTCTGATGAGGTCAGACATTCCGCAGAGGGTTGCACGTATCCATACCCAAACCCTATGGCAGAGTTGCAATAAGTCTCTACGGTACCATCCCTAGATTCTAGGTTGATGTTGTTCAGCACAATGTGGCTGCAAGGAACCGTGTCGCTGCATGCAAATTTCATGGCGTTTTTGCTTTTGGAAGTCCCGCTAATGTTCTTGTACATGATTTCACTTATTTCAACTGCAGAACTCTGGATATAAAAAGTCGTTGTCAGGATATTTTAAGGATGAGTAGATAAACAATTGCCTGCACTTTTTTTTTTTTTGGTCGAATTTTAGTATCATTCAGAGTTTATTCACCAAAGAGAGCAGAAAATACAAAGTCCGTCTGGTTCCCAATTAACCAGCTATTCTGGAAAACCATGAAGCTAGAGGGTGAATCATACCTGGTTCTGGCAAGGCGTCGGCGAATCACAGTAGAATTGGTCAATGATAATGGGATTTGAAACGTCATCTACTCTCACATTCTGATATCGTACCCCTCGAACATACCCAGATCCTCCCTGCAGAGCTACCATTTTTAATCATTCTCCATATAATTATATGTTTTTATTATTTTTATAATTATTGATTCTAAATTTTACTTATTAAATATATTTATTTCGTCACAAAAAAAATTTTTAATACACTTCGGCCCCCCCAAAAATAAATTTCTGGCTCCGTCCCTGTCTGCGGGAGTGTTTGAAGCATACAATAATGACGACTTAGTGAATGCTATCCTTATTGTTGGTTCTTGTTTACTGAAGACTTTCACTTGTTATCACTGATCTTTGTTTATTGACAATATTTGGTTGTCATTATAACTGTGAATAGCCTTAGTGATAATTGGTTGTCATCACTCAATTGTCTTCAATTTTTTTACAACTACTTGCAATATATTATTATTAGTACTAGATTGTTTTTGATGAAACTATTTGACAACCATATAACTTGAGAACATTATTTTCAGTTATAAGATGTACTTTGGTTTTGCAATTATGAGGAATTGGTATAAAATTTTAGCACCTGTAAGAACTATTAGAAATTTAATAAAAGTACATTTTCACTTATATGAATTTAACAAATTTTGCCACATATGATGGAAATTTTTGTTTTTGTGTTAAAAAAATAAGGAAGAATACTGCAACAGTAAAATCTATGCTTCAAACAAAATTAAAAACAAAAAATATTGCAAATTTTTTGTCTCAAATGGGGGGAAATTAGTGAGGTCAAAATTTTGATCAAATCAAAGGTAAAATGGAAGTGGTGCAATTGAAAGTTCAAAACAAAACACCGAAAGAAAGCTGTCTGCTCACCGTTTGAATTAGTTGTTTTTGGGAATGTTTTTGAAATATTTTACTATAATAATGTAGGTAAAAAACTTTTACTGTAGGTGTTTTTAATGGTGTTTTTGGGATGTCTTTGGAAATATATTTTTGGGTGGGGTTATTTTTAAAATTTAAAATTTTAATAAAATATTTTTAAAATTTTATAAAATCTTACAACCACTCACCACTACCCCACCTCTCCCATCCCCTCCTCCCTCCTCCCCACTCACTTCTACCACCCCCTTCCCCCTCTTTGGTTGCATGTTGCGGCTAGAGAGGGGGAGAAGGGGAGGGGGGTAGGTGGAGAGACGTGGGGAGGGAGGAGGAGAGGAAGAGGGAGGAGGAAGAAGGAGGGGGAAGAAAGAGAGGAGAAAGAGGAGGAGAAGAGGGAGGAGGGGGAGGATCAGGGAGAAGAGGAGGAAGGGGCGGCGAGTGGTGGTGTGTTTTTAGTGGTTGGTGGTGGTGTATGTGTTTTTTTTTGTATATTTGAAATTGTTTTTGATATTTTGTATGGATGTGGTATTTTGGAGTTGTTTTTATTTGTGTATTACAATATTGTACATAAAAAACTTGTTTTCAAAAATCTCGACTCTGTTTGGATTGCTCAATTTTTGAAAAACAAGTTTTTCATACATAAATGTTACAGTAATACACAAACAAAAATAATTCAAAAAACATCACATCCAGACAATATATCAAAAACAATTTCAAATATACAAAAAAAAAATACACCATCACTTTCCACCACCACCACCACCGCTACTACCCTCACACCCACGACCCTTTCTCCTCTCTCTCTCCCCCCATATTTCCCCCCTCTCTTCTCCTCCTCCTCCTCCTTTCTTCCTCTTTCTCCTTCCTAGTTACTACCAAATCTGATCGCGTCCAGAAAGGTCGTAATTTTTCTGGTAACGACCAAGAAGAACACGGTTAGAGTGGTGGTTAGAGTCGCAACCATCACCCGTAAGTGGGAAAAGGTTTTGGAATTGGGGGGAAAGAAGGGGAGGAGGAAGAAGGGAGAGAAAAGAGGGAGGACTAAGGAGAAAGATGAGGGAAAGGAAAGAGGCGTGAGAAAGAGAGAAAGAGAAAGGAGAGATGAGGGAGGAGGAAGGAGGAGGTGTGGATGAGTGGTGTAAAATTTAAAAAAATATTCAAAAAAGTTATAAATTATAAAAATATTTCAAAATATATTTTGAAAATACCTCTAAAATTAATTCAAAAAATATCTATAATAAATATTTTTAATATAAATCGTTACAATAAAGTCTTTAAAAAACAACTCAAAAACACAACTAATCTAATCAGAGCGGAGGAAATCACTCTCATAAGAAAACCAACACCCTCTCTCCGACTCTTGCCCTCTCACTCTCTCACCTCTACCCATCACTTTCCAGTGGCTGTACGGTGTTGAAGGGCCCGTGTTTTGTCCAAGTGACAAAAGGTTGGTTTTTTCTCTCTCCTATTTTCCCCCTAAAATTTTCCAAATAATTCTGGCCTAATCTTTCTCTTTTTATTTTCTGAAAATTTCTGCCCAAATTCTTTTTGGATCTCGAGTATTAGATGCTATCACCTCTGTGTGGTTATTTACGTGATCAATTTTTCCGATCACAAAGTTTTTGTGCTCTAATTTTAATTTAGCTGGAAGCTTTTGGCCAATTGTCTTGGCTCCGCTGTATTTTGTAGGGGATAAATTTAAGTTGTTTTCTGTCAAAGGTAATTTTAATTTAATTACTAGTGTTCTTATCCTTTATTAGAGGTTCGTTGTTTATCACATTCAAGTATCAAAGTTAAAAGTTTAAGTAGCTAGGTATTACGCAGGAGCTTTGTTCATATATGAAGTTGAGTTGTTTCCTGTGTTGTATAAGCTTCCTCCAAAAGATGTCTTCTTTTATATCAAAAGAAATTTTAGACAGCAAGCTTGTGCTTGTACTCTCTGCCTTCAATTTTTGTATTTGTTTTCTCTTCTATATAGTTTCACCATTACTCAGATTGAAGCATAGGAGTTGGACATATGATCAAGATGCCAGCCTGGGATAACAACCAAGACAACTTTTTCACTCCCCTCCAAGAGGAAATGGGTTCTTTTGATTTGCTTTAAGGAACAATAGTGAACAAGTATAATCAATTTGATTTTTCAGAGAACAAAGTATAGGTATGAGTAAAGTAATACCACAACAGATTCAATTTCATCAATAAACGGAAGTCAAGCATGAGCTGGAAGTAAATTTGAAATCTTTTGCTAAATTCAGAATCCCATTTATCAACTGTTAAAAACCACCAGAAAACTTACTCTCGGCAAATGCAAATAAAATAGGAAAAGTTTCCTCTTTTAGCTCCCCATTTGCAAAATCAACTGCATGCCACGCACACGTCATTAATAAAGTTTTGGGGTGGCTTCTGTCCCCGTATATGGGGTTAGCCATTAGAAAAAAAAAAATAAAGAGTTGTTTCCTGTCAAGGGTAGTAGCTAGTGCTAATTTAGTACTATAAGCTACTCTATTTCTCTTCCTTTTTCATTACTAGAGACTGATGAAGAAAAATGATTAGTACTGGTCTAGAACAGCTTTGGGTACACATTTATATGTTTTTATCCTTTCTTAGAGGTTCGTTGTTTATCACATTCAAACATCAAAGTTAAAAGTCCAAGCAGCTAGGTACCATGCAGGAGTTTTGTTCATACATACATATACACACACACACACACACACCTCTTCAAGTGCATGTTTTTTGCTTTCTGGGAAGCAACCTATTAGATTATTCCATCCTTTCTTGCTCCTATTTCCCTTATTTTGTAAATGTTGCTGAATGCAAAGAATCTGTATACAACATGGTCATGCAGTTGTGTTTTGTATACTAATTCAATGAGCTAAGTTGAGAAAATGGACATGATGAGGCCATGAATGCAGTTGTGTTTTATATACTTAGTGAGGCCATGCACTAGTCAAGACTTAAAAGTATTGTGAGGGCAAAAGAGTAGTGATAGTCATCTAGCTAATTAAGCTCCTTTTGCTGATACAAAGCACAGCAGCTATGAGAATACATGTTGTATTCAGTAGATTTTCATGCTAGTTATCAATTGGAGCTTTCTTTTGCATATTTTGTAGTTGCACATAAATTGTCCCTTTTTTGTGTATTCCTGCCTTGTAATGATTTTACTGTGTAATTTCTCCTCAACAGATTCATTTGTTATTATTTGCAGCAATTGCAACTCTTTCACATGAGCTTGGAATTCCTACTAGAACCTTGGCAGTCTTCCGAGTTCAAGTTGTACTTTTTCTTACCGGTAACCTTATATGCAAAGGCACTTGAGAGCCAACGAGCTGAAATGCAGAACCAATAGATTGAAATGCAAGAACTCCTTAAGGCTTGAAGAGCAAAAATGCAGTTTAAGAAGCAAGGCAGTGAAAATACATCTGGCGATAATAACTAGTAAAGAATCGTTCTTATACAGCTAATTGAATTAGAATGCTATAGATACCTATTATTTTTCATGGTTACATTGTTGTGGCTAATTCTGTGGATTAGTTTAGTTCAATTTTATCAGCTGATGGCTTTAATTTGCTTAAGCTTAATAGCAATTCTTATTTCTGGGCTCATTTTGTTCATTAAATTGGTTTAATTTACTTTAGTTTTATTAGCTGTTGCTTGTACTTTGAGCATATATATACTGCCTTTGATATTAATGAGTTCCTAATGCCAATTGAAAGATTTTTAGCATCCTAAAATTGTTTGAGTTTTCTACCACTACTGGCTGTTATTTAAGTTTAATAGCAGTACTTATATCTGGGGCTGATTTTGTGCATTAGTTTGGGCCTGATTTTTATTTTTGGGGCTGATTTTAATTTTCTGGGGCCGCTTCTACTTTGAGAATGTATGTATAGCCTTTAGAATTAGGTTCTCTTTGGATTGCATTTTTTTATCTAAGCAACCTAATCAAAGTTGCTTCTCCTTTAGTGTTGTGCTCGTCTTCTTATCTACTTTTTTATTACTTTATGACAGACAAATGTTGGTCATTCAAACTTTTGGAAGATAGAGTCTATAGATATGACTGAAGGACATTGAAGACAAAGTTGCCTTTGATCATGCAATGGTTCACTTAGATGTTCTTTGGTTTCTTGAACTCAGATTCCTTTTGTAAAAGTACCTTATGTAGATGTGATACTTGGACACAATGTTACTTTTGTAGACATTTGTTGGTTAATGTACACTTAGAGGACGAGAATGAGAGAGATCAGTGAGGAAAAGAAAAGGAGATGAATTGGATAATGTGAAGAAAAAGAGTAGCAAAGAGACTAGGAAATGAGAAAAAGGGAGAAAGATTGTGAAGGGAGAAGAAGAATAGAGTCCTGGGAAGTCAAGAAAGGGAGAGAAAGAGACTGGAAAGTGTAGAAGAGAGAGAAAGAGAAAGGAAGATGGAAGACACAAAACTGAAAAGATTTTTTTTTGATAATTTTTTTTTACAAAAGTTAGGGTAAATGAGTTTCAACATCCTCAAATGAGTGGAAAATCATTAAACTTAAGGTAAATTACACACCATCCCTGTACTTTAGCGCTTTTTACATATAACACTCTTATGATTTAAAAGTTCTACATAACTCTCACATAGTCTAAATTAAAATGTCAAAGTGTCGGAACTTGCTTTCTATAATAGAGCCCAAAAATATAAAAAATACCGTAATATCAAGATGAAAATTATTTGATAACCATATGGGTGTTATACATGGCTTTTGACATAGGGGGCTAAATTGTAATACATGTTCCATATACATACACACGCACAGACATCTATATATACATGTTCCACACACACACACACACACACACACACACACACGTATATATATATATTCCACATATATATAGGCCTCATTCACTCACTAGTATTTGAGAAATTCTTACGATTGCTTTTACAGAACTTTCTTTGTATCATCAAAGCATCACCATTAATACAACATCAACATTATTTGATTTCAAATTCAGAGCAATGTGAATGCCTATTGTCCCTTCTTCAAATTCAACTAATTCGCCCGCCATTACTTCATCATGACCATGAACACGAGCAATGCCATTGCCTACTTGAAGCATGGTACCACTCTATGTATATACATACATACATACAAACATATAGGCCCTGTTTGGAACCATGGTTTTTTAGGAAGTTTGTTTGCTATTAGTTTTTTAACAACTTTTGCTACAGGAACCCCAAAAAACTTGTAAATAACTTTGGAGGTTGTCTGAAACTTTAATGAAACTATGTCGTTTTGGCCTCAAAAACTTGTGTTTTTTTCCCGTCTTCATCAACTCAGCTCGTTGCACAGAAGGCAAGCTTCCCCGGTTGCTGAACTGCAGGAGAACACCAAGCTAATTCTTCTCGTTCGTAGGCTGATAAACCCAAAGAGAAGCGGCGCACGAGGTTGGTTGGACACTCCTCTACTGGTGTAGCAGTCTCGCAGCCATCGGAGTTTTGTCCACCGAAGGTTCAGCATTTTCCTCATTTGGTACTTGCTGAAGTCCGGCAAAGCCTACGGTGGCTGATAGTCGTGTCGTCCACCACGGTGAGCTCTGCAACAGCTGCCCTTGTCCGCCCGCTACAAAAGCCCTCTACTTTCAGGTGCCTAACTACCAGAACTGTTAAGAGATTAGCTCGGCTGCTTGCTTATTTATTTATTTATTTTTTTGAAGCAGCAGATTGCTAAAATGACTGAGCAGTCGCTGTATAGTAGATTCCTTTCCATTTGCTTCATTTTTTTGTTAATTGGTGGGATTGTTGCTAATTTTTATGGCCTTTGCGGTACATTTGTTCTCTTTCTGATCTGAATATGGTACAACTTTTCTGAGATTCACCTACTTGTGAAAAATTTCAGAAAGAGCCGAGAGAACTCTGTGTGTTTTTATGTGTAAAAATGTCCTACTAGTGAGATCTTGAACTTAATTGAGGCTGTTTAATGGAAATTATCAGTTATGACTAGGGATTTAGTATGAATTATGAAGACAAAATAGTTCCGGTTTGGCCATGATTAGTTGTTAGTCCTGATTACTTGAGTTTTTTCCGTTTATTGGATGAACCATTATTGAGGCTTGTAATGGAAAAAACGAAAAAGGAAATCTGGTATTTTAGTTAAGAATATCTGTTGGTTTAGAGTGGTTGAATGGCCATTTTTTCCCTGTAAGAGCATTTTCCATTTCAGCCATTCATTTCTAGCTTTGGGAAGGAGTCATATGCTGCTGCATTTATGAAAAAGAGACTGATTTTGGAAGGAATTTGGTTGATCGTTAGATCATATTCCTCTTATTTTTATCTTTAAGTTCTGGACAAATTTGATTTTCTCCTCCGTTCACGTTATGATGATTGGCATTCAAATTCATATAAAAAAAAAACTTCTGGATTTTAAGTTAAAATTTGAACATTACCCTTCCTTTTTGAAAAACTGCAGATGTTGATCATAGCTATTGAATTTAATGCCAAAGTATAAGCTGGGAAAAATACAGAGTTGTTACAAGGGCAATGTAACTTGTCAAGCCTCCTGCAAACTTGTTTTACCTGTTTGGAGCAGTTTAATGTTCTTATGCTAATCTTATTTGTGGCAACATGTTCTCATTTCGTTCCTGATTGCCTTAATGGTTTAAGAAGGTGTTAAAATTCTGAATTCATGTATTCTTTTGACTGCAAATAGCTATCTGGTTATGAGGGAGTCATTCGAACAAATCTTTCTAAGTGTTGTAGGAGCACACAAAAAAATTTTCAATTGAATTTTTTTTACTTATTGAGGCTTTGGTTTAATTAATCCATGAGTAGTAGTAATATTTTTCGTGCCTTCATTTGATTTAGGTGAAATAGGGGGTTAGCGGAATTAGTTCAAATTCTATTGTTTGCTTTTTAATATTTTGAATGTGGAATTTCATTTCTTTCTTTAGCGTATTTTTCTGTTCTATTATAGAGTTAGGTAATTAAGCTGAATTCCAAAATTTGAGATATAGGCATATATTCTTTTGTTAACAGGTTTATGCCGCCGCGCACTAGATCCATTTCTAGAGGTTTGTTTTGGGGGTATATATTTTTTTTCCTTGCATGTCGGACTGTTAAGAATTGTAAGGGCTAATTTTCACTTTCGCTCACGGTCGAAAAACTCATACTTCCTGATCCTGTTAGCATTGCTTGGTCCGAGTGTGGAGAGAACGACTTAAAGCTTTGCATCACCAATTACTTCAAGGTATTATTGAATTCGTTTCTTTTTCCAACCCTGTCACTAATATATTGAATTAACTATTTTGTGTGTCTCGTGTTCATGGCTGCCCTAGTTGTTCATTGGTAATATTTACACGTGATTCACCTGTATTACTTCAATATTGCTATATATGCATTGGGGCTATAGATACCATTCAATTTCTGTTTAGCATCCTTAATTGCCAACTTGGAGCTAATCTTATTTGTCCTACATAAAGTGTAAAAAACCAATGGCTGGTAAGGTTGGTTCATCAAGGCAAGGTCGAGCCCAATTTCCAATGGAGCGAGAGCTTGAATTTGCGGAGTACTTGGTTGAATTTAAACGGGCTAATAGAATGAACAAGGGCAACTTAAAGAGTGAGGTCTTCCCGGCAATTGTTGATAAATTTGCCAAAAAAGGATGCCACTTTGATCCAACTCAAATCAAGGCGAAGTATTATGCATTACGTCATCTGACACAAGAATACAATCGCATGCGATTGAGGGTGACTGGGGCCGGATGGGATCCCCTCCTCCAGACTGTAATCATGGACGAAAGCAAATGGCAAGCTGTGATTAAGGTTGAAAATTAATTTTTTCTTTTGCATTACATAAGCGTATAAAGTGTAAAAAACTATTTTTTAACATCCTTTTATGTTCTTTTTGGTGTTAAATGTGTAGGAGAATCCATCCTTTAAGACTTACCACAACAAAGATTGCCGTGTCTTCTACATATTGTCGGAGGTGTTTGACAAAATGGATGCCCAAGGGCGATATGCAAGGGACTCGAACCAACCACCGGTTGACATCAATGACGAGATAAGAGTGAGGCAAAGTCAAGCGTATGACAATATGGGTGGCCAGGGCACGGAGCACGTGGACCTGACTGATGATATAATCCCTCCTATGCAGTCAATTGGGAAATCGGATGCCAAACATTCGAAAGGCAAAGGCAAAGGGAAAAGGAAGACTCTGGAATCTTCATCCGCCAAAGACGGCGACCCTCCGCCTGGTCTAAGTCGTTCCTCCTACAATAATGTAATATCTTGGATGGATGCGACGTTTGCTTCCGATCGGAGCACGTCCCAGAGCGTAGATGCCCCACCTCCCCCACCTGCTGCTGCTCCAGCTCCTCCTCCTCCGATTTACGTGGATGATGACCCTTACTCGGTGGCAAAGGCAGATGAAGCCTTAACCAAAATAGAAGGCTTGTCGGATAAAGTAGCTGTCACAGCAGCTTGGAAGTTGGCTGATTCTGCTGACCATCGGAGGATGTTTTTGATTCAGAAGAGTGAGGCTAGGAAGCGGTTATATGCACTGAAGATTGGGGGGGGCGAACTAGATGATTGAGACCTGCATGTGCCTAGGGGGGTTAAGCACCAGTTGGAAGGCTTTGTTTGCATGTTTTAATGTAAAAGATTTCTATTTGTGATTGATGGCTGCTGGTTTTCCCTGTTGGGAAACGAATTTGCACTTTGGTTGTTTCATTACGTAGTTTGGATCATTTGTAGACCTACCATAATGTTTCTCCATTTCAAATATTTGACTTTTCGAGTTGGCGAATAATAAATAGGAGTTCTACTTTGATATAAGAGTTGCTTCACTAATTCACATATTCCTAGCTTCTGGTTTATTTGGTGCTTATCCTTCACTTTTTTTCAAGGTGCAAGTGTTTTGCTCGAACAGATCATAAATGGTTAGGGCTACGCCCAATTTTGGAGTGAATTTAGATGACCCAGATGATGCAAGACAAGCCGCAACTGTTGTGTTAATACTATCGTGACACTTTTAAACACATCATATTTCAAGGACAAGACAGCTAGTCCATACAAGTGCTATATTAGGTCAGGGTTGGGTAGACGAGCTGTTGGAGGGAAAATGCATTAGAATGCTTAACTACATGCGCATGAATGTGCCCACATTTGTTCAACATGCCGGATATTGCGAGAAAGTGGATACATTACTGAGGGCCCCTGTGATAAAGTGACTTTAGAGGAAGGAGTAGCAATTGCTTTATATGGCGTGAGCCATGATTTGACACAAAAAGTGCGAGGCACCTAATATGGATGGCAGAGGTAATATGGATGAAGCTAATATGGATGGCGGAGGTATAGAGAGAGCTCAAATGCCACAATTCCACGTCACTCCAGAAGCACTTCATGATTGGAAGAAATAACGAAATGCAATGGCTGATCACATGTACCTTCACCGAAATGAGTAGTATATGGTTGCCACGTCCAATTTTCACGCTGATTACTTGATTCCCTCATAGCTCGAACTAGTTTTTTGTATAATATGACTCTTTTTTAATATTTGGTATGAATATTTGGTCATGTAGCAATTGAAGCCTTCTGGTCATGTACTTATTTACCGGATTCCTTTCCACTTGTATGAATGTAATATTTTCACAACTTCTCTAAATTATTTTGCTATAACAAATTATTTGCATACAGGTTTTGAGATTCCATATTACTGTGAAATATAAGAAAATCTCTATGTTTACCTATTTAGATGCAAGCTAGTTGAAAAAGTCATAATAATTTTGCTACAGTAATATGGAGCACAATTTTTGGCTACAGAAAAAAAAAATTTCGACGAGAATTTTTTTTAAGTTATTAAAAAAAAATTTTTTTAGTAAAAAAAATTGCTACAGTAAAGTTTTTCCAAAATTGCTACAGTAAAGTTTTTAAAAAACTTATACAGTAAGTTTTACTACAATTTCTACAGTGATCTACAGTAAGTTTTAGATAAACTTCTAAAAAATTTGGGTTCCAAATGGGGCCATATATAAGCCATTTAGTAATTTTAGTTTCTAAATGAGATTAATGTTGATATTAAAATATGTTGTAATGCAGTTTCTTTTGGTTGGATAAGGAGATAGGGACTGGTTGTGCCAGCGGATTTGCAGAAGGTAGTAGCATAGCCGCATAGGGCTGCATCAGCTTCTTGGGATTGGGTGCAAGTGGAGGATAGCGGAAGTTTGGACCGGGAATGAGAGGTTGCAAGTGCAGCTGTGCAGGGCATGTTAATTGGGTGCAAGTTTTTGGTCAAGTTTATCTGTTATATATTTTTTTAATAATTTTAATTACAGTAATCTCAAAAAAAAATTTAAAATTTTTAAATCATACACTTCAAAATATTCAAAAATTTATATATTTCAAAATTTTTTTCTATAACTTTTACTTTAATCTACATTTAAAATTTGAGACAAATACCTAAAAAACTTACTTGTCAACCTAAACCTATATTTTGTTTTGTTTTTCAATTTTGGGTTAGCCACCTGCCACCTGGATGCCGTGTCATCCCTTGTCAGCCAGCCACACCTTTTCGAGGTTTCGGATTTAGGCCCGGATAAATAAATGAATGAAAATTAGTCACAAGAGACTTACACTTATCCAAAGCCAGTCAGCAATTTTAAAATACAAAGATAGCATCGCATGAATTCTTTCTTATTTTTAATGATCAGAAACTACAAAAAAAAAAAAAAAACTTCGATTATTCACCTCAATTCTCAACGAATTCTATGAAATTGTCAAGAGTCCCACGATTTGTTGAAATTTTAAACCAACCAGTCATAATTCATGAGATTACAATTCGTAGTCATATCTTTCAAAAGTCACGAAAAATAGCCATTAAGGAGGTCATAGGGAGAAGAGAATCAAGAACCAAAAACTTCATCCAGCAAATACATTCTCAATCACTTGGCCCCTTTTTCATCAAGAATCGAAGCAAGGATTGCTTTGTCAGTCACCATTCACTTTGCAAATGTTAGAAGGCGATGCCAAAATCATGGAAAGTGAAGAATTTCGGACAAGAGAAGCTATACTTGTAGCTTTTGGCACTGTAATCAGGGGACAGTTTGTGCAAATTGCTAGGGAACTGTTGGTTAGTTTTGAATATGCGTGTTATTTACCAATGGTAGACAGTCATGGCTTTCTATTGGTGTAAATTCTGCAAGGCGGACGAACCTTAGTATTTGTGATACTGACGATAACGGCTTTAACAATGATGGCTTTTTTAACCTTCTGGATTGCATGAATTGAATTTTTAGAGACGAATCCAGACACAATGATGAGTTGAACTCTCGAATTGTTGATTTTATTACAATTTATTGAGTTATTGCACTGGTTCCAAAAATATATTGAATTAGATTTTGATCGAGTTTTGATTCCACAGCAGAAATTTTTATTAATTTTTCACATCTATAGTATCTATCTGATAGTTCCATGGTAGAAATTTATATTAATTTTTAATATCTATGGCATCGGCTGTCCTTTGGATTATTGTATTTCCTTGCTAAAATTCTTGTAGTATATTTAATTGAGGTAATCAATTTTGCTAAAGAGTTTTTGCTAAAAAAGTATCAAAAGTTTCTCAAGAAAGTGGTCACTCTTTTCTTCTACCGTTCATAAAGCAAAATGAATCACTGAACACATAAGAATGTTTATAAGCAGGAAGACTAACATTTGTTTATAATATGCCAAATCATTACCAAATACAATGCTACAGTATCACTACAGTATCGTGTTACAGTGCATCGTTTTGTTTTTTTGTTGTCGTGTTTGCACAGTAACTTGCCGGACTGCTACACTGCTTCCGGTGTTACAGTAAAAACGATTTATATATATATATAAAAGCTAATATCCAACTTGGGATACAATCCTATTATACCTAATGAACTCTTAAAAGAAAATCAACTTTACCACAGCCTATGAAGTTAAGAAGGGGTACAAAAAAATCATGAAGGAATGGAGGGAAAAAAAATCTGATTGTATATGAATCAATTCACAATCGTTGCATATTTTGATCGAGTTCGTGTCTTTACCAACCCAACAAGTTCGGCTTGCAGCCTCAACACCTCTTCTTGAACCCTAGGATGTTCACCATTCAGCATCTTGGCCTTAGTGGACATTAATCTCAAAGCTTCTTGTGTTTTCTTCTGTCTCACAATATGGTTATATGCAACCTCGTCCTCCTCCAGCTCCAGCCTCAATTTGATAAACCTAGCACCATTAGAAAACAAGAAATTAAATGAGATTATCATGTCATTTAATCATTGATATAATTATGTATATATACGTATTCTTTGATGGTAATTTAGGAATACAATACAATTATAAAGTAACTATTAAGTAATTGAATGTGCTAATTATTGCAAGCAACGTAGTGCAATATAATAAAATAGCACGTAACATTTGGTATTATTATTCCAAGGAAGAAAATAGTATAATTATAAAAGAAAAGAAAAGAAAAGAAGAATACCTATCCTTTTCCCTTTGTAGTTTTAGATAAGAAGCAAGGTACAAAGCTGTATCTCGAACTTCTTTTAGCTTATCACAAGCTTCTTTTATTCCTTTGACGTGGGCTTCCACAATTTTTCCCTCCTCAGTTTCTTGCACAAATTTTTCCTCATCAAATCCTTCCAACTCGTTTTGTTCTTCCACATGATCAACTTCTTCCATCTTTTCTCAGTCACTCACTCCGTCTTATGTCTTGTATTCTCACCTGAGTTCCTTGGTATTTGTTGCATGTATAGACACTTTTATGGGAGTAGAGGGAAACAATTAAAAGTTTCCTAATGGGATTATTAGGAGATATCATATTTGACCGAAAAGGGTAAATTTTGTATTGGGCAAAGTCCAATTCCCATTTGGTTTCGTTTTCCTTTCTCACTCTTGATTTGGTGTTTCCTAATTGAGACAGATGCATGAATATGGTATACGCACTCTGGCTTGGGAGTTTCCTTTCATTCTCATTACTGAATCATCTAATTGAACCAAAAAGGAAAGAAACATTTTCTCATCGATTGTTTCCCCCAGTTTTCTTCCATTCTCATTGCTAATTATGAAAGAAAGATGAACTTTTCTTTTAAGTATTTCGGCCATGAAAGAAGCACAGAGAAGAAGACGGCTAGTATAGGAAAATGCAACAAAAGTATTTTTTTTTTTTTGACAAAGATATGAGTTTTAATTTTGAGAATCGATTAATTTTGTGGTATCCTAGATTATACTTTCTAAAAAATAAAGGGCAAATTCTACTTTATCCCCCTGTGATTTAGTATTTTTTTTTACATAACCCCCCTATGGTTTCAAAAACTATATATAACTCCCTCATGGTTTGGATTAAAGTGTCAAAGTGATGGGAATGATTATTCTTAACGGAGTCACCTAAAATGTCAAAAATACTTTTATGTAAAGTTGAAAATTATTTATTAATCAAGGGGGGTTATGTCAAAAAAAAAAGGGGGAATTATGTGTATATTTTGAAAATCATAAGGGAATTATATGGTAAAATATAAAAATCATACGGGGTTAATCATTAATGTATCATGTATTTATATAGGAATCCTAGATTAATTTTGAGAATCAATTAATTTTGTGGTATCCTAGATTATAGGAATTGATAAGAATCATACTTTAGAAAAAATAAAATAAAGTCTTGTAACCTTGGGAAAAGCAACAAATTCTTTAGCAATAAATACAGAAGTTGAACTCTTGACACTGATCAAACTCTTGGTATCCCAAAATTGTAGGAATTGATTAAAATTCACAACTCAGATAAAGGAATAAAAACTTGCAAAGCATCCATATAACAAACCTTAACAAATTCATAGCTAAACAGTCCTTGTAATCTAGGTAACATTGTCTGGGCTTTAGCAAAATCTTGCATGAATCTCACAAATATGGCTATCAGCAGGGTAGCATCACAATTCACACCAACATCTACTTCACTTCTACACTTTCTCTGGCAGGAAAAATAGTCACCTTTATCACCACGGGTCTAGATTTGATCACCTCAAAGACACAGACATCTCCAGAACACAATTTGTGATCCCTACAAAAATAACCCCATCCCTTGCTTAGACTTATAACCCTACCATGTCTGACTATGACACCAACAGTCCACTTGTTTCCATCAGAATCCTGAAGTTCAACAGATTTTTTATCAGTGCGCAGATAAGTGCTAGAAAATTCAGCTGGAACATGCACAATATAACAGCGGCTCAAATTGTACTCTTTCATTGTCATTGAGAAGTATGGATTGTCTGATTTGAACAGCCTTGTAACAACGTCGTGCTCCGAAATTTTCTTTCCTCTTCTTCTTGACCTCCTCCTGATCGAACGAGGGTTACCCGAATCAGTAGTTACATCGCGAATTTCTACTTCCTCGGTCTCTGAAGAAGACGAGATTTCTATGGGATGACGATCATCTGCTTTGGCAGAACAAAAAGCGTCGTGTTCGGGTTCGGGAACTGTAGTCTCTGCTACGGGATTGAACTTTTTACTGTTATTACTGCAGCATTGATAATCAATCTCTGTAGCAGTGAGATCAAATATGGCAACATCAAATTCTGAATTTCCTTTATATTTGAACCACAGAAAGTGTCCAAATGTCAAAGAATGATGCTCGGCAAATCTTTGCCAACCATCACGGAGCCAGAGCATATTCTCATCCTTCTCAATTCCAACACGAAATATGCCACCAGATGGAACATTAAGCCTGACACTGGAGCAGATTTCGTCACCGTATTCTTTAACGAAGTTCTTGGGCAATCCCAATTGGCCTTCATCAACAGCAGGCTGCGTAATTATCCGGTAGAAACTCGAGGCATCCAAACTCTGCCAGTCCCTGTTGTTCTTCATTGTTGACCCTTCTTGATTATCTGAATCTTCCATGTTAGCCAGAGGAGATCGAAGTTGAAGCCCAAAACATATAATCGAGGATAATCACCAGTCAACTTCAATATCAAAGTAAAAGTCGAAAACGAAATCAAATTCAAGATGTTAAAAGGCAAGTAAGAATAAGGTTCATAGTTCAAATCAAAGAATAACTTAACTACCCCAAAAATTTTCAGACTCAAAACATTCAAGAATCAGAGAATCAAGAGTAAAAATCAGAGAAACTAACCAATTGTATGCTGAAGGTAACCCAATCAATTTTCTTGTTTAGTTCTTTTTTCCAATCAATTCTTCCCACAAAAAACAGATGTTAAAGGGAAAAAACAAAGAAAATAAAATAAAAGAATCGATTAAATATGAAACCAAAGTACAAGTAGGAAAAAAGATTATTGTTACCTTAGGCTATATAATGTAAACGTAGACCTCCAAAAGGCTGAAGTCCAATAGCTTTCTCCTTCTCACCAAGATTCAACCACGCTGCCCTCTTTTTACTTTTTACCTTTTTTTTTTGGGTTATTTGGTTTTTTTTTCACTCTCAACATTCTCTTGCGTCTTCCGCTCGTCGTCTCCTTCTCTATTTATTGATTAGGACTTCGGATTTGAAAGTGACCCTTTTCCCAAATTCAGCAACCGCATTTATTCGAATTATTCTTACCCTTTGCTTTCAAAATTAACCTATATAGGGCTTTCGTTCCAACCAAAAAAAAAGGAAAAAAAAAACTTTATTATAGGTACAGGAATACACAGGATAATCTCATATATATATATATATATATATATATAATAAAATCGTATTCTCATTCTTATTCTTTCATGTTTTCTCTTTCCTACGTGGTTTAACGAGACGTTAAGTAGTTTCCTACGTGACTTGCTCCTTTTTTGTTTGGATTTATATCAATTCTTATTTCCTAGAAGAATTCTTAATATTATATGATTCTTATTTCCTATCCAAAAAAGGAATTGGAAAGTAATGCGATATAAATAAAAGAGACATAAATATCTCTATTAGATATATCTCCAAATTCATGCCAATAATTTGTGTAGTACATAAGGAACCAAAATAAATAAGAATTGTTATCACTACAACAAGTAGAAAAGTAACTAATTTCAATTAATAAATCCTCTTTTCTTAAAAAAAAAAAGAAGTTATTTGGACGATTGTGGTTTTATTTCCTATAAGAATTATTAATATTATAGGATTTTTATTTCCTACCCAAAGTTATGTACTTTAAGCAACTTAAATCAAGACAAACCTACTTTTAATGTTCTTATTAATATTTCTTTATATCCTTATCAATTCTTATTTCTTATGCCTACACTACATATAGCCTCTAATATATTGATTTCAAACATCAAATTCATGGTTAGGTATTTTCAGTACAAGCGGTTGGCACATTAAAGTATCGATTTTGGGTTTCCACTCCTCTTGATTGTCAGGTACATCTTCTTTCAATATATATATTTTTTAAAAAGGCATGTTGATCTTCAATTGTAAGAGTTTAGTAACATATCTTGAATTTTATTTTATTTTTGTTTTATTTTCTGTTTGTTTTGTATGAAGACATAGGATTTAAACAAGTACTTTCATCATTATTTTTGTAAGATTCTTGCTAACATGTTTGTTAATTGATTTTTGTGATCATATGTTTGTTAATTTGCCTTTAGGAAAAACAACCAAAAACAAAAGGCACTGGAAAGTAATGCGATATAAATACAAGAGACATAAATATCTCTATTAGATATATCTACAAATTCATTAGTTAATTAACAGACTTTGGCCGTTTACTTAATTAATCCACTTGAGAATGGTTTCATAAGGTTTTTAAAAAAATATCCAGCCTTATGTCTTACCAACATAGTTTAAATAGAAGAGAGGCCAGGAACCCGATCACTTAAACAACATGAACTTCCGGCAACTATTGGCTATATACACTTATAGTCTATACTTCATAAATAGCGCCATGAAAGTGCTTTGCAGAATACGTCAATTCCTTGCTCCCATAATCAAGAAGTTTAAAAGCAAATTCTATCTACATTCAGAATATTAGCTACCACTATCAATGCTATCAGTAGTCGACATCCAAGGAGTATTCTCAAATGTTGTCAGTAGTCGACATCCAAGGCCCTGTATTGTAAGAAAAATGTGGAGTATCCTAAACTGTGTAATGCTTGCAGTCAAAATGTGGAGTATCCTAAATTGAGATATGTCGTAGGTGTTAACCTTTTTATCATTTTGATTGCTACAATATCTACATAAACATAATTTTTAGAATATGTGTATTTATACAGGTATATGTTAAAAGTCTTGGCAAGTGATGCAACCAATAGTGTTTGGTTTGTTATATTTGATCAAAAGACTGAAAGAATAATAGAACACAAACTTTCTTTTGTTCTTGAAGAATTTAACAATGTAAACTTATATCTAATGTTTTAAAATATTTTTAATAATAGTAGACAATCCGACACTTATCTCAGCCGTTGAATATTCTAACAAAAAAAATCTATTACGCATTTCGTTTCCAGGAAGGATTTAGCAATGAAATCGTATCATCAATTATAAATAAGATCACGTGGAAACCTTTTGTATTCCAAATCAAATTGAACAATTACAATCTGGAACAAGGTAGTAATAGATTTATAGTGACTAGATGGTTCCACTGTGATTTCGGGAGGGAAACGCATTTCATGCTTTCACAAGTAATGTGCAATAAATTTCTCTTATGTTTCACATACTATATCTCACATAATATTTTTACCTTTAATTTTGATAAATCATTATCAGATTGGCAGAACTGACAACCAATACCAACCTAAAGTATCTTCTTCTCAGATCCCAATTAGTACAACAGATGATTTTAATTAACAGCATTTCAATACACTTCATATGAATCATTCATCAGAGGGTTCAACAAAAATCACAGAGAAAGGGAATCCTCATAAAAAGATTTGCATGAGAAGGTAGATTTAATATACTATTTTATTTTCTTAAATTATAATCTTTACATATTGTTATACATAATCTTGAATGCGATAAATAATTTATTTTTTCATACTTAGTTATCCTGCTTTGCTATCATGCAGTGATAATGAAAAATCAATAAATGCTGAGTTGCATGGACAAATCGAGAAGGATGTTCAAACAGAAGAAAAACAAAAACAAGTTTCTGAAGAATAGAATATTATTTGATACTATTTACTGCACTTTTTATTTATTGTCAAATTTTTGAATGTTATGGTATTGTTGAATGTTATTTTTTCCATTTTTAAATTATTATTCATTGAATTAGATGTTCAAATTTATATTATAAAAATAATTTATATTACAATGCGCACCTAGTAATATACTTAAAACAAGTTATAATAGATTATACATTAAATTTGTATTTTATATCGACATTTTTATAAAATTGACTAAATAGTTTATTTTTTTTCTACTACAAAACTAGTTTGATAGATAGGGAAGGCACAAGATAAGCACATAAAAAAAATTAAAAATTAAGAATTCATCTACTCTAAGTAATTTTAAAAACACAATATGTCTAAAAGATAAATATACATGAAACTTTTAAAAATCAGAACGTGAGATATCTTTTAATTTCTATCTTTTAGTTTGTACAAATCATATTAGTTGTATATCACTTAAGAGTAGAATTTTGTTTTATCTTTTTTACCCTCTCACCTCTCCCCATACTCTTCTCACCACCGATTAGGGTAGGATTTTTCAAAAATTAATATGTCCATCATAAGATTATAACATTCCTCGTTCTAGCGTTGGCAGTAAAGATAAAAAATATTTGGAAATAAAATAACATGAAAGCGACCTTTTATCGTGTGAGTGCCTGGTGTCGGAGTTGGAAACAATTTCTAATGGGGGGCACAAATTGAAAATAGCAAATATTGTTAATCCTTTTCGACACTGTTTGAGTGAAGGAAAGGAAAAGAAAGCAAATAAGAGAATTCTAGTAGAAAAGAAAACAAAAGAGAATAGAGGAAAGGGATCCCATCTATCATGTTTCGATTAAATACGAGATTAAAAGAAAAATAAATATTGAAAATGTTTTTTGGACTAGGGAAGGAAAATAAAAGAAATTATGCATTAGTAGATTTTTATCAACAATTTAAGAGTCTAATTTATAAACACATGTGCTTTTTAAGGAAAATTTAAAATTTTCATTAATTCCTTTACTCTTCGTTTTAGTCCACTTTAGAGAGAGAGAGAGAGAGAGAAAGTTAACAAAAAATAACTAAACCTTATCCTCCTTTTCCTTCCCTATCATTTCCTTTCCCTCCTCAAAAACGAATCTAGACGTCAAAAATTTTTCTTCCTCCATTTCCTTTCTTTTCCCTTCTAACAAATAGCGACTTAAAGAATTACTTCTAGCAACTGTATTCATGTGATACGTAATAGCAGCTGTGATGGAATATAAAAATAAGTGTGATGGCAGTATAACTTTTTAACATAAAAGTACAATTCTGCGCCAAATGAAATTGTTTGCAGCTGGACTGTTAAAGAGTTTAATTGGAACTTAATATTATCTGCTTTTGTCAAATTATAATTGTAGTCATGGCTCATACTTGTTACATAAAGTAATTTTTAAAAATTTTAAATGCCATCGTAAGTAATTTATTTTGGCCAGTGGAGACACATGCCCCAACTGGAATGTATGTTGATCCGCCACTATAAGCCCCTGATAGAAAATTCATCTATTCATTTGTCGTTGGAGTTGAGGATTCTTCAACACACAGAGCGAGTGCATTTTTTTTTTTTTTTTTTTGGGTTAAACGAAGCCGGCGACGCATGATGTTGAGACGGATTAGAGAACTATATTACCTTAAGTTGTACAATATTGGTTCATTGAATTCAAATCTTTCATGATTTAAAGGAAAAAGAGAAAATTCACACCAAACGTTATTGAATTTAGTAGGACCTTGACTAGCGTCAAAATGGGTGATTTGAGCGGGTTTGGGTTGGTTAAAATGGATAATGGGTATAAGTGAGTCAACGCATTTATATCCATTTAATTAGACGGGTATAAATGGGTAAGTCAAAATTGAATTGGGTAACTGAATTACCCATTTATAACCCATTCATTTTAAATTTTTGTAAACTCATTTAAATTCATTTTTGAAAACTAAGTTATCAATTTATACCACCCTTTGCACCCATCACTAGTTTTAAATATTTACTTATAATGCTCAATAAGTCTAATTATCAATTTTTTTTCCATCCGTACTCTATGTCGCAAAATTACATACTATTTAATAATTGTACAATAAGAATATAAAAATTTGAGCTAAGTACTATAAAAGTTAACATGAAAATTTAATCCAAAAATTTTAAATATCTAGCATTTTTTGTGTGTAAATTTAAAATTACATTTTGGAAATGTAAGAAAAGAGATTAAAACTTGTCATAAATTGGTAATGCTGAAAAATGAGCAAGTTAACAAACTAAGAGAAAATAAAATGATAAGATAAAACCAACAATAAAAATAAAGTAATTAACATCATGACAAAATGAAAATTCTAAAAACAAATGGGTGGGGAAAGAGAGGAGATTTGGGAGAAAACAATTCTAAATGGGTTAATTGGATTTGATGGGTTATCTAATAATGCCCATTTAATCCATTTATACCCATATGTAAAAACTAAAGATACCCATACCCATTTATTCATGGACGGGTATGAATAAATTTAGTTAAATGAGTTTACTTGCGGCCTATAACCTTGACCATGAGTTTTGTTGCGAGGTAATCTGGTCGGATCTGGATTGTTCATATCCATCGTGATACTTTTCGTTTTTCGTTTTTTATCTTTATTGTCCGTTAGAGAATTTGACTTTTGCCGTTTAATCCAGGACAGATTTCCTTTCAGTTACACCCTAGCGCATATTTGTTTATCATTCACTGTTGTTCTAAAATTTGTATGTTGTCCCATAGATTTTTTACATTTTGCACATAGGTCCTTGTTGATTTAAATTAGTAACATTCATGTTTCTTAGTTCCTTAGGTGTTAATGGAAAATTTGCTTTTTGTGTGTGGCCTTTTCATAATTTGGTAGGTAACGTGTGTTTTCATTACAATGTTAGTTTGATTAGCATTTTCATGATTTCACCACTCCTCGATAATCAATCACTAGGATCAAGTTTTGATCTTTTGGTGTCTCGTGGTACATTAAGGTTGTGCTTCGATCGACGCTCACCTTTGTCTTTATTTTCCTAAATTCCTCCAATGTGTCAATGTGATATACCGTGCCTTTAAAGTTTTGTTATGCAATGTATTGGAACTTCCTCTCTGACCATGTGCATGTTTTTGTCAAATTTTAGACTGAATCTTCTCTACCACAGCAATAGATATGGGCTACTTGTTCATTTGCATATGTGTCAAAACCTAGATTTTAGATCATTCTTGTAATAAGGTCAGAATATCTTTCTCTTTTCCTGCTTTCTTTTATAATTTTATTTATTTTTCTATTTTGAATATATTAATGTGCAGACAACAATTGTATTTCCTTACAAATTAAAGACATTCGGTCTGTTAACATTGAAGTTAAAGAGGATATTCTTAGACATGATATTTGATATAGTGCACAAGTTGAAATTGTCCATCTCTTGATTATGTGTATGTGGAACAAAATGTAGAAGCTTAACTTGGATTGAGAACATATAAATTTGGAACCTAAATTTCTTCCCTGGATACTAACTAATATCCTACATTCGTTAATGAGGAGAATAAACGAAGAGGAAATGGCAAAAGTGAATATAAGAGGAGATAAAGAAGGGACAGAAAGAGAACTGCAAACGGGCCCTTCTACGTTTTCAAGTCAAATTGTATGACCGAGATATCGTCTAAAATAGCTACTTTACCCACAAGGATTTTAGGAATTGTGATTATGCCTTAGAAAACCTTGATTTCAACTTTGACTTGAGTTTAGAAGAATCGAACACCTTTTTAAAAATTTTCTTTTAGCAGGAGAGAAGTGATATTTAAGAAATGGGAAGAATAATATATGAATCCAAAACCTCTATATTCTGATAGGGATGACAGCAGGGCAGTTTTGGGGTAGGCAACTCACCCTGTTCTACAAAAATTTCCCCAGCCCTCGCCCAATCCCCTGCTCCCCTAACCCCCACCCCTGCCCTGCCCCACTACCCTCGCGGGTGCACCTATCCCACCCCATTATCATTATTATTTTTTATTTGATTTAATTTTTTTATTTGTATTAGATCTAATAATAATTTTATTAATCCTTCTTTTGAAATTTTATCAAAGTATTACATCACTTTATTACGACAATATAACATATTACTTAATTCATACAAATTGTATTTATATAATAACAATAACATAACATTTATTTCATATTATACATATAAAAACATACATAGGTGTTATAACATGTTAAAAAAAAATTACACCATTCCTTCCTGATGGGACGGACACCCACCCCTGTTACCATCCCTATATCTTGTGCAGTTGTGCTTCTCTGTATGAGCTCTTGTTTAAATAGGTCATACTTGATGGATTATCTCAAAATATTTCAAAGGTAAAAGTTGTCAGTTCCAAGTTGAAGAATGTTTTTGAAAACTGCATGTGCATGCAAATGACTATTAAAGTTCGAGCATTAATGATATTATGTAATTTGAGAATTTGCTTTTTTTCTTTTGCAAGCAAATTCAGGAATTTATTTGAATTTTGTACGAAAACTGAAAAACGAAAGTATATGAAGAGAAAGTACAAAAAGAAGTGGAGAAATTTTGAAACACATTCAAGGTTGGGTATTGCACGTAAAAGGGTTGCATGTTGAACTTCATGGATTAAAAGTGAGAAACGTGTGAGATTCGTTGGAAGTGTGGGCTAATTTGTTTGACTGAAACTAGAATATATATAGTTTAGCTTTCTTGTTGCTACAATTGATGGCTGGAAATCAGCATGCATGTAGGACTTTTCTCCTATGTTTTATACCAAATAAATAGCTAAATAATTGTCATATTTGTAACTTGTCTCAAGAGTTAATAGTGAGCAAGAGGGTAACCCCAAAGTCGAAGTGTGATTTTTCACTTAGGGTGAGTGTTCCTTACATGCATTCATGATTAAATGTTTCTGTTAGATTAGTACTTGTTGTTTACTTGTTTGCTTGGTGATTGTTGGAAAGTAGTGATGGAAATTGTTAGATGTATTTTATTGATTTGTTGAGACTTGAACTTAAGTTACCTAATGCATTACTGTTGATAGGCGAATAAGTATTTTATTGCATTCGACCTAATTGAACTTGAGATTTCTATAGTCTTTACTACTGGAACAATGTGCATGACTGTAAGCAGTATGTATACTTAATCACATCAGCTGAATTGGACCCCAAAACCCATCGTCAATCAGCCTATTCGAGCCAACGACAGACTCGGTTAGATAGATTGGCAACCCTAGGTAAATGTGTGGTATACTCGAGTATTACCTTATAGTATAGTGATTATTGAAATGAATACTAATTGAAGGGGATTGTTATTGTTTTGGAGAATATAAGAGGTGATTGGTGGAGTGTGCACTGATGTCGAATTGGCTCCCAAAGTGAGCTTGTATCCTTTCATATTGAATGAGTCATTATATTGTGAATTGTAAAGTTATTTGTCTTGATTTTAAAGTGTTTGTTAAGTATGTTATTCTGCCGAAACTGTGGATTTGTGTCGTTTATTGACTGTTTTTTATCTGGGAACCTCACTGGGCGTAAGTTCAACCCTTTAGTTTGTTTTCCTTACAAGATATGAGGGCCAAAAAAGTTGAGATTAGTGATAACTTGAACCTGAAGTCTCTATTTTGTACTTATTGTAAACAAACTTGTACTATGAGAATTAATGAATAAATTCTTACTTTAATCCTGTTTGTTGGTATATAAGTGTGAATGTCATGGTTGATTTGATGGAGTAAATGTTATTTTGAGAGTTTATTGTAGTGAGTTCTGACGAGAGTCAGGCAGGCGATCCGCTAAATCCGAGGATGCGCCTTAGGGTGAGGTGGGGTCATCACATAAGGGACCAGAATGACTATTTTGAGTATTTTCCTGCAAAAATTAATACCTTTTTTTTGATAGAAAAGATAATTTCATTCGATCAATTTGCACTAATGGTGAATAATACATCAAACAAATATGACACAGATACATATAGATATAAAATTAATAGATATAACATATCTAAGAAGTCAATACAAATAAAAATAACATTGATGCTCTTACATATCTTCCATTCGAATGAATCATTATAACCCAATACATCTGTACATGTCTTCTGACAGTCAAATCTGATTAAAACTAATTCAAGTTTAAAGAGAAATTTAAATATGATAATAATGGAAAATTACATATCTGAGAAGTTAGATCCCAAATTTACAAAATCTTAAATTTCATTTAAAAAAAAAGACAAACTAAAAAAAACTTTCACAAGAAAAGACTCGAGAGAAAATAAATTAGGAGAGCAGAAACTCTCATTAGAAGAATCTAGAAGAGAGCATTAGGAAACTCTAGGAGAGAATTTATTCAAATAAGAGAAACTAAAAACTGAAGAGAGGGCTCTCTCCTATGAACTAAAATACTACAAATAGTTTAATAGGTCTTAGCACTTTTAAACTAACTATGGCTCCTTCTTACCAGAACTAACTTAGAATTGGATTTATAAAATATTCACTAGTTTCAAAAAGTATGGACTTGTGCTAGGTAATCTTTTTGCTGAAATGCTGATTTTTATTCAGCCAACGATACCACTTCAAGTATCAGTTGTTCTGCAAAAGGTTATCACTTCAAATAAAATTCAGCCAAAGGTACAAGTTTGACAAAAATGCGCATACGGACTTGTGCGTGAATAAAAAAAAAACTTAAATATTACGAAACGAAAAGTACAGGCTATTTCATTAGAACTATCACTTAATTATCCTATAACATTGGTTATAAGCTATCAAGTATCATGGCACAGACATTATAGTCATTTCAAGTACATTTTTAATTTGATAAGATGGAGAAAAATACAAGGGATCAATTGCACCTTTTCTGCTGCTAATTAAGTATTTGAATGGTGAATATATCATGGGTCAACCATTTAATCTGAACGAGCAAATTTTTTTTACGAAGCAAATCGAGTAAAGAATAAATAACTAATTCAAGAAAATAGAACGCAAACCATAGACCCATATTTGCATACACAAGTAGTAGTAGAAAACCTTCATTCATTTATGTTAGAGAAAATTTTGGCATAATAATAGTAAACTTTGGTGGTCAAGTAGTAAGTTTTGTGATTTCAAATGTAACTTTCACAAATTGCTGAAATCTACTTGTTTTTATATAGTTATCGGCTCAAGAAATTCCGCATTTAACAGTTTTACAAGGTTATGTATGTAGGGAAGGTCTAAATTGGACAATAAGGTGAAAGATATTATAAATAAGAGATTTTGAATTTCAGACATTTCACTTATAAAAATTTTTGTTTTTACTTACTCCCTTCCTTTTTTTATAACTGACGTTTAAGGTTTTGCACACCAATTAAGAAAAGTTTTTCATTGCTTAAATCTGTACACTACTTTCCTTTTGTACCCTCATTAATCGTCCAATTCACCCATGTTTTATCTCACTAGAGTATTAAATGGTGCTGTTTTACTAGACCAAAAGCAATGCAAACTAACTCCCACCAAACTAAATGTTTCTAAAATGAAAGGGTAAAATTGTGAAAAAATAATTAATACTGTATGGGGATAATAAAACGACAGATAAAAGTACACTAGAGCAAATTTCTTAAACGTCAGTTATAAAAAAAGGGAGGGAGTATAAACAAGGCTGTGTGCGCATATCCCGAGTCTACAATCATAAAGTCCAATTAATATCCAGAATCGAGCAAAATGAGGCTGGTTCAGTTAGGGCCATCCATTTTGATTTCTATAGTCATGGAATAGGCACCCAAATTGGGCAAACCTCATTAGGCCCAATCCTCATTTGCACTTACAGTTGCTCACCAATCCCGTGTTTGGTATCCAAAAATGACGTTACACTTAAAAAAGAAGTTATTATTTATATTATTCTTATTATATAATTAAATGTCCTGCGATTATTCGGATAAAATGTTTATCGTTATGATTAATTTATTTGGTACAAACAATTAGTTTGTTTTTTGTGTAATTTATATTATTCTTATTATTATTAAAGGGGGTGTTATTGTTTCCATAAAATGTTTATCCTTCAAATTAAATTACTTCGTACAAATAATTAGTTTGTTTTTTATGTAAAAAATTAATATTTTCCTTTCAAAATTAAATAATTTATGTTTTATATCATTTTCATTGAATGTGCTTTCATTTTCATTGGAAACAGTATGATGGTTATTATAATAATTTTTAAATAATAATGCTTTTGTCTTTTAAATTATTTAGTTTGAACAAATTATTACTACCTTTGAATTATCTTTTGACCTTTTTTAAGTGGAGAAAATATTAAAGAAGGGTGTAAATGTCATTTTTGTTTGGAGCAAATCTTTCTTTTGTAGACCATTATATCTTATTGTGCCTGCCTTTTCTTTTAGGAGCTGCCACTTCATGCTGACTGCTTTCTAAATACAATGGTCATCATCATCACACGCACATTCCAACTCCTATTCTTAATAAACTATAATTTTTCACATTAATTAAACACAATTCTGTTAAATACGAATGCATTTTTCGACAATTCTTCTTTTTTCACCTTTTTTTTAGTCAAAATGTTTCTATCCATGCATTCTCTAGCGTGTGATTTCACCATTTTAATTATTCTTTACCAAATATTATATTAGAAATCTATTCCTATGTAATTTAAATACTTGTTAATTTGAACACACCATTTTCACTGTACATATCTAACATAAATCAAAATTATTTCGCCAATAAAAAATTCTCTTTTTAAACCTTCAAAATATTTTCCTACTATTTAATCTAAAAAAAACAAATATACACATGTATATCCAAATCCATTCTTAACATGAATACACATAATCTTGAGTACTATAAAACATGCAAGTAGCACGGTTTCACAACCTCTTAGTGAATTGTAAAGCCCCTTCTGCCTTGCAAAGCTCAGTTCAATTTTTTTTTTTTGTTGAAAATTCACTCATTAAATGCTTAGAAATCTTTTATTGGCTTTATTTAGGAATAACTAATAGGGGTAAAGTTTTATCTATTACAAAAATGTTAGGTTATTTATGAGTTTAATTAATAGCCAGCCATAAAATCTTTTTGAAACAAACAACTCTAGTTATATTTAAAAATATTTTTTTCATCTTTGCTAATGTTTAAGATATTACTAGTTGAAACGTTTGGCAAAATGCAAAACATTTTTCGCACTTGATAGATATGATGAAAACATAATAAAGAGAGAACACGACTTCATGTGTTTTAATTTTTTTAAGTTATTACGTTGCTAATACATATAAAATTCTAAAATAAAAATCTATATTGTAGAATTAATCAAATATTAAAATTGATATATTTAAATAGTACATAAGTTATTCTTAAAGCAAAAAAAAAAAAGTCAAAATTCCTTATAAGTAAATAAATAGCGGACAACAAACAAACAAATCCTAAGTAAAAACATTTTATGTTCTATAATATAGTTTAGCATAATTAAGTCAAATTTGTGCCTCTATTAAAGGAAAAATTGAGTCACGAACATTAGTTCCCCGTACCCGTTATGATGCATCCTTTTAGGTCATGTATATTTGTATATTATTATTTTCCTTTTCTTTTCTTAGAGTCTTATATTTTTGCATTATTCGTGACCTCTTCAAAGAGTCTCTATTGGTCATCACAATTAATGTGATTTGCACCAATTAAACTTTGAAGAGATATTCCGATCCCCCGATAAAAAAAAAGTCAAATTTGTGCATATTTTATTCCATTCTAACGTCTAAAATTTAATTATACCAAATATTGAAAATGGAATGGACACTCCATTACAGAAATGACAAATTTTTTCTTCTTTACCATTCTGTGTATGAACAGAAAAGTATTTTGGATGAAAAGTCCATTGTATTCTAATAATTCTAGGGTGCCAAACGTGGGGTAAGACTATATATGTAGACAGAAAAATCAAGTGAACTCAATAGAAATCATTCCCACAGTCAATCCCATTTAGCGTACAGCCAATTCTAACTTTCGATGGCTATGGTAATTTTTTTTTTTTTGACAATTCTAACTTACGATTGCTATGGCAATTGCAAAGATTACTATCCCAACTTGAATCAATACCAAACAGCACTTTCCCTATTTCGACTTTAGGAAACCAAAGCCGGATTTAATTTGGCAGCTTAGTATATCGACCTGCCCCGTTAAAATTTAGGAAACTCCGAATCAATCTACTTGCCTAAATCGGTCTTTCTTTTCGGACAAATATGGTAACTTTTCTATTGCGATTCAGGAAACCAGCACTTTCCTTATCATTGTCCCCTCCTCTCGTGACTATTATATATTAGCCTTGGAAAGAAAGCAGCTGAAAGACAAGATGGATGAAGTTCTTGAACAAGTTCGAGAAGTTGGAGACGAGCTAACACAAATTCGAGATACCGCTACCCTCCTGGCTGCTCATTTGAGATTGAAAAAGGCTAAGGCTCGGTATGTTTCTTCTCTTCTCGGTTTCGATCTTGTTCAAGATTCAATTGTTGTAGTGCTCTTGAATTATCACCAAAGAATTAAGTAAACATAATGTTGATGCTGATTAGGTGATTGGCATTAATTTATGTTGCGAATCATGTCATGATAACTTGATCGTGTGATCATAATCTCATTAAATTTGTGCCCTCATTGTTTCTAGGTTCATCAAGTCAAGGCAAGAGCTGGAGGCTGAGATGGTTGCTAGTCAGCATATTGTGAAACAGGACGAGAAACAGGAAGCTTTAAGCTCGATGTCTATAAAGGCCATAAAGCTGAATACTCAACATCTTAAGATTCGAGAAGAGGAGTTGAAACTGCAAGCTCAACTTAGTACTCCGCTGTAATAGAGGCAAATGATTCGAGTCTGAAACCAATGTAAATCCTATTTCGTTATTTTTCCTTCTTCATGAGTTTTGTTCCCTTTGATTTTGGTTCGACTGTAATAGAGGCAATTGATTCGAGTCCGAAACCAATGTAAATCCTATTTCGTTATTTTCCCTTCTTCATGAGTTTTGTCCCCTTTGATTTTGGTGATTAGTTGTCTATGCTCAAAATGTTCCCTAACCAAGATGTTGCATATTTTGGTACTATGTTAATTTAGTCATCGGAATGATTTGTCATATTGGAATGAAATGGGGATCTCTGTATTATACTTAATATTCTTTACTAGTCCTTTTTTTTTCCCCAAAAGTGGAAACATTTCACTGATTATTAATAATCAAATACAACGTAGAGCAACTGCTTTTCAACATCAGCTTGTACTGCATCAGTCAGCCAAGCTGGGAAGTCAGTCTTCCAAACAGTCTCAAATTTCAAGTTGACAGCAAATTGCTGCTCTTAGTGCTAATGCTTCCTCCACTTTTGCTTCTCTGCACATTTTTGAGCGGCATGCCTATGAACCAACCAGTTTGCCATCCTTATCCCGTGCGATTATCCCCCAACCTGCTCTATTTTGTTTCTGTTTTAATGCAGCATCTGTGCTGATTTTTATGCACTCCCCTTTTGGAGCTGTCCACCTAGCCATCTGTTCTGCTCTCTGTTGGTCTTCATCTTCCTGTCTTTGTTCTTCCTCCAGTGCTTTTTGGTACTCCAGCTATTCTGACATTGCTTTCTGGATGACTTGAACCAGGTTTAGAATTTTGTTTTTGAAATTTATCTCATTTCTGGCCTTCCAGATATGCCAGAGCATATATACCGTGGCTTCAATGTGTATTATCCCTTTATCCCTCTTAGTAGCCTCCAGTAAGCTTTCCCACCATAGCCAGAAATTACCCCTATATGTGTCAAGTCCACCCCACTGAATTGGGCTTGCTTTGCAAATCTGCTGTGCATTTTTGCACAAGAACAACATACGCTCCAATGTTTCTTGGCTTTCTCCACAGCATCTACATAAATGATCTCCTTTGCCACTCCATGACCTAATGACTTCATTTAGGGGCAGGATTCCTTGTAGACATTTCCAAATGAAATGCTTTAGCTTATGCTTTACATTCAAGTTCCAAATGAACTTCCAGCCTTTTGTGGTCCCCTGGTTTCTGCTGCTTGATCTTTCATCTTTTTCTTTTGGTTTCCTTCCTCTCTTAGCTTCTTTTGCTAAAGCATATCCAGATTTGAATGTATATTCTCCTGAGCTTGTTCCTGATCAGTATAGTCCATCCTTTGACTCAAATAGACTGATTGGAATCTTTTTAATGCTCTTCCTATCCTCCTCATCAAAGATTCTGCCAAGAGTATCTTCATCCCATTCCCCATTCCTGATTAACTCACTCACACATTGAAACTCTGTGTTATGGGTGTGTCCGCTACTCATTTTTCCATCAGTTGAATCTGCTAGCCACTTGTCCTTCCAAATATCAATAGTTTTGCCATCACCTACTCTCTTCCTTATTCCTTTCTGCAATAGATCTTTTGCACTTAAAATGCTCCTCCAGCACCATGAATCCCCATTCTTTAGATTCGTTTCCCATATTGTTTTCCCCTTGAAGTATTTCCCTCTTAATATCTTACTCAGCAATAAATTGGGTCTTGTCAGTATTCTCCTTAGCTGCTTTGCTAGGAGTGCCTCATTGGATTCTTCTAAATCCCTGAAACCCTGACCACCGCTAGTGTTCACTTCTGTCAGCCTTCTCCATTCTATCCAGTGTATTTTTCCTTCATCTCCACTCTGGCCCCACAAAAAATTTCCCACTTCCCTACATATATCTTTACAAAGCATTGTAGGCAGCTTACAGGAAGACATTACATAAGTGGGAAGAGCAAGCACTACTGATCTGAGAAGAACTTCCTTGCCAGCTTGACTCAACAGTTTTTCTTTCCAATTGGTGATTCTACTAATGACTTTTTCCCTGACATAATCGAATACTTGCCTTTTCGATCTCCCAATCACCACGGGGAGTCCCAAGCATTTACTCTGCTTGACTTCCTTCATGTGCTGCATCAGTGAGAGTACTTCCTGCCTCTTCTCATTTGTCACGTTCTTGCTAAAGAAAATTGAAGATTTTTTGTGGATTGATCAGTTGCCCTGTGGATTTTGCATATGTCTTCAGTGTTCTCATGATTTGCCCAGCTTCCCTCCCATTTGCCTTTACAGAAAATTAGCGAGTCATCTACAAAAAATAAATGAGATAGACTGGGACTTTTGTTAGCAACTTTTACTTCTGATATTAGACCCTGCCTGGCAGCAGTACTTCCTGCCTCGTAGGTCTGATAAAACCCTTTTTTCTCACCATTAATATTAACAGCATAAGACAGAAGAAATGCAGTTCATGATCCATTTTATCCACCGAGGGCAGAAACCCATCTTTTGCATCATTTTAGCCAAGTAGACCCATTCTACCCTATCATATGCTTTAGACATATCCAGCTTTACTGCCATATACCCATACCTACCAGATCTTTTGTGATTTCAAAAGTGAATGTATTCATGGGCAATAAGGACATTATCTAAGATCTGTCTACCAGGTACAAAGGCAGATTGGTTTGGGCTAATGCAGCAGCCTAGAACATGTTTAAACCTATTCACCAGAATTTTGGCTATGATTTTATACAGTACATTACATAGGCTAATGGGTCTAGAATGAGCTACTAGAGTGGGGGTATCAATTTTTGGAATCAGGCATATAAGTGTCTCATTAACCGCCTTTACCAAGTTGCTAGAATGAAAAAAAACTTCTAATAGCAGCGACCAAACTCATAGTTTATGATAATCCAAAATTTCTGAAAGAACGAAGGGGACATACCATCTGGTCCAGGAAACTTATTCGGATCCATAGAAAAGAATGTTGTCCTGATTTCCAATTTCTGTGACAGACCTGATGAGCTGGGAGTTCATCTCGTTAGATATTGTCTGTGGAATTCCCTGGAGGATGCTACTGAAGTCATTGGGCTGATCAGAATTGAATAACTGCTTGCTGCACTATTCTCCCTTACTGTTCCTTGGCGATTCTGTTCCTCTTTCTTTTGCTGGCTACACAAGCCTGGAAATAACTGGTGTTTTTATACCCCTCTCTCAGCCATTTGACTCTAGATTTTTTACTCCAATACAGCTCCTCGACTTTATAAGCTTCTGCTAGCCTTTTGTGCAAACCAGCAAATTTGATGTTCTTTCCCTCCATATTTCCTTCTTTTACAGTTTTTATTTGTTCTTTAGTCTGTTTGATAACTTTTCCAGCATTGCTATTAAGGCTTCTATTCCATCTAATCTAAGAAGGGCAATTCTGCAGTTTTTTTTTTATCTTACAATGGAACTCTAAAGAATCTAGACCCTTGCTGATTGTTAGTCCAAGCCTTTTTAACAACATCCTCCACCTCTCTATACAACAGCCACTTTTTTTATCAAACATGAATCGTTTAATTCGTGAACGATCTTTTTAAATATTAAGCAATGTATTTTGCTTTATGAGCTTTAAAAGAAAAAAAAGTAGAGTTATCAGGTAAAAAGAGAGAGCCATTATAAATCTTTCTTGGATCAGAAAATCTTGCTTGCCAACTCAATTACATGTAAAAAATAAATATACAAGGCATGCAATTGTGTGCTTCACGTTCCAATCAGGATGAAAGATTAATCGAGTTCTTGTCCATCCAATTCAGACCCTCAATCATAAGAACAAGGCGTGTCAATGATAATTTGGAGAACACAGATGAAGAGCACATGCAAACAATTTCATTTGAAATATATTTTTTTGTGTTTGCAATATGATTTAGGGATAATTTCAGAAACCTCCCCTGAGGTTTCTGACAATTTCATTGAGCTCTCCTGAGATTTGGAAAATTACACCCACCTCCCTTGATTTGATAGTTTTAGTAACAAAGCCTTAAAATAATATTGACATGGTCAAATTCTTAAATGAATACCCAAAAATGCCCTTATGTAGTGAGTTTTTGTGAGAACCTGTAACTTTTTCATTTTCTAGGTTTTATTATCTTTCTAGGTTTTCTTATCTTCAATGGCTTGTTTTCTGCACTTTTTGTATCTGGAAAATTTTCTAGATAATTTTTTTATGAGTAAATATAGCTTTTAAATGATTTTTCTAGTATCGGTTAGTTTTTGAGAAATTAAGAGCGTATATTGGACGTGGGACCCGCTAGTGCGGAAAGTTCGGTAAAATTCGGCCAACTAGGTTAAGTTTTGGACACTGGAATTAATTTACCAGGTGTTATGAGATATCTAGAGGTTGCCAAGTGGATTGTTGTAAGAGAGACACAAAAGTTAGGCATACATTTAATGAAGGTGACATGTGTCACCATATGATTAAATCTTGTTTTGACTTACTATTCAACCTTTTACCATTTACCATAATAACTTCAAAAATTGACCAAAATATCTTCATTTCTAAGCTTCATATGGCCGGCCACCTTCAAGCAATAAGGGAAGAAAAGCTCTCCAATTTCTTTGCTCCAAGCTTGCTTAATCTTCACTTTTAACCGTTTAATTTTAGTTTTACTCCATAAAACCTCTTCACTTAGTGTTTGTGAGTTGTTTGGTGGAGTTGTTTGGGAAGCTAAGGTGACAAGTTGCTCTCCCTCTTGTTTTACTAAGGTGAGTAGTGGATGAACCCCTCTCCTCCCTTAATTGATGCTTAAATCATGATTAGTGGTGGTATGAGATGCAATATTATGGATTATTTCTTGATTTGTGGTTGAAGTGATGAAGTTTTATTATTTTTGGGGATTTTCTGTTTTAATATAAGCATGATTGTGTGGTCATGTATGATGATTGGAAATGTTATGTAATGAAGCTAGAAGGTGGAAAAAGTGATGAATTGCAACCAATTTCTGGTTTGGAAGAAATTTCAGAAAATTAGGGTTCTTAAGGGAGCATTCTGCCCGAATTTTTAGCTCCTAGTTAGAGGCCGAATTGGTCTTGGCTTAAAACATGAAAGTTGTAGGGAATAACATTTTAGAGGTGCCTACAAAATTTCAGGTCAATCGGAGTAGCGTAGAGTGAGAAAAGTCAAAATTATTATTGCTGTTCTGGTTTTATCCGAATGTAAGAATTGCGCCTGTAATTGGTTGTTTTGGTTGGGATTGCTTCCGAATTGGTTGTTGAGGCCTTCTGATGAAATTTAGCCCTGTTTCTTAGCTTTCAGTTGGTTTTGGAATTGCTGGATTTGGACTTGGAAAACCTGAGTTATGATGTTTCCGCTAGAATGCGTTTTGGTGAATCTGTTTTACGTTTTGATGTAGTATCTTGCATTTTTGACCTGTTTGCACTCAAAACTGGGTTGAGTGACCTGCTGTGATGTTGTAACTCTGTCTTTTAGCTTCGAAATGATGGGTCTTGCACCCTCATCCAATAATCGTAGTGAAATTGGTGCCATTACCGCAAAATGAGGTCAAAAACTATTTTTTCAGGGCTAAAGCTAATTCCATTTCCGGATTTTTCTGGTTTCCTCTAATGCTTATATATGCTTATGGAACCCTATTGTGATCGTGTTGGCATCGGTTTATGACTTGTAATCGAGTCTTCTTGTGCTTATTAAAATATTCTAGGGCTTGACTTTTATTTCCGGTCATTTTCCTAGCTAACTTTGTACTTGGATAACCTTGAGCCTATTGAACGGCTGTGATGATGAATGTATATTGAGTATGACTTTGGGAGTTGATTGAGGAATATAATGAAGCCGTGATGGCTGGAAAAGTAAGAAATTTAGGGGAAGTGCTGTCCAATTTTTCTAGGCCGATTGGTTCCTTTAATTTTGAATTGGCTTGTGATAGAAATGAAGGGCTTTTAGGTTGTTGAATCTAGGTCTTCATGTTACCTTTTTGTTCCCAAAAATCATGTTTTGTACCCTTGCAATAGTAATTATTTGGCGAGGCATACGACTAGTAGTCGAGCCTCACATGTGCATTTTGTTTACTCGATTCTAGATGTGAAACCTTCAATTGGTTTACTTTGATTATTTTAGGGTTTCTTGGCGATTAAAGCCAATCCGAAGTGAAAACTTTTGAGGTATCTGTACTTGAACCGGTGAGTGTACCACTCCCCTCCATTGCTGTTTAACTTGATTTCTGCTCTGCAATCTGTTTAATTTGTTTGAGACGAGGGTGTACTTTATCACACTCGTTCTTTTGTCTGTTCATATGCCAATTTTGGTGTCAATCTGAATCTGTATCTGTATCTGTATCTGTATCTATTCGGACGTCATTTGGACACTTGTAACCAACGACCTTTCTGTGACCTATGAGCTCAAATCTTGTGGCTAAATTATTCGAGTCGGGCCGGCAAGGGTCTGGACGATTAGATAACGAACCACGGTAGTCTGTTTTGGGATCTTTGGGTATTGAGACCCTTGATTCCGGTATACTCGAGTATTACCATTTCTGTTTCTGTTGAGGTGAGCGGGCCCGGTAAAGGGGTGTTTGGTGGACAAAATTTGATGTAAAGTGGGGTCTACGGACGTGTTGGTTCTATATACATTGACGGAGAGTCAACCGGCTTGGATCAAGTACTGCGCTGGAAAGCTGGCTCCTGAGAGCCACCTGTATCCTTCCTATTTGAGTTCTTGTGTTTACATGTCTTACTTTAACGTGAAATACCTGATTTTTCTGCTACATGTTTGGTACCCCATTGGGCGTAAGCTCACCCCCTCCTCGTTATCTTTGTTTCCTTACAGGAACCTTTTTTGGAAATCATGATTTTGAGAAGCGAGTTGAGCTAGTTAGGAAATCTTTTGTTCTTTTGTATAGCTCCTCGAGAATGAGCAAACCCTAAATGTATTTCGTTTCACTGGTTCCATTTGAATTGTAAACCTAGCGACATGTATATATGAAAGCGTTTTCTCCATGTTTAAGCTTGGCGGTCTTCAATCGTTCATTTCTTTTGGGTCCTATCTCGCGTAATATCGGATTTGTGTGATTCGACTCCGTAGTCCTGGCGAGAGTTGGGCAGGCGGTCCGCTGAACCCTTTGGTTCGCCTTAAGGTGAGGTGGGGCTGTCACAGTTTTAATTTATTTTTCTTATACAATTATAAGATTATCTAGTGTAATTATAAGAAAAAGATGCCAAATTTTTCATGCTCATACCTACTATTTGATAAATAATTATAAAATAATTTTATCACTATAATAGAATACTTTTGATAGTATTTTATTATGGATTTATATTTATAAGATAGAAAAGAAAATGTCGAAATAATTGATTTAGAGTTTATGAATTTTTTGAGTGGTGGGATTATCATAATTTAGTAGTGGTTTTGGGTAATTTCTTTTTTATTTATTGTTAATTTTAATACCAAAAAATAGAAAACAAAGATTAGCAAAACACATTGGATTACGTATAAAGTTAACTCATCCAAAAAATCACTAATTTGACATTTGGTTACAATAGAAACTAGAGGTAATAGTAGTAGTTTTATAATTTTATTAGCAAAAAATTAAAATAAAAAGGAATAAGAAGGAAAAAGAATGAAAAAATAATTTTAAAAGTCATTCTAAGTATAAGCAGACCAAAAAAGGAAATTTCATTAAAATATTTAAGGGTAGTATTGTCATTTTAAATGATAAGGGAGGTATGTGTAATTTTAAAAACCTCGAGGGAGCTAAATGATATTGTTAAAAACCTCAAGGGAGGTTTTTGAAATTATCCCTATAATCCTGCAACCTGAATTCCTTTAGACTTTGAATTTGGATGTCGAAAATAAAATGGGAATCAGGGAATGTTGAAGAAGCACGGAACTTCCCCGGACCGAGCTGACCTGATGAGCTCGGATCGATGATGGATAGAGCGCGTCCTAAGCCTGAAAGATAAACAGGAGGGTGGACTGACAGGGGCTCCGAGGTAGTTCTCGAGGGCACTCCGACGGTCAAGTTAGTTTTCCGGTGAGTAGGGAATGTACTAACAGTAAGGCAGTCGGGAGTGAGTTGCCAATAGTGAGCGTACCTTGCGCAGTCATTGTGCGTTACTGTTTATACCTGCCGAGGAGTCCGACCTCCGTACGTTTCGGGACTTGCCCTGGATAGCTGCCAGTCCCGCGATGAGGGGGATTCTCCCCGCCCTCTGCGGGATAGCTCTCCGGAGCCCCGCGGAGCCCTACCCGCCGCGTGTCCTGGGCTGGTTCACCATGGGTCCGGGTTCCAAGCCCAGCTCGGGTCACCCTGGGCTGCCACGTGTCCAGGCCCAGGTAGGGTCTTTGCACCAACCCCCCAGATTAGGTGGGGTCTCCGAGCAGACCTAATCTGTAACCCTGCCACGTGGGAGGCCAGCACTGCGCCCTGCTCTGCCACGGTCACCTCCAGTACAGTGCCGCTACTGGAAAGCTGCGCCCGCGTCCTTTCAGTTGTCGCGTCCCCTCGGTCTCCGTACCGCTTCCTAAATGCGTTCACATGGGGCGGTTCGAATTCAAGCAAACCGTTTCCCCCCCATTTCGTCCCCTATAAGTAGGGGGTGCCAAATTTCGTTTAACTCTATTTGTCATTTTCTCCTTTCCTCGTGCATTTCCAATTCCCAGCGACAGGGCTTCCGGCTTCCAACACCCAGATTCCGGCGACTTCTCCAACCCTTCTTTCACTCCGATCATCAGTAAGTTCTTTCCTCCCTTCTTTCGCATTTCCTTTCCTCCTTTTGCCACCTCCTGCATTTTATGTCGGGTCACTCCGACGTCACTTCCACCGCATCCCAGATTCCGGCCAGTCGTAGAGCCTCCAAAATCTTCATCTCTTCTTCGTCCTCATCCTCATCGTCTTCATCTTCATTTTCTCCTCCTCCTCCTTCTTCTTGTTCTTCCAATCCCAATTTTCCCATTCCTGACTTGTTAGAGCCCATTGACATCATGAGCTCTCCATCCGCCCATTCTCCTTCTGCTCGACTCCTGGAGGAGGTGGCCGAGCTCGATGCCCTCATCGAGCAGCAAGCCACTTCCATCCCCTCCCCCAAGTCTCCACACAACTCCCCTGGCGGAGGCCAGGGGGGAGCTGGGGAGGACAGGGACTCCTCCGAGGGGACCCCTGCTTCCGAGCAGGGGGACGACTCCGAGTTCAATTACGGTCACCCCGATCGAAAGGAGGTCACCCTTTCACCCGGGGCGGTGGCCGAGCTGGCCGCATCATTCTCCATTCCCCCGGCCTACGAGCCGCGAGTTGCCGGGCCCACCGATCGAGCATACCGACCTCCCCCAGGTTTTGTAGCCTTTTACAAAGAGCAACTGGTCGCGGGGCTCCGACTCCCCATTCCTCCGACCCTGGCCGAGATCCTGAGCTTCTGGGAGCTCAGGATCACCTAGGTCCACCCTAATTCGATCAGGATCATCATCGGATTCTTGATCTACTGCCAGATCTGCTCCATCCCCTATTCTCTCTCTCTCTTCTGTGCTACCTACGCCCTCAAGGCCTCTCTCCCTGGGTGGTACTACTTCTGCCGCCGTCCCCCAGCAATCGCGGCGGGAAGGGCACCCAGGACCTTCTATACGGGGTCCCCTCTTCCGTAAAAAACTGGAAGGGGGACTTCTTTTTCGTTAAAATCACGCAATTTCCTCCCAATGCGTGGAAGGTTGGGGGGGTCGGGGACGACCCCTGTTCGGAGGACCTGGACCCTGAGGCTTTTGGCCAGCTGCTGGGCTCTGCGGTGAAGCTGTACGCAGCCAAGTTCCCCACCGAGCAGATTTCCGCGGCCGGGCTGTTGGGGAAGCTTTCCGGGTCCCCCGGAGGGGTGGCGTTCTCCCCTGCCGACCGAGATACCTGTAATACTGTACATGTTCCCTTGTTATCTGTTGCCTTTTCCCCTTTATTTTTCTGACCGGTAGCACTAATCCGGTGGTGTTCTCTGCAGTGAAGAGGCTCTCCAGGCTACTGGACGGGCCGACCGAGGAGGTCGCCTCCACTACACAGCCTGAGGCGGCGAAGAAAGCACCTGAGGCCTCTGCGACTCCTGGGGGCAGCTCGGTCCCCCAGAAGGAGGCCTCTTAGGCTCAGTCCCCCTCCAAGCAGGCCCCCGGCAAGAAGAAAGCAACGGGGCAGAAGAGGGGGCGAGAGGACGAGCCTTCCCAACCCGGGAGGAAACCTGCGCAGGGCTCGGCACAGCGCTCTCTCCAGCTGACGTCGGGGGGGCCCGTCCACCTGGGGGTAGGCTCCGCGGAGGAGCACGCCTAGGAGAGCGCCCCCCGAGCTTGTGGCACTTCCGCCACGTGGCCCCCTCGAAGCCGGGGCAGGCCCCCACGATACACGATCCCCGGCACTTCTGCCCGTCCTGGGAGCTCTCCATCAATGACCGAGCCCAATTCCCCGAGGTGGCTCGTGAGCTGGTCACGGGCTCAGTCCTTCCACGCGACAAAAAGTGGATGGAGCTGGCCAGCCCGTCCGAACTCCAGGATATGTACTACACCGCCCAGGCCCAAGTAAGCCCTCTCCCTTTTAGGCCCCTGGGGTCCCTGTTCCTTCTCTGAATGGGGTTAGTAGTATGCTAACTCTTACTCTCATTTCTTCAGGCCAACGCCGCCGGTGCTGCCCTGGTGACCCGCTTCTCCGAGCTGTCTCCCGACTTGGAGAAGATGCAAAAGACGAATCGGGAAGCCGAGCAGAAGCTCGCCAAGGCACTTAAGGAGGTAGACTCCCTTAAGGCCAAGTTGGGCAAGGCTGAGAAGGGGCTGGAGGAGTCCCAGGTCCAGCTTGCCTCCACCCGGTCCGAGCTGGACCAAGAGAAGAAGGGGGTGGCGAAGGAACAATTCTGGAAATTGATTACAAGGAGGATGAGACTGACCGGCGATCAATGGTCATCTTAGATGAGAGGTACGACTTGGAGAACAAGATACAATTTGGGGAGAAGCAACGATAATGCATAAGACTGCCTTTCCCGCCTCTACCTTCTCGTGTTTTATACATTTGGCTTACCCGTAACTAACTAGGCATCGTAGCCGTTTATTCTAACTGAAATCTAACAAACTAACTAACTCTGCACATGCGCGTGTCTTTCCTAAAGACGTCTCTGCCATAGGATCCGTGCTAGCATCCGAGCTGGCAGTTATAGTTGCTCTTCATATCAGACAAGGAGAAGGATAAGAAGAATGGATCATGGCTGCTTATGAAGTGTAGTTCCCATACGAGTATTGAAGAAGTAATCCCCGATGATGTGGTATCAGAAGTGCTCACAAGGATTCCAATCAAGAATGTATTCCAATGCAAGTTTGTTTCCAAGAGTTGGCGTTCAATTATTCGTGATTCTAGCTTCATTAGAGATTACAACGCTCGCAACCCTAGCCTTGGTGGCCTACTTGTTTATAAATACAGAAGGGCAGACGATGGGCACCGAGTCTGCTTCCATTACGCCAGCCTGAAATGTCTGGACGGGGAATGGAAAGTTCTAGTAGAACAGTTTGTCAAGTTTCTTGATATGCCCATGAAACATTACGATGCATTTACGCAGGTTGTGAACGGGCTGACCTATTTTTATTCCTGCAATCGCGTAAGCTTGTGCATTCCCTATTTGTCTAGGCCATGTTCTAGCAAAGGAATTACACTATGAATGAATGCTCTGCCAAATCCAAGAAGAGCCTGAGTTTACTTTGGCCTGCAAGATAGAGGAGTTTGGGAAATATTTTCCTCTCATAACCTTACTGACCAGCAATTCAGGTTTTGTTAGTAGTCTCCACACTTGTTTGGCAAGTAGGGCTTTATTAAAGCACTTTATATCTCAAAATCCTAAGCCCTCTTTGCCTTTGGTATTAGTCAAGTCCCACCATTTTTTTCAGTACATTTTCTTCTCACCCCTTTGAAGTTGAAAGAGAAAAGGTGACTGATTCTATGATAAGTCTTAAATAGTTTGTTATCTGTAAAGACTCTCAGTATTGGCTAAATCCCAAAATTTGCAACTACACTTAATTTCTTTTATAATGAGGAGGTAACTGTTAATTTGTTCAACTTTGACTAATCTAAAATTCTGAATTCTCTCAAAATACATGAAATTTCAAATATCATCTATATTACTACTACCCTACATTAAAAAAGCATTATATTGTTTCTATGATTTATTTACTTTTTTGTACGTATTTGAAATTTTCATTTATTATTTTCATAAATTTCATAATTTTTTATTTCTACATATTCTTAAATATTAAAAAAATAAAAATTTGTGAGGCTTACGCCCATATCTCAGGGATTTCGCCCCACCTAGGCGAAACCAAAATGCCTTGCCAATTCATCTTTGTAAAACTAGTTTGTAAGAAACTAAACTTTCTACAAGATGATCAGAGAACATAATGAAAAATTTAGAAGAAGATAAAAGAACAGAAAAGGGGTTGTAAATTGTTTGTACTCCACTAGGATTGGTAACTTTTTGATGAGAAATTAAAGATGGCGCAAAGTGAGAACAATGAGAAAGAAAGTCGATAATGAAGGGAGAAACACTATAGAAAAAAACATAGAGGTGACTGTAGTTCGAAAGAAGATGAAATTGAGAAAGAGACAGTGGCTTGTTTTAGGATAGGTGTTAAATAGTTTTTTATTTGTAATTAAAACCCTTATTATTGGCTACCCAAATTTTGCCACCACACTTAATTTCTTCTCGAACAAATGGCAAAAAAAGTCACTCAATTATTTAATATCGCACTATTTGATCACCAAATCTTTTTTCTTTTTTAGCTAAAAGGGCATTAAACTCGTAAAAGTGTACTTTTTTGGTCATTTGATTGAATTCTGGTGCCATGCTAGTCACAAGCAGTGCGCTTAGTTTTTCAATGGCAAAACTATCTCATAACCTTTGGCATGTATTGAAAAAAGACAAAGGAAATTTTCAATTTCCAAACTTTATACATGCTGTCCAAATAATGGCCAAAATTCCTAACATTGTTAAAGATTACATTCTAAGAGAATTAGTAAAGTTTGGAAACTGAGAAATTACTTTATTTTTCTTCAGTTCACATCAAACATTGCGAGACATTTTTGCCATTGAGCATCTAACCAGTGCATGGATGTACTTCCTACTATTGTAGGACTAGAATTCGACGGCATGACAAAGAATGGTGCATTTTTACGAGTTTGATGAGGCCAAGAAAAAAAGGGTTGGCGGCCGAGTGATGCAATTTTAAATAGTTGAGTGGTTTTTTTGCAATTTACTCATATATATATATATATAATTAGCATGTAACTGTTAATTTGTTCTTAACCTATCTAAAATTTTGAATTCCCCGCAAATACATGAAAATCATCTATATTAATACTACTATATATTACAACGATATTTGTATATGTTTTATTTTATTTTTTTTGTACTTATTTGAATTGCTAAAAATTATTTTTTTGAATATCATAATATTTTTTTATTTCTACATATTTTTAAATATTAAAAAAATAAGAATTTGTGAGGCTTACACCGCAAGTCTGGAGGCTTTCGCACCATTTAGGCAAACGCACAATGCCTCGCCAACGCATCTTTTAAAACACTGGTCATTATAGATAAAGTGCCAATTAACATATGAAGCTCATAATTCCATATTTGAATTTATATGGTTTTTTTGGTTCAAGAAAGAAAGTTTTGTCTTCCAAATATTTCACAACTCATCACCCTAATTAAACCTTCCAAAACAACAACTTCCTGAAGGACTGATAGAGGACAATTTCCAAACAATGAAAAGAATAGTACCACAATTCAGAACTCCAGAAGACGGAGAATAAATAAAAGGGGAGTTCATTGAAGCCCTTCATTTAGCTGATTCTAGTAAATCACAAAGCCTCCTCAGTTACATGCAATTAAATACCAGACCAAGTACATCGAAATGCATTATTACTTCAACAATGGCAGGGGTTAAAGTTTTGAACCATTAAACGAAGAGGTCACTAAATTTGAAGGAAAAAAATTTAAGAGTAATGAAACTTTTAACTGCATTGTAGTACTATCAGGTACCAGCCCATTATAGCCATCCACACTAAATTTGGAGGAAAAAAAATTTATGAGTACATGAAACTTCAACTCCAGGAAATTGAACAAATACCATAAGTCCATAGTAATAACTGATTCAAAATTTAGATACCTATAAATCTCAAGTCAATAGGAGAATAACATTTCTTAAAACATCCAAAACCAATGCATTTCAATTGGCACACAATAGTAGAGCTTTCAATTGAAGAGAACGGTATGCAAACATGACAAACTTGAGGCTAAGATCAAAAAAGTTGCGAAAAAAGCACAAGCAAAATGCATTTCTTGAATAAGAAAAGTTAGAGATTATTGGTACAAATTCACAAGACGAGAAATACACGTCGGCAACAAAATAACAAGAATGTATAACAGTAAACAATGGACACAAAACAAGCAAAAGTTCTAGTGAAAAAGATTCTTCATTGGGAAATTTTGACCAACAGATTAACAACATATTCCTCCGGCAAATTATTCTTACAAACACCAGTAATAATAGATGAAAAAGGACCTCTGAGCACATTCCACATTTAAACAATTTCCTTTTCTTCTTTTTTTGCAGATTTAATACTGCAATTTGTCGGAGAATTTGAAGGATCAAGACAAATATTCATGGACTTCATAGATGCAGTGCGTCATGAAACACTACAACATCAAACATATTGGACTTTGCTTTGATTTCCTTTTTCTTTTCATTTTAACACACAAGTACCCAAGCCACACTTAAACTCAGAACAAAATCACTGACAACAGGAAATCAACAGGAAGAGAACTTGTGAAAGATAAGGCAAAATTCCATTACATTGTCATGTTGGGAAAACCATATCATAGTAAAACAAAGTTTAGAGACCAGAAACCAGAATCTTACTCCAATATTCCGAAAGTTCTCACGAACAAACTGTCAACAGTTTTTCCCATGGCTTCCATTGTTGCTGGAAAGAGTTCATCCATCTTCCGATCATCAAGATTGATTATGCATCCAGCATCATCCAAAGTTCCGGAAAGTTTCTTGTCCAAAATCATTTTGCATACTGTAGAATCTGCTGAGGGCGCGTTCGAACTGAGCGCCGAACAGAATCAGCCGAGCTGACCTGCAATGAGTCGAACAGTAGGACTAACTCCCCGTTGTAACTTCGACGCTCAAGTCATCTGGGAGTAGATGAATAAAGAGAATAAGTGTAGTGTATTTTGCTGAATACCTTTCTTTGGTCTATTTGTCCACTATTTATAGAACTTCCCCTATATAGTCATGCAGAAGTCCAGAGTTATTCTTTCACTCCTAGTAGTTATCCCATTGATGATTATGAGTTCTACTAGGTTACTAGAGTCAGAGTCCTTTTCGATCTTTGACTCCAGATTTTATCCCGAAGATTTAGATGTTCCCAATCAGGACAGCCAGACCTGCTCTGTTCGGAGTAGATGTGGAATCAAACAGAGCTCATTGGCTTGACATGTGTCCCTAGAGAGTTTCTCCCTCTACACTAGCTCTCCCTCGAGGCTACCCTTGCATGGACTCCCTCTTAAGCTGTTCTGTTCGGCTCGGAGAAGAACTCGAGGTGAGAGCCAAACAGGATTGGCAGGGCTGACACATGTCCATGGAGGATTGGCTCATTTTCACTAGCCCCGCTTTGAAGGTTAGAGTCATCAAATGGTTGCATGAATCTGGCCCTAGTTCAGGGACACGTGTCAATTCAGCTACACGTGTTCATAAGTGCCGAACAGAATCAGCTGAATTGGACTCTTCTTCTGAAGAGGTTGAGGCTCTGAAGAAGTAACTGGCTCAAGCTCATACGAACCTTGAGCTGGAGAGGCAGAAGAACATAGTTCTGTCCCCTCAACTGGAGGCCGAACAGAGGAGGTCGGCCGAATTGGAGAGTCAGCAGGCCACTGCTTTGGATGAAGGCCAAAAGTTGGGAGTGAAGAACTTCTTGAAATCTGATGATTTTATGGCTGACCTGGCTATCCTGAATACTCCCATCCTCCAACACGGCTACTCCTCCGCCTTGATAGAAGTTCAGGCCTTGGATCTTCCTAGTTTGATATTGAAAATTTTTCAAATTATAATCCTAAGGCGGCCGAACAGATTGACCGCTTGGTAGATGGATATTCCAAGGGATACAAGTTGGCCGATCTGGTCGCCAACCGCTTCTTTCCCATCACCACCCCAAAAGAAGAAAAGGAAGCTTCAGGGGAGAGTCGAGTCGGTGATAATTACAGGTAGTTAGGAGCAGCAGAACTAAGTTGTTAGGATTTTAATGTATTCCTTCATCTTTTGTAAATCATCTTTTGTGGAAATAAAATCTTAACTTCTCTTAATACTTAGTTTTTATTTCATCATTTTGACTAGCGACACTAGCTCTGTTCGTTCCAAAGAAAATGAACAGACCTAATTTGAACAGACGTAAAAAGAACTAAACAGACCTAATAAAGTAATTGTGAAAATAAACATCGAACTAAAATCGAATAGAATAGTTTCTTGCGCCGATCAGCGAAAAATCTTCTGGTTTGGAATAAAAATGTTTAACTTTAGCATTATAATACTGAGCTATTTGCCCTTTGTACCTGGCCATCCGAACAACTGCTTCTTCCCTCCTCCGTCCAAACTCGTCCAGGTTGAATCTCAATTCCTTCTCATTATTTCGAACTATAAAATTTTATGCCCTGTCTGAGGGTAACCCAATCTTTGCAAGGATCACTGCCTCTACCCCATAAGTGAAGGCAAATAGAGTTTCTTGGGTAGCAGTTTCGGGTGTTGTTCGATACGTCCATGATATACTGGGTAGTTCATCCAACCACCCTGTCCAAGCATCATTTTTCCGCGTCTTCAATCTACGCAGAATTGTCTTGTTGACGTTCTCTGCTTATCCTGTTCATTTTTCAAGGGGATTGGCCTCCTCAGCATTGGCTCTCTCGCGTGCCCTGTCCAACATTTCTTGAACAGACTTGGGAGGTTTCTCCACAAATTTTGTGTACAGCTTTTGTAGTCGTAACCCGTTGATAAAAGCTACTATGGCCACTTTATCGTCCTGATCTCGCACTTGGAGAGACTCATTGTTGAATCGTATCATGTACTCTCGCAACGATTCTTCAGGACGTTGCCGAACTGCTATCGGATGAGCAATATTCTTAGAAAAAGTCCGTGATGAAATGAACTGAGCAGTAAACAACCGAACTAACTGCCTAAAAGACCGAATTGACCTAGGGGGCAGTCCCTGAAACCATAGGCGTGCTCTTGCCTCGAAGAACATAGAGAAGGTTTTACACCGAATTACGTCAGCAGTTGTTTGCAAACGCATGTGCATTAGGAAGGCGAACAAATGGTCCTCTGGATCTGTGGTCGCGTCGTAGGGTTTCATGCTCGGTACTTAAACTTGGCTGGCAAAGAATAGTTTTCGATATCTAGTATGAAAGGAGAGGAAGAGTACTTGTCCTCCTCCGAATTCAGCAGCCCATCCAATTCTTCTTGAACAGGGCATTCTTCATGCAAGGGGTAGTACTCCCTCCTGGTAATCCCTCGAAAGGGTCTGAAGTGTGAGTTCCAATGGGAAGATTCAGGAACCTTTGTTCGGTCATGAGAAGATTTCTTTCGTTTTCTCTTCTTTCGAGAGTGAAGATCTCTCAATCCCGAATCTGACGATCTCTCCTTTTCCCTCCCCTGAGTTTCATGATCTTGTTTGTGACAGCTTTGATCTCTACCCTTTAAGTGCTTTACTATAGTTTCAAAGGTTGGTAGGTTTTCAGCCACCACTTGCACCAATTGATCGTGAGGTGTTCCAGAGATCTTAGTTGCCTCCTCACCCTTAGTTATTCAAATCATCCACTCCTAAAGTTTCAGCTTTCTTCTTAGATCAAGTCCTCGGCATGTTTTTACCAAAGATCGAAGAGTTTTTCACAGACGGCGCCAATTGTAGAATCTGCCGAGGGCGCGATCTGAACTGAGCATCGAACAGAATCAACTGAGCTGACCTGCAATGAGCTAAACAGCGGGACTAACTCTTCGTTGTGACTCTGACGCTCAAGTCAGCTGGGAGTAGATGAATAAAGAGAATAAGTGTAGTGTATTTTGCTGCATACCTTTCTTTGGTCTATCTGTCCACTATTTATAGAGCTTCCCTTGGATAGTCATGCAGAAGTCCAGAGTTATTCTTCCACTCCTAGTAGTTATCCCATCGATGAATATGAGTTCTACTAAGTTACCAGAGTCAGAGTTCTTTTCGATCTCTGACTCCGAATTTTATCCCGAAGATTTAGTTGTTCCTAATCAGGACAGCCAGACCTGCTCTATTCAGAGTAGATGTGGAATCCGAACAGAGCTCATCGGCCTGACACGTGTCCCTAGAGAGTTTCTCCCTGTACACTAGCCCTCCCTCGAGGCAACCCTTGGATGGACTCCCCCTTAAGCTATTCAGTTCGGCTCGGAGAAGAACTCGAGGTGAGAGCCGAACAAGATTGGCAGGGCTGACCCATCTTCGTGGAGGATTGGCTCATCTACACACACTTTCTTCTCCACATGGCTGGCAGGTAACTCAATTAGATCAGCAATATGACCAATCTCGACCCTTGAGAAAGGCACAATTAATCTACAAAGGTTTAGCTCCAGCAAAGTGTCAAAAAGTGATGACAGATGCCTACAAATGCAAGGGTCCTCCTCTAGCTGAGGCCTAAATTTCTGAAGAGAAACCTCAAAAAGCTTAAGAGACTGTTTATAATAAGCATCAGCAACAACTCTCATTGCATCCAGTTCAGGCCCTTGATACTGCAAGCCAACTTTTGGTGACAATATCATTATGTTCACATCATTCGCCAGGTCTGCCAAAATTTTGCACAGCAGTATATACTTCAAGTTACAAATAGCCAACGAATCTCCCAGGGTGTTGAAAGTTTCAAAGGCTTCATGGAAGTAGCCATAAGCTATCTTAGAATTCTTCTCTTTTATATGGAGGACCACACTCTGCAAATCTATTGAGCCTTCCTGAGCTGGAGGCACAGAAATAGCATATGCTACAGTCCTAGTAGCTGTGAGGGAAGCTTTAGCTTTTTGAAGATCATGCAGAGCAAAATGCAACTTGCTCTTCAGCAAGTCAATCACCACAAGAAGTGATTTATCATCTATTCTACCCACCTTCTTGCTCAACCAAGAAAGCAAAAAGAATGCTTCAAAATAATCCTTTTCTCTACCAAGAATTCGGCAAGTCTTACTTTTATACGGTGACGAAGGAAAGTTCGCTTCTCATCGCGAGTCCACTGTACTACTTTCTTGCAAAGAGCAATCTGAAGATCAGATGTTCCCGGTATTTTAACCACTGCATCTGTAATAACTCGCATAATTTTTAGTGTTTTAGCCTTGGAGATCAAGGAGAAGAAGGGCCGGAGCTGAGTAATAAGGCACTTGAGCTCCTCAGCCCTACTTTCCTGTCCAAGAAGGTTAGAGAGAACAGGGATGGCCTGTTCTTTTATGCCTAGAGCATCAGGTAAAGAAGAAAGATCATCAAGGATCCAATAGAGGATGGTAATGGCATCAGACGGCAGTATGGCTTCAGAAGCCTGTATAAGAGACTTAGCCGTTACTGAAAGATGAGAAGTAAATAGCATATCATCTTTTATCATCAAGTCCTGCAATTACAGATAAAAGCAGGAACATCAAATTACGCCATGAAGTATGCAATCGACTTGCAGCTAAAATCTTGAGGATCAGATGAATGCGAGGGAAGATTTATGTGATGATGAGTAGTGTGAAGATAGTTGCTATTACTGAAAAAAATATATGAAGCACGTAAACTGACACAATAGTAGGATTGGGTCAAAGAATCTCTCCAAAAAATTGAACTCTTTTAGGTTGAAGTATTGCAAAATGCGTACATGTATGATATCCCTATCGGACTCTGACTTGGACTCGGATTCAGTTGCATCTCTATTTCAGAGCCAAATATTATATCCAACATATGATTTTCCATTAGCACGTAATAGTCTACATTGTTCTTCTTTGCATTATAACATAGTATAAGACGTATCAAATCAATCTCGACCTACATCAAGAGGCAAGTTAGCTAAGATTAATATTGCTGAAAAACTGAAGAATCTAACAACATAGACCAATTTGTAGGGGAAGGTAAAAAGTCACCGACATTTCTCCATTGATCCTTCGTAAATAAAGGCCAGGTATGGTGCGTAGCAACAGATATCATCCCTGGCATCAATAGTCGTTTCACCAAGTCATTGTTCAGATGAAGAGCACACAAAATGAGAGTAATCCTTTTGAAAGCATGCAAGTAAGATTTTCCTTGCACCCAATCACCATAGATGTTGCACATAACCATCTCAGATGTCGCTTTATACATCAAGCTTTAAGATGGCTCGAAATGGAATCTGCAACTCACTTGGTCCAATGAATATAAGAGGGAATTCAACAAATTGAACAGGCAAGCAATCAAATACTCTTCTGACAGTCACAAAGATTTGCCCTGGTTCTTCTATAATACGGGACTGAAACAAACTAACCAACAGCTGACCAAGATGCTCGCGCCCTTCCAATATACCACTGACACCAACCTGCAAAAGGCATTGTTAGATGTCTTGCCCTAGTATCTTAAAATGTATAGAATTCCAAAAATTGTTATATTAAATGCATATCTTGAGAAGTAGCCGACCATCTTTGACATTAAGAATAAAGATGGAATCCACGTTAGTGAGATCAATATCAAGAAACCAAATCTGCCCATCATTTTCCAAAATTTCCTTATAGTTTTCAGATGGTATAGCCATAACTTCTGCATACAACTGTTGCAACTTTTTCAGAATGGTCTTACTCAAATTGTTTTCCCAACCAATGTTCAAGATGAGGTATCATTCCACAAATGAAAAACAACCACACCCTCCACATAGGAGCCCAGAAACCAATTCCAGGACTTTTCATGGGTATCAAGTGCTTAAAGCGCTGATAATTCAAGTGCTTCAAATCATTGCACATCCTAATCCGCTGTGAAACTTTAGAACTGTATCTCCTCATACCTGTCGACTGCCTAACATGTGAAAATATAGATTGCAAAGCATCTGTGAACTGGAATGCATTCACATTTTCCAACCTAAATTTAACATGGGCATCAAGTACAAGGTTCATCAACTGTAGTATACGACAGCAAATGTGAACAGCATTTTGCTTTTCAAACTTAAGCTCTATTTTAGTGATAGTAACCGCAATATTCAGTCTGAAATTATGATTAACGTGAATGTGTTCCAAATTATGTCTTTGAAGCAGCAAATTCAGCATGGTGCTCCCTTGTTCGCAGAGTTGAAGACCTGCTTCAACCCAGTCAACTTTTGTACTAGGGAAACCCTTTGTACCTGCAAGAGACCTAAACAAGTTCTTTTTTTTCCGAGCCTTAATGGGGTCTTAGACGCAACATGTTCAACACAGCATGCTTCCGTAATCTTCTTAGACTTTTTTCACAACCTCTGACAGAGTCATCACAATCACGACTATAAACATAAGTTACCAGAAATTTATATTAGCATATTTAGACAATCATGCAAATAAACCAAAAACTTCTAACTATCTTTCTATATCGAAACTTACCACTTCATCCTGTACTAATCTGAGACAAGAGGTATATCTTCTGAACACCATATCCGACCAGATCTCATGTTGAAAGGGTGAGGAGTAGACAGAATTGATAAAGAAGAGGCAGTATTTTCTGTAACCAGTGGTGTACTTTTGTGGAATGGCTTAACACCTTCAAGTAAACAAAAATCATCAGCATCATCCTCTTTTCTTTTGACTGTATTGGTGTCCACTGGATTAAGTCGAGAAGGATGACAAAATGCAATTACACCAACATCTTCAGGATCAATATCATAGTTCCAGTCTCTAAAGCCCTCATGCATACGATATACACCAACCAACTTCCTTTTGCCATCATACAAATGGGGGAGAGCAACCATGTCAACTAAAAAGAAGATAAGAAAAAGAAAAGATTGACAAGAAAGAACAAAGAACTAAGAGGTCTCTTATCCAAGACAAAGAATCACTACAAGAACATATCATTTGTGCAGTGCGGCGTTTCTGTTAGAAAATTGGTTTAATTTCTTTTAAATAGATTTCTTGTTTTGTGTGGAAGTAACTAGTTTCCTAATTAGTTTTAGTTACTTAAAGTAGTAATCAAGAAATTTTATAATTTGTTTAGAATTAGAAATTATTTCCTATTTTGTATAAGTTTAAGAATTAAAATTGGTTTCCTATTGTTATTTGGTATTTTGACCAAATAATATTCTCTATAAATATGTGGGTTAGCATACTACAAAGACGCACACAAAAGGCAACATGTAGACTTATACATGAGTGGTGAGAGAGGATTCTTGAGAGATAAGAGATGATATACAAGGGTTGGATTTGGGTTTAAATTGTATTATTGTATAGAATTTTCCTCTCATAATAAAGAACGGATTTCTTTCCATGAATGTAGACTCAATGGTAGAGTCGAACTACATTAAATATTGTGTGTCGTTTATCTTTCATGTTTATGGTTTGTTTGTCATTAAGTTGTTGTATACTTGAAATCTTAATAGTTGTTTGTTCCACGCTTGAATCCTAACAAATTGGTATCAGAGATTCAGGTTACGAGATTGGGCTACTCATGGGCAAGTGAATTCTTCTCGGAGTTGGACGAGTGAAAATTCTATTCTTGATGGTGGACCGAAGTGCCAAGGAGTTTGGTTGTTGTTGGACCAGGTATGTCATTGGTTTGGCAGGGGGTCCGTTTGATGTTAAACCAAGGAGTCAAGGGTTGTTAGGGGTCCAGAATACAGTTTGGATATTGAAGAAAAATGAGTCCATATTTGGAAGAAAATGTGACCTTGGTGATAAAAGTGAGCTTGCATTGATTATTAAAGTGGGGTCGAAGAAGGGCTTGCAAATTTGAGTTTAATGTGGGGGTTACTCATGGAGAAAGAGATTTGTTAGATTCATGAGTAAGGATTGTGTCCCACATTGGTCCAAGAGATGGAGAAAGAGCGGTTAATATGTAAATAAGGGCCTAAGACCTAATAGCTTAAACTTTTGGGTCAGAGTTGGGTTCTTGACTTATATATTGGTCTCTTTGGTGGATTCTCTCGAGGGATTTCTCCTTAACAAATGGTATCAGAACTTGGTTGCGAAATTGGGCTACTCACAAGCACTTAGATCCCAACAAACTGAATTGTTGGATCAAGAGTTTGGTTGTTCAAGATTGGATCCTAATTAACTATTGAGATCAAATGGATCGGTGACTGTTACCAATTGAATAATTTAATGGGTGATATCCTTATTTTCAATGACTTGACAAAAAGTATTGATGGTGACGAATGGAAAGTGGAAAAGCATAAAGATATTTGACGGTGAATTTAGGCAGGTGATTCAAGGGTCAAGGAAAAGATAGAGTTCAATGTTGATTTTGGACGTGAATCGATGAAGATTTTTTCACACCTCCAACGGTTAATATTTCATTCCGGTGGATTTTAGATTTTGATTATGTTTTTTGGGTAGTGTGACACGTGTCCCAAAGAAACAAGGAGATCTAATTTTCATGCGCCAGAAGACTCTGATAGTTACGAGTTTTTCGTTTTAGGTGGAGTCTTGGAAACTACACATGGCGAGACAGTCCTGAAGATAGGAAGAAGTATGGTGATTTTATCACTTGGTTGCTTCAATGATTAGGGTTAGAACTCACACAAGGGGATCCCAGATTGCAAGTGATGGTGAAAAGAAATCCTGCAAAGGGAGACGGTGAATTGAGACACCTTCTCACCAGTCAACTAGAGGTTGGATTCCGGATAACTATACATGTTTATTTGCCGATTGAATCAATTTAATGTCAGAACTGTATTAATTCAAGTGTGTAGTTCGGTACCATATTATTTGATAGTTGAAGGCAAATGGTTGCTAAAAGAAATTTTCGCCAAGGTGGAGATTTGTTAGGAATTTGGCTTAATTTCTTTTAAGTAGATTTCTTATTTTGTGTGGAAATAACTATTTTTTTAATTGGTTTTAGTTACTTGAAATAGTAGCCAACAAATTTCCTATTTTGTTTAGAATTAGAAATTATTTCATATTCTGTACAAGTTTAGGAATTAGAATTAGTTTCCTATTATGTACAAGTTCTGCTTCGATTAAATATTTTTTGTAGTGTTTTTAAAAAATTTTACTGTAGCAGAGTTTTTAGAGTATATTTTGAAATATTTTTAGAAAATATTTTGGAATATTTAAGAGTAGTAGAATTTTTAAAATATATTTTGGGATATTTTTTGAATATTAAAAAAATTTAGACTACTTTTTAGAGTACATTTTAGAGTACTTTTTAAAATTTTTTATAGTATTTGAAAAACTAGTGGATCCAAACAGTATGAATATTTTCTATGAATAGGTGGGTTGGCATACTACAAAGACACATACAAGGGCACACAAGAGGCAACATGTAGACTTATACATGGGTGGTGAGAGAGGATTATTGGGAAATGAGAGATGATACACAAGGGTCGGGTTTGAGTTTAAGTTGTATTCTTGTATATGGTTTTTCTCTCATAATAAAGAACGGATCTTTCTCCGTGGACGTAGACTCAATGGTGGAGCCGAACCACGTTAAATATTGTGTGTCATTTCTCTTTCATGTTTGTGACTGGCTTGTTTGTCATTAAATTGTTGTATACTTGAAATCTCAATAGTTGTTTGTTCCGCGCTTGGATCCTAACAGTTCATCAGCCAAAACAGATGTATGTCAAACTTGAAAAGGCTCAACTTAGGAGAATAAAGTATGGAAGAAAGGTCATAAAGGACAGCTATTATGGGTGCAGGTATTATCCATCCTTTTTTAAAGAGAAAACGAGCAACAAGTGCTGGATCATAAAACCAATCATTTAAAGTTTATCCATTCGAATTGTGTCCAATACTTGGTAGACAATTAAGAGAATACACTGCATGTTGCTGCCTGTTATCCACAGAAAATGTTTCTTTGGAAGCCTGATTTTTCAATATTAGCTCTACCCGGACCTTCAGAATCGTCGCCAATGTCACAGCCCACTATATTATATTCAATGGCAATCTGATTACTTCACAAAATGAATTCAAAAATAATATGAATCCAAAATTTGCAAAAAACAACTTAGAACTTTATGCTAAGGCAACAATCAAGATTAATCACTTAAGCCACCAACTACTACTCAAATTTCTAACTTTTTACAGAATAAAAAGTCAGATTTGAAAAGTAACAGAGAACAAGGACTAAGAAATGTACGTTTCTGATTCTAAACTACATTTTCGTGTATGTGTTATGACCATTGATAAATTTAAGGACATCAAAGCAACTCAAGGGGATGTGATTGGCGTTTTACTAAATTTTTGTTTTTGCTTTTTTCTTTTTTGCAGCAAAGGTAAGAAATATTGAATAAGAACGGATGTCTAATCACACTTTATGAGTTTGGTGTAGAGTAGAGTGCATGAAAATAAACAAAAGGAACAAAAGGAAAAGAAAGTAAAATTTTTGGTTTTGAGAGTATTTTGGTCAAAGGGACATTAAGATCCAGGATGACAATGGGGTGGGGGGTGGGGGCCCATTGCCTATTAATTTCCCTGGTCCCCGCCCTGTCCCTCGCCCCTGGCTTCCCCCATCCTGCCCCCGCCTCGCCCCGTTTCCCCGCGGGGGCACCCGTGGAGTTAAAAAAATTTTGTTATATAATTTCATTATAATTAAATTTTAGCAAATAATCAAGTACTAAAATATCAACACATCACCAAATTATTATTCATTGTGACTTTACAATTGAAACTCATAAAAATAATTAAACAAAAGTTATCTGAATACAATCTAATATGATAAAACAAATATAACTAAAATAATCAAATTTTCACTTTTGATACAAATATAATCACAAAATTATTAGTGTGTTTTTTTTTTAGAAAAAAGTGTTATTGTATTAAGTGTAGTTAGGAATTTAATATAAATGTATTAATAAATTTAGTATAAATAATTAAACATTTTTATTAATAGACATGTATAATTAGTAGTATAATTAATAATATCAATTATATTACATATACTAATATACATTAAATGATACATATAACTAATAATATCATTATTATAAATTTATAACTAATTAAATTAAATATTATATATATAATTATGTACATATATATTCCCCCCCTCCCCCCCCCCGCATTTCTAAACGGGGGGAAAAAATTCCCCCCAACTCCCACCTCACCCCCCGCCCCAATAGCCCCCCGTGGGGCGGGTGCCTGCCCCATTGCCATCCTTAATTTAGATGGATGGTTAAGGTGCCCACTTAAAAAGTTATGGATGTAAATGCAAATCTATTGAAAGTTTACTAGAGTTTTGTGCAATTAATTCATCTTTATTTCTCAATACTCTTGAAGGCTAATATGTTTGAAACTTTAAATAGAAGGAGGTTTACGTACGTGGGAAAGTAAAATATGTAAAAGTAATTGAAGGGAAAGAAAGTCGCTTTCCGATTTGTGTTTAGTTAAAAAGAAAAATTTTGACAGAAGGTAGGAATTTAAAGAAAGTTCATGATAGTTAATTTTTAACTAATGTGTCTAACAAAAGTATATTTTTTACAACAGGATCCTATTAATCTTGCACAACCACAACTAAAGAAAGTGAGAAAATGCAAGCAAGTTTTACAACTTTCTTGATAATCTCCAATATGAGAGTACTGAAAAAAAAATTAACTTTTCTTTACTTACTTTCCACAAAAATTCTATGCAAGTACTTTCATTTCATATTTTCCTAATAAATACATGTTTATGAATCAAAATATGAGGTGTACACACATTAATTAATAAGTCTCTTCCTACCTCTTGCTCTGAAGTCCCAACTCAAGCCCAAATGTACACATAAACCCACAAATAATAAACACACCCTTTTAAGAGAGTTCTTTTGTGATACTAATTACTTTTTCTTTTTTCCTATTGAAACTTTGCTCTAATTACCCCTAGGAAGTAGGAACACAGTCCTTCTGGTTCCACACGCACTTGGGTTTTCATCAGGGGCGGAGGGAAGGGGGGGCAACCGCCCCCCCTCCAATTGTTAAAAAAAAAATTTCTAAGTAAAAATTTTTTTATTATATTGTTTTGCCCCCCAAATATTGATAAAAAATTTCACTTTGCCCCCCCTCCAATTGTTATAAAAAAAATTTCTAAGTAAAAAATTTTTTATTATATTGTTTTGCCCCCCCCAAAATATTGATAAAAATTTTCACTTTGCCCCCCTCTCAAGGACCCAAACAATAATATTTGAAAGTTATTTGGACTTGGTCCAAATAACAGAGACTCGCCCCCCCTAATTGCAATTCCTAGCTCCGCCACTGGTTTTCATCGGCATATAATTGACAATTCGGATAAAATGTATTAATGTTTTTTATTCTTTTTTTATTAACACCAACATTTGATTACCATGGAAACTTTAATTTGATAAATTTGATATTGATAATTGATTTTGACTTGGATAACTAGTAATCGATAATATTCGAATTTCTAAAATTAAGTAAAAAATTTTGAATTTTATTTCATCATTACAATCGAAAATAACAAGTAGAAACTCAAAAGAATACATTTATAATGGCATAAGTTATAACATACAACACTATATAATATAAATCATATTGTTTTACCCAACTTTCAATATAAGGTATAAATCAATTTACAAATATCAAGTGTAGATTGGACCGGCTGATTTTACTCTTTTTTTTTTTTTTCAAAATTTTGAGGACTAATTTCCCTTTGCACCCTCAAACTTGTACTAATTCCCTATTTTGCATCCCAAATTTCAATTTTAGACACTTTATGCCCTAAACTCTCAATTTTGAATACTTTACCCGTTAAAAAATTTCAACCTTGTCGCATTTTAGTCCAATCAATACTAACATTAGCAAAATTAATGAGATAAAAGGCAATATAAATTAATAACAATGCACTATCTTGTTCTAATTGTGATTCCTTGGTTCTTTTTTATAGTTTCCAGCACATTATTATTGATTTGTATGGTTCTAGTCACTAATAATGCTAGCAAAATTAACAAAATAAAAGCCGATGTAAATTAATACTCCCTCCGTCCCAATAAGTTTGTCACTTTTGGGGAATTGTGTTTTTTATCAACAGTGGTCAAAGAGTGAAGGAATTGTGTTTGCTTTCCGTTTCTATCCTTCATTTATTGGTGGGAAAATATGTAACTTTAAAACCATTTGAATATTTGAAGGTACATATGGGGCCAATATATTATCTTTTGTGCCTAAATCAAAGAGAAAGTGGGACCCACAACATTATTTAAAGATTTCTTGTGCAAGTGCATGAAGGGTAAAAATTGGAATGTGTTACAAAATTATTAGCCAAATTTGGTAAGATGACATAATTTTGGGACAGACCAAAAAGGAAAGTATGACAGTTTTAATGGGACGGAGGGAGTAATAATGTTTTGTTTTGTTTTAATTGCAATACTTTGGCTCATTTTGAACACTTTCAACAAATTATCATTGGTTTATAAGGTCCTCATACCATTAATTTTGCTAACATTATCATTGATTAGACTTAAGTACAACAAACTTGAGAGTTTTGGATGCAAAGTGTCCAAAATTAAAAATTTAGGGTACAAGATATCCGAAATTAATGTTTAGGGTGCAAAGAGAAAATGAAATATAAGTTTGGAGGTACAAAATTGAGTTAGTCCAAAATTTGAACACCCGTACTTCAGACCGTCCACTGCTTTTGAACTGAACCAAAATAACAAATTAAAAATCACGGCATTTCTAAACAATAAGTACAAATATAAAAATTTTTAAGATAAAATCAAGAAGGTGAGCCATATTTTAGTTTATTTTTGCCACTTAAATCGTATGTCATTTAATAAAGACTTTTCCTTTTAGATTTGTGGAAAACTAAGGCAGGGCGCCAGTTGGGCTTTATTTCTTCTTGTTCTTCTTCATTATTATTATCAACCTTTTTTCCTTTCTTGTATATAGATATAGGTAGATTACTTGGATCATCCATCTAAAAGTTAATAAAGTAAATGAATCAAACTGGGTCTCCCATTTAAATCTGTTTTACTTTCTTTAGTCATTCATATCCAGTACAAGCATTGGTTTTGAATTGATTTATATACTTCTCTACTCACAATTATTACTCTGTATGCATATATAGACATATTGGCTCTCATAATTATTTTTATTTCCTGTTTCCCAATTGGTAAAACTAATTATTCTACGTATATATGTGTGCGTATACACACATATGTATCTATATATATGTATTATATACATATACATATATATACACACACATATATCCGTATACAAATACATACATATATTCATATAAATATTGTTTATTAAGATTTTACCCTTAAGATTGTTTATCTATCTATCAAGCTACTTTAGATTTTTCCATGGTGACGCACTAGTGGAAGCATAGAAATGAAAATAGTTACATGAACTAATCCAAATAAATGAACCAAAGGTTGATTCACGATTGAGCCCAAAAAAAAAAAAAAAAAAAGATTTTTGTCTAGATACAGCAAGAATCTAACCTAGGTATAAACCCAAACATACAACAAGTGTTTATAATTTCAATAAAATTGTCAAAAGCTGTAAAATAAACCTAGGAATGCCTATTTATATGCTACAAGTAATCTAAATTGAAAAGGAAAGAAAATACAACGAAAATAGAAAAAATGACGAAAATCGTGAAGTGCACCAACCATTGGATCCACAGACGAATCCGAGCCAGCAAGCCCTCGGATCCTGTTTGACAATTTGCTGACGGATTTGAAGCCCGGATTGCATCCAGAATGTAGGTCGAAACCTTTCATCCACTATTTCTTCGGGCGATTCGTTATTGACTCGTTACAACCAATAATAATAATAATAATAATAATAATAAACTAACTAGAGTAAAGTAATAAAAACACTACTAAAAAAAATCTACCTTAATCAAGAGATACAGATGATGGGTTACAGAATTAGTAGCAGTGGCCTTACTGGCCTTTCCAAAAATCTCACATCGATCATTTGGGGGGTTTGGGGTTAGATTATTAGTTCCCTGGGTGGCCTCAAGAGTTGCCGGCTTTTGAGGTTTATCTGGAATTAAGGGTTAGTAATTTAATTCTGATTTCTTCTGTTGAAAGATGATGGGTTTCTAAACCTGGGTTTTCATGTTTCGTATCAGACTTCCCCACTTAAAAAAGAAAACATCCTGAAATTTCATGGAAAGCTTGATGCAGAAACCATGAGAAGAAGCAGCCACGACCCTCCCCACAAATCTTCCAGGACCTATGCTTGCATACGAATCTCTTCACCTAATGACTAATACTCTTCTCCATTTTCCATGGTCACAACAAATTTTGACTAAGCATGTGGGGATGATGTAAAATTCAACTTCCTTAGACTTCATAGGAAGTGTTTTAGCTGCGAAAAATTCATCAGATATAATTCCTCCATCAAGTGTGGTATTTTCTTGACCCGGAAAAAACAACTACAGCCATTGAATTATCCGACAATAAATCTATTAGGGCTGGATATGTTGGTGAAAAATCTTGAAAATTTTCATCAACTTCCAAAGTCTGAAATTCTTCCAACCCATCAGATTCCACGATTGAGGAATCAAGAACTCCATCTATTATCGAAGAGTCAAAAATATTGTCAGTTTCTTCCTCCTCAATCTCGGCTCACAAATATATTCCTACTCATTCACCTCAAGTTCACAAATAACTTCTTGCACCTCCTTGATCCTGGGCTTTTTTTCAACAGGTTCATACATTATGACATCAACTGGAGATGTAATCTCATGGATCAGATGGCTATTTTTGTTTGATCTGGCTATTATTCTCATAGATCTGATAACTATGAGAGCATGGAAGGACGACCAAAGCAATACGTTCATCAAGAGCTACTCTCCCAACTGCATATACCTATCATAAACGAGTCACCTATGACCTATCTCTCGCTGCTGCATACTCATTTTGAATACATGACTTGAAATAGCCTTGTGCTTCAAACCTATCACCAAATCTTGTTGCATGTCAGCATAAAGAGATCAAGCCAAGGATCCTAGCGTAGTGTGACAACGGTCATCGCAAGAGAAGCCTACTCTGGTACTAGCTGACTGTTGATACTGTTGTGGAAGTGTAGAAACGGGAATAGTTAAATGAACGAATATGAATAAATAAACCAAGAATTGATTCACGGTCGAATCCCAAGAAAAAAACACTAAGATTCAACAAGAACCTTCTCTAAATTTAACAAGAATCTAACCTAGGTATAAACCCAAACATACAACAAGTGTTTATAATTTTAACAAAATTGTCAAAAGTTGTAAAATAGATCCTAGGAACGATTATTTATAGGTTACAACTTACAAGTAGTCTAAACACGAAAAGAGAGAAAATACAACAAAAATAGGAAAAACAATGAAAAATTGCAAAGTGCACTGACCAAAGGATCGGCAAACAGATCCAAGCTAGCAAGGCGTGGATCCATGTGTTACTACTTACTGCTAGGTCTGTCAATGGGTCGGGTCCAGACTCGGATCCGGACCGGATCCGTGAAATTATTGCGGGTATGGGTAGGGATTTAATTCCGTTTTTTTGTCAAACAAAAAAACGGGTCGGATACGGAATATAGTATTCCGACCCGTATTAGACCCGGATCCATATCTAAATGAATTAATAATTTAAAATATATATTTATCAATATAATTTGATTAGGGTGATGTATTTGAGTAAAGTCAGGATCCGTGAAATTATTGCGGGTATGGGTAGGGATTTAATTCCGTTTTTTTGTCAAACAAAAAAACGGGTCGGATACGGAATATAGTATTCCGACCCGTATTAGACCCGGATCCAGATCTAAATGAATTAATAATTTAAAATATATATTTATCAATATAATTTGATTAGGGTGATGTATTTGAGTAAAGTCAATTTGATTTCTTTTCTTATTTGATTTTTTCTTTGCATTAGTTAGAAATTAGTTTACAAATATATTTTTTTCTCATTTTTATTAGAAATTATAAATTTTGCTAAATTTGTTCGGGTAGACCCGACCCGGATCCGGGACCCGCCGGATCCGGATCCGAGACATAGAATAAAAAACCCGTCTGGTAAACGGGTCGGATTCGGGTCTGGTGTAGTAATTCGGGTCCGGGTCCGGAATAACAAATTCTGGCCCGGACTCGACCCGACCCGTTGACAGCCCTACTTACTGCCTCGAATCCAGTTCAACAATCCATAGACGGATTCAAATGCTGGATTGCATCCAGAATGTAGGTTGAAACCTTTCTTCCACTGTTTCTTCGTGCGATCCATTACTGACTCTGTTACAACCATTAATAACAATAAACTAAAAAAATAAACTGAAAAAATATTACTAAAAAATAAAATATCTTCCCTAATTAAGAACCTTGACGATTATCAACAAATACGGATGATGGGTTCCGAAACTCAAGGTTCCTCGTTCCATATCACATAATTGGAGATGTATTTTTCACTTAAAAATTACAAATTTTAGCTACATCCTAAATCTACATGGAAACCCACTCCCATTTTCTTTTTCATATTAGTAGAGTCGCGTTTCATTTTTGCATGTTACAGGAGCTCTCCACATTGATATGTGTCAAAATTTTAAGAATTGGAGAAAATAAATGAAGTAGATGGGCTTAAGGTAGTGTTAGTGAATTTCTTTCACCTTGCATAACTTATAGAGTTAATTACATTTGCCTCCCCGTTGGTTTGGCCAAATTACAAAACGAACCTTGTGCTTTGACCAAATTACATTTGTTCAAGTTAAACAAACTAAAGTAGTGAAATGACAAAACTGCCCTTCACAAAATATTACATTTATCTCTCTCGAGGTCTGATCAAATTACAAGAACCCTAAAATTTGACCAGTTGAATAACCAAATATTGGTCAAAATCTCTTAATGTGATCCAAAATTGAAACACAAACTAAAAGAAAACAATCATTACTAACTACTACAAATTGGTAAACAAAACAAAACAAAACAAAAAAGAGAAAAACTATTCCTTTCTCTTGCTAATGCCTACTTATTTTCCAGTTTGCTATGACACTTTCTCAATCCATTTTACCGTATAACAATCATTTATTATATTTCAAAATATGATTTAATATGGAATAATAAAATTTATCAAAACAATACTATTTTTCTCCTCAATACTATATTAAACTCTTCTCCTCAATTCTAAATAAATCTTTTTATTTGGTCTGGTACTTCAAGTTTCTATATCAATATCTCTATCAACAGAAATTAAAACTCAATATGCAGAGATAGATTTCAAATCAATAGTTTATTTTATGTTTTGAAAAGTGGAATTTTATTTTTTTGTACATTAACATGGAAAAGGGTTCGTAATATCAAATAATAATAGGTGGTCAAATAAACTGCATTGGTAACCAAAATGCTATTTTTAGTTTTATCATAAAAAGAATAGGCATAAAAATTGATCAATAACTAACGGGTATTTTCAAAATTTTATTAAAATTTTTTGTTGTAATTGATGCAATTGACTGGTGGAAATTGCTTATTTAATAAACGTTTGGTTTTTTAAAATATGGACTGTTTTGCACAAACTATAGGGTTCATCTTGTCATTTGGACAAATTTTGGGACAAGTAAATATAATTTGAACAAAACTTAGGTGAGGCAAATGTAATTTAGACAAAAACTCATGGGAGCTAAATGCAATCAACTCAATTCAGAAAAGGATATCTGGGGCTATTATGTTGAGGCATGCAATATTTTCAAATGGCAATTCATGTTAGGGGGCATTTCATAAATGTTTTGCCATTTAAAGGGCTTAACTGTAATTTGACCAAACCATAGCGTGCATTTTGTAATTTGGCTAAACCACGGAAATGGTAAACGTCATGAACTAGTCTGATCTATAAATTGTATGGGAGAGTGGCTAAACCACGGGGAGTCCCAAGCATTTACTCTGCTTGACTTCCTTCATGTGCTGCATCAGTGAGAGTACTTCCTGCCTCTTCTCATTTGTCACGTTCTTGCTAAAGAAAATTGAAGATTTTTTGTGGATTGATCAGTTGCCCTGTGGATTTTGCATATGTCTTCAGTGTTCTCATGATTTGCTCAGCTTCCCTCCCATTTGCCTTTACAGAAAATTAGCGAGTCATCTACAAAAAATAAATGAGATAGACTGGGACTTTTGTTAGCAACTTTTACTTCTGATATTAGACCCTGCCTGGCAGCAGTACTTCCTGCCTCGTAGGTCTGATAAAACCCTTTTTTCTCACCATTAATATTAACAGCATAAGACACAGAAGAAATGCAGTTCATGATCCATTTTATCCACTGAGGGCAGAAACCCATCTTTTGCATCATTTTAGCCAAGTAGACCCATTCTACCCTATCATATGCTTTAGACGTATCCAGCTTTACTGCCATATACCCATACCTACCAGATCTTTTGTGATTTCAAAAGTGAATGTATTCATGGGCAATAAGGACATTATCTAAGATCTGTCTACCAGGTACAAAGGCAGATTGGTTTGGGCTAATGCAGCAGCCTAGAACATGTTTAAACCTATTCACCAGAATTTTGGCTATGATTTTATACAGTACATTACATAGGCTAATGGGTCTAGAATGAGCTACTAGAGTGGGGGTATCAATTTTCGGAATCAGGCATATAAGTGTCTCATTAACCGCCTTTACCAAGTTGCTAGAATGAAAAAAAACTTCTAATAGCAGCGACCAAACTCATATTTTATGATATTCCAAACTTCCCCCGTCCTGCCCCCGCCCCACCCCGCCCCGCTTCCCCCGCGGGGGCACCCGTGGGGTTAAAAAAATTTTGTTATATAATTTCATTATAATTAAATTTTAGCAAATAATCAAATACTAAAATATCAATACATCACCAAATTATTGTTCATTGTGACTTTACAATTGAAACTCATAAAAATAATTAAACAAAAGTTATCTGAATACAATCTAATATGATAAAACAAATATAACTAAAATAATTAAGTTTTCAATTTTGATACAAATACAATCACAAAATTATTAGTGTGTTTTTTTTAGAAAAAAGTGTTATTGTATTAAGTGTAGTTAGGAATTTAATATAAATGTATTAATAAATTTAGTATAAATAATTAATAATTTTTATTAATAGACATGTATAATTAGTAGTATAATTAATAATATCAATTATATTATATATACTAATATACATTAAATGATACATATAACTAATAATATCATTATTATAAATTTATAACTAATTAAATTAAATATTATATATATAATTATGTACATCCCCCCCCCCCCCCGCGTTTCTAAACGGGGGGAAAAAATTCCCCCGGGCTCCCACCTCACCCCCCGCCCCAATAGCCCCCCGTAGGGCGGGTGCCTGCCCCATTGCCATCCTTAATTAAGATGGACGGTTAAGGTGCCCACTTAAAAAGTTATGGATGTAAATGCAAATCTATTGAAAGTTTACTAGAGTTTTGTGCAATTAATTCATCTTTATTTCTCAATATTCTTGAAGGCTAATATGTTTGAAACTTTAAATAGAAGGAGGTTTACGTACGTGGGAAAGTAAAATATGTAAAAGTAATTGAAGGGAAAGAAAGTTGCTTTCCGATTTGTGTTTAGTTAAAAAGAAAAATTTTGACAGAAGGTAGGAATTTAAAGAAAGTTCATGATAGTTAATTTTTAACTAATGTGTCTAACAAAAGTATATTTTTTACAACAGGATCCTATTAATCTTGCACAACCACAACTAAAGAAAGTGAGAAAAGCAAGCAATTTTTACAACTTTCTTGATAATCTCCAATATGAGAGTACTGAAAAAAAAAATTAACTTTTCTTTACTTACTTTCCACAAAAATTCTATGCAAGTACTTTCATTTCATATTTTCCTAATAAATACATGTTTATGAATCAAAATATGTGGTGTGCACACATTAATTAATAAGTCTCTTCCTACCTCTTGCTCTGAAGTCCCAACTCAAGCCCAAATGTACACATAAACCCACAAATAATAAACACACCCTTTTAAGAGAGTTCTTTTGTGATACTAATTACTTTTTCTTTTTTCCTATTGAAACTTTGCTCTAATTACCCCTAGGAAGTAGGAACACAGGCCTTCTGGTTCCACACGCACTTGGGTGTTCATCGGCATATAATTGACAATTCGGATAAAATATATTAATGTTTTTTATTCTTTTTTTATTAACACCAACATTTGATTACCATGCAAACTTTAATTTGATAAATTTGATATTGATAATTGATTTTGATTTGGATAACTAGTAATCGATAATATTCGAATTTCTAAAATTAAGTAAAAAATTTTGAATTTTATTTCATCATTACAATCGAAAATAACAAGTAGAAACTCAAAAGAATACATTTATAATGGCATAAGTTATAACATACAACACTATATAATATAAATCATATTGTTTTACCCAACTTTCAATATAAGGTATAAATCAATTTACAAATATCAAGTGTAGATTGGACCGGCTGATTTTACTTTTTTTTTTTCTCAAAATTTTGAGGACTAATTTCCCTTTGCACCCTCAAACTTGTACTAATTCCCTATTTTGCATCCCAAATTTCAATTTTAGACACTTTATGCCCTAAACTCTCAATTTTGAATACTTTACCCATTAAAAAATTTCAACCTTGTCACATTTTAGTCCAATCAATAATAACATTAGCAAAATTAATGAGATAAAAAGTAGTATAAATTAATAACAATGCATTATCTTGTTCTAATTGTGATTCCTTGGTTCTTTTTTATAGTTTCCAGCACATTATTATTGATTTGTATGGTTCTAGTCACTAATAATGCTAGCAAAATTAACAAAATAAAAGCCGATGTAAATTAATAATAATGTTTTGTTTTGTTTTAATTGCAATACCTTGGGTCATTTTGACCACTTTCAGCAAATTATCATTGATTTATAAGGTCCTTATACCATTAATTTTGCTAACATTATCATTGATTATACTTAAATACAACAGACTTGAGAGTTTTGGATGGTCAAAGTGTCCAAAATTAAAAGTTTAGGATACAAGGTATCCGAAATTAATGCAAAGAGAAAAGGAAATATAAGTTTGGAGGTACAAAATGGAGTTAGTCCAAAATTTGAACACCCCTACTTCAGACCGTCCACTGCTTTTGAACTAAACCAAATTAACAAAATATTAGTAGAGTCGTGTTTCATTTTTGCATGTTACAGGACCTCTCCACATTGATATGTGTCAAAATTTTAAGAATTGGAGAAAATAAATGAGGTAGATAGGCTTAAGGTAGTGTTAGTGAATTTCTATCACCTTGCATAACTTATAGAGTTAATTACATTTGCCTCCCCGTTGGTTTGGCCAAATTACAAAATGAACCTTGTGCTTTGACCAAATTACATTTGTCCCCTTATGAGTGACTCCATTCAAGTTAAGTTAAACAAACTAAAGTAGTGAAATGACAAAACTGCCCTTCACAAAATATTACATTTATCTCTCTCGAGGTCTGATCAAATTACAAGAACCCTAAAATTTGACCAGTTGAATAACCAAATATTGGTCAAAATCTCTTAATGTGATCCAAAATTGAAACACAAACTAAAAGAAAACAATCATTACTAACTACTACAAATTGGTAAACAAAACAAAACAAAAAAAATTGAGAAACCTATTCCTTTCTCTTGCTAACGCCTACTTATTTTCCAGTTTGCTATGACACTTTCTCAATCCATTTTACCGTATAACAATCATTTATTATATTTCCAAATATGATTTAATATGGAATAATAAAATTTATCAAAACAATATTATTTTTCTCCTCAATACTCTATTAAACTCTTCTCCTAAATTCTAAATAAATCTTTTTATTTGGTCTGGTACTTCAAGTTTCTATATCAATATCTCTATCAACAGAAATTAAAACTCAATATGCAGAGATAGATTTCAAATCAATAGTTTATTTTATGTTTTGAAAAATGGAATTTTATTTTTTTGTACATTAACATGGAAAAGGGTTCGTAATATCAAATAATAATAGGTGGTCAAATAAACTGCATTGGTAACCAAAATGCTATTTTTAGTTTTATCATAAAAAGAATAGGCATAAAAATTAATCAATAACTAACGGGTATTTTCAAAATTTTATTAAAATTTTTTGTTGTAATTGATGCAATTGACTGGTGGAAATTGCTTATTTAATAAACGTTTGGTTTTTTAAAATATGGACTGTTTTGCACAAACTATAGGGTTCATCTTGTCATTTGGACAAATTTTGGGACAAGTAAATATAATTTGAACAAAACTTAGGGGAGGCAAATGTAATTTAGACAAAAACTCATGGGAGGTAAATGTAATCAACTCAATTCACAAAAGGATATTTTGGGGCTATTATGTTGAGGCATGCAATATTTTCAAATGCCAATTCATGTTAGGTGGCATTTCATAAATGTTTTGCCATTTAAAGGGCTTAACTGTAATTTGACCAAACCATAGCGTGTATTTTGTAATTTGGCTAAACCACAGAAATGGTGAAGTCATTAACTTTTTTTTTTTTCTTTCGAAGCCCAAAGAGCTTACGTCAATTTTTAAACGTCATTAACTTGTCTGATCTATAAATTGTATGGTACAGTTGTACTTGCAATACACTAATCGTTGATTTCATATGTAGTTGTGGTATGCCTTTCCCTACCAGAAACTTAACAGTAATGCAGCATAAATATCTGCATTTCTTCATTTTCTATCTCGCACACTTGCGAGATATGAATGTTTTTGGTTCTTAAAGTCAACACAGAATGACAGAGCTAACCTATATGTGCATTTTGCAAATTGAACCATATGTTTGTATTTAAGTGGAACTCTGGGTACTAGCCAGTTCTAAGGGCTGATTGTGAATTGTCAGAAAGAAATGTATTTGGACTGGAAAATTTTGTTTTAGTAGGCAAACTTTAGGATATTTGCTAAAACAGTTGTTTGACAGTACTGGATTGCTATTTTTAGGAGTTTTTGTAGAAAGATGTACTGTAGCGATTTGATGTACGTAAAATAAAAAGATGATTGAAAAATGTATTTACGAAAAACGTAAAAATTTTTCTGTGAAAACTAACAATCCAAACATTCGCTTTACAAAGAATTTGTTTTGGGAAAAACTCAAAGCCCCTCTTGTTCCATCTATGATGAAGTAGCCAAGGAGGCTGTGTACTTCCATTCGGTATATTACAGCCTGAAGAAAAAAAATGAAAGAATTATGCTTTTAATTTTGAAATTAATACAGTTAAACAACTCTATTGTTTTCATTTCTTTCCATTTTAATATGTTGCCCATATTCATTTTTTGGGATGATATAAGCAGAGCACTATAATCATTTGATTGACTGCGTTCGATCGATCGATGACCTATCGGCTGAAACCACGTAATATCTTTGATTTGTCCTGATGAATAAGGATTGAATTTTGGTTTATTAAAACTTAAGAAAATAAATTTAGTTTTGCAGATGTACTGTTATCATACAGAAGTTCTAAGAATTTCAAGTCAGAATGAAGGCTGTTCTTCTAGTGCAGCCTTTTGAAAGATTCCAACTTCTGCCAGAGTAAGCATTTCCCCTGCTTCAAAAGCCGAAGGGGGGGAATGGTTAGAGAACTCTGGGGAATAATATACTGTTTAGCACTTGGACGAAAGCCAATCTAGTCAATCAGATTGTGAGGAATCCAAAAGGCTGAATGGAAATTCATACAACGCAGTGCTCTTCAATCTCCAATTCCGATACTTGATTTTTCTGAAATCCAAAAGCCTGAAATCTAGTATAGGTCAAATGAAGATTAAATTTCCTGTTATAGAACCCATGAAAGAGTGGTATAAACAATAAGCAATCCAATACAGCACACAAGCCACTTCACCTCAACAGGTTCTGCCAAAAAAGAATTTTCCAATCCTGCTTTTCCCAGAACAAAGAAGTTTGGGCACTAGAATACACTGATTGAGGCATTCAAGAGCTGCCCCTTTTTTTCTCTCTGTCTCTGATGGCCGACTACTCTAGTAGTAGTTGGTTTCAAGCATTGTTTTATTCAAGTCTCATTTATCTCTTTTCATAAGCATGATCTGCTTCAAAACTTCAAGAGATCTTCTAAGTACTGTGATCTGTGGTGGGGGGGGGGGGGGGGGGGGAGGGAGGGTTTGATTGGATGATAAGGTGAGAGGTGTTATAAGTAAGAGCTCTTGGATTCACGTCCTCTCGCTTACCCAAAAAAAAAAAAAAAAAGACAGAGAGAGAGAGAGAGAGAGGATAAAATATCCGGAAGAAGAACCCGTTAGCAAGTAATGCTAGTTTACCGGCGAACAAAAATGTATTGACTGACAATATCATAACTAATAATATACATAAATTCATAAATCTTCAAAATTTGTCATTTCCCTGCTATGCTATGCAATGCAAAAATCTCCCTTTAGTACATCTAAAAATCTCTCATTATCTTCCTCCACAGGAAAAACAAAACCACACTAAACATGGAAGGAGACACTATAGAAGACTAGCACAAGCATCTTTTTGACCCAAAAAAAAAAAAAATACAAGCATAAACTAAACCAAGAAAGTCTCAGGGGTTCCCAAGTGATACTTAACATATATGTATAACATAACCTGAGGTTAGTTCTGCAGAGAGATTTTCGCTTATTTTGGTAAGCTGTGTCACACATTTCAGCTTTACTCCATTCTTGGCTCCCTGAATCAAACAAAATAGGATTAGAATTATACGATTCTAAATCTTTTTCTCCAGATATGAAAAGGAAACAAGTTTGACTGCAAAACTGAAGTCTGGCACTCATTGCAAATACAGCCAATCACGAACTCACAAAATCTACACCGGCTATGGTGAGCCAAGTCTCACCAACATACATGCCTTTATCTTTAATTATTTCGAAGGTAAGCTTTAGGAATATTGTGCCATTGTCTTTCTTACTCTTCGTCTTTTGTTTCCTTTTATGTGTGTAGGGTGTTCCTTGGCAGGGATGTGAAGATTTCATGCAGCCGACCACTCTCTGGTGTATTAAATCCTATGACAATCCAATGGAAGATGATGTCTAAAACCTCTCTCAGACTCCCAGTAGAATAGATGTGATTTATTATTAAAGATGACATTCATGCAGTAAAACTTGCTTCTTGCAATTCAATCCAGTAAGGCCCACATGAAATAAGATAACTGATTGCAATATACCGCACAACCTGGTTTGAAATTTGAGTCCCTACAGACAGAGAGATTTCTTCCCAATCTTCCCAATCAGATGGAAAAAACTAGCTTGCTTATCCAGCTTGAAACCAGATTATGAGCAGACAGATCTAGGAAGCAACTGGTTTTCAAGAACATCCAAGACATGCTTACAAGTGAAAAGGATTTGCTAAACTAGGTTAGGCTTTGAGGTGCAAAATTTGAAAAGAATAATTCTTTAACTGAAGATACTGAAATGGCATTTCATGAAATAGAAAGGCTGAGACTTGCTAGGCTAAGGAAGAAGTATTTCTTCAAGAGCAGTTCACATCCCCCACTTTATATGCATATAATCAAGTCAAATGCTATCTACTTAAAGCTACAAAGAATTGGGGGAAAAAGTTCATTTGACAGGTGAAATTTTTCTCTCACAAATCCCTACATGCACTCGAAGCATCTAACTCCTATTGACTGTTGACCCAAAACTATAGATCACAACATGATTTTATCCCATATTTTAGCAATGACTTTTAACTATCTTCACGCACCACTGAACCTCATCTACCTCTAAAGTAGTTATTTGGGCACATGCTACAAATGCAATAAAGTTGAATAGATTTCTCAGTTTTCTTTTCCATGATATGGTATTAAAGTGACTATTCTCAACAATAGATGAGCATATAAAAACCAAAACCATATCAACTTGCTCTCTACAAAAGTTCTACTGATGTGCAATCCATTAAAAGAGAAAAACAAAACAGGAGGGTGGATGGTAAATATGGTGAATTAATACTTCCCACAGAAGTATTTGCTTTATCTTTGCACACAAAAAATAAACCGAGTTCCTTTACAAGATCAGCAAGTGACTCATTATAGTGCAAGCATCCTCACGCTTAGTTGTAGAGTAGAGTGTTTACTTGATAACTTAATCCCATCAAGGATAAACACAAAAGATCAAATACATATCCTGTTCATCCTTTACACAAACAGAAGGCTAAACACATTAATATCCTTCCACAGACATAAATGTCAGCAAGAAAAGTTACTATTGATGTGTGTTGAGCATAAACATGATACAAGGAAGATAACTGAGTCCAAGAAAAACAGTATCCATCTCTAGAAAAAAAAAAAAATTTTCAAAAGACTGCAAACTGAAAACACCAGTTAAAGGGGTAGAATGTCATACAATGATTTTTTATTACTGATGCAGGTTGCGCATTGATCAAGCTGCCTGATAACTACCACGACCATCACAAATATCTTAAACACATTAAACTACCAATGCACATGCATGTTACAAAAAGTTGAATGATCCATTATTTTTTGCATTCAGCAACAAGTTTCCACTACATTCAAACAAGAAGGTATTACCAAACTTTCAGAATTGACTGAATATAAAAACCACGAGGTACTAGTCCAGTTAGAAGAAAAAATATTTATGCAAGTAACTGCAGCAGGTATTTAAGGAAGCAATTACATTTAATCACTAGAGCAAGACATGTAGGAGTATGAGGGAAATGCAGTAAAGTATTCATAATAGACACAGAATAATCGACAGAATATTAACTTGGCGTCGCCATAGTTCCATCAAATGTGGGAATTAGCAAACCAAATTATTTCAACTACTGTATAAACATATTTCACATGGACAATCAGATTTCGCTGTTGGAATAAATTTGTTACCCAGGATAACGAAAACTAGCAACCTATACTTGGTAAAAGATCTCAACAAATTGCTTATGGTTGAATGACTAACCAGTAGATTAAGGTCCAGCACATAAATTTCCCAAGTACAGAGTAATGACCTATTTCAGCTCCTAGGCTAAGAAAATACGTAAAAGCACATCTAAGGCACCATGCAACAACCTTTAACCCCAAACTTACCACTAAGATAGAAGTGTTCAGTGCCTAAGACACAGCATGATGAACCTGCATGGCAGGTTAAGAGCATAAATGCATATAACTGTTGTCTAATGTCTATGGACACCTAGTACAGGCATCACAACAGCAACATAAAAGTCAAGCTCCATAAGATTTGATTACACCAAACAGTGACAACAAAATGGAACAAAGCTCTTGAAAGCAAAATAGAGATAACTAACACAAGGGAGGAATAAATCTAGGACTTATTGCCTGCTGATCAGTTTGCACATGAATGGCCTTTGGGAATGTTCGGAAGCCAATTTCTACGAAAGCAACTCTGGAAAGAATATGTTTCTTATCATAAGTAACGATGTGCTAATTCTCGCAGGCATGGCCCCATCTAAGCACATATCAGGATAAGCAGTTACACTCAATAAAAAGGTAAAATTATCAGCCAGCAATCCGATACTACTCCACATCCGCTGAAAGTCATACTTCAAACTGCTCGTTAGTTGGCCTGTGCCAGTCTAGAAACCCCAGTTAGTCCTACCATTGATTCCTTTGGTATTTAATTAGTTCCTCTTCTTGAATGGCTTTATGGCACAATAATAGATAGCCAAAAGTAATCAAAAGTATAGGCATTATCCCTTACCCAGACCACATCTGAAATCTCAGATTAGCATTTTGATTTATAAGATATGAATTCAGGAGCTTCAGTATACTAATCGAAATTTTCTTTGCAGTTCTCTTCAATACAAACAACTTAGAGAAATTTGAAAATGAAAATTGGTTCTATATACTTTTGCCCCACAATAGAACCAGAAATTATGAGAAATTAAACAGCTTAATGCTAGTGGGATCTACCTAGACCATAATCCTCCCAAAGTTGCACCAATACCTGCCTTATTCCCATCCCCAGTCTTAAAGATGATTTTCACCTCAAGACTCATTTTTTGCATATTTAAGAAGTGAATTTTGCTCGCTAAGATAAGACAATATGAAAGAATATAAAAAATGAACCAAATTTTCATATGCCGTAAAATGGATGTCCTATTTACTTCAGAAACTTAACACTAAAACCCATTATATGTCTTCTATCTTGTAGAAATTACATTTTCAGCTTCAAAATTCCAAAGTGCTAAGAATGTGTAATGATTTTCTTTCCACGTTTTCACTTGCAGTTGAAAAGAATATTTATTTCTGTTTTAAAATTGTACATCCTACAGTACACCTGGGGTTGGGAACAAATTCAACTTCAAGGGATCCCACCTTCTCTAAGTTATGAGGTTTCTCTATGCTTGAAAAAAAAGCATATGACAAAGAAGCAATTTATATAGTTTGTATACCTAGAATTTTGTTTTTCTTTTATCTATTCTAGGTAAGGTTAACTTCCATTTTATTTTCCGGCAGTTAATCCATAATCTAATCAACCTGATTAAACTCATAACTAACTCACAGTCATTGTAGTTATCTAGGAAATCCTGAACTTTTATGATAACGCACAAAATATATAACTTATTTAAAGACCACGTAGTTGAGGAGTTGGCTACAATTTTTAAATTTCTGAACACCTAAAAACTAAAAACTGGGATATAGTGTGATAGTTAAATGTTCAAAATTCTTTCTGAAATGCGTTATCGTTCCATTACTGTTCCATTACTTTTCAGTTTGCATTAACTTTGGTCTACTTTTGAAGAAACCTTAATGACTTCGAGAAACAAAACCAGAAAAATTTTGCCAGAAGTTAAAAGACGAATCATCTAATACGCAAAAAACTACAAAAGTTGTTCTAGTTGTAAGAATGTAGAGCTTCAAGGGCACAATTACTTAAAATGGAATGTATGCTTCAAATTCTGACATCCCAACCAAAACCTAGGAAGGTAAGTTAAAAGGTAAAGGTTCATCAAAGTAATTGAGAAAATCAGATGACAGAGAAAATGCAATGGAGAAATACATTCAATTTGCTCCCTCTCTTTTTTTTTTTTTATTTGAGAACACGTAGTTGTTTTGATGATTACTTTCTTGCACATCACAATCAAAAGCACTTCCTGGTCCTTTAATGTTATTCCATTAGCACCTCTAAAAGATTTTTTTCTTTTAAGAAGGGGAAGTTGAATTTTTCGAGTAAAATTAAGCATCCATGACCCTTATTTTTATGTTTAACTTTGTCCTCATCAATCTATCATTGCTCTATTCTTCAACCAACAAATGGTTTAGATGAACAAAAACTGTCTTAATAGTAAATCTTGAATTACACTTTGCGAATAAAAGCAACAGATACCAACTTCTAAAGCCATCCACAAGGTCATAAAGCAACCTTCTGCATTATATCCAGAACAGAGCAATCATTTGAATCTACAAGCAAGTTGATTTTAAGCAAAGAATACTGTCAGTTTTATGTACAGTCAAATGGAAAGAAGATGTATTAACAGCAAGGGTATACCCTAAAGCATTCAAGAAAAGAAAAATAATATCTAGAGTTCAAGACTTAATCTTACGGGCATTATCTACTTGATCCAGCGAATGCCTCAAACAGACCACAGCAACTCATCCATGAAGTTCTTTGCACAGGTCGTATAGCAGAAGCAACCAGCGGCTACATATTTCATCAGCACAAAAAGCAAATACAAAAGTTGTTATGTATCAGTTAAAAGCATGACATATTCAATATATGCCGAGCAGGAAAATAAGAAAACTCAAACCTGTGTATCAGAGTGCCCATGAACTTCTGAATCCTTAATATGGTGTTCACCATTACTAGCATGACCATAATTTGCAGCTTCATCTTCAGGAGCAGTGTACAAATGCATCTGCTTTTCTTCAGTTTCTTGAGTAACTGTGCCCCTTGCCTCTAAAGCTCTCAAAGCATTACCTGCTAGAATAATTGCTTCATCCCTCTTATTCTCTAATCCCAAGTCCACAAGGACTGGCAAACTCCTATCATTCTGATCCATCACAGCCACATCTTTCTTCCCATTTTCATGCATTTCTGTGACTACATTAGAAGTCAACAAACTATGACCTGGACTACTACTATCTCTGCTAATCTTCTCCTCTGGAACAGTATCAGAGTCAGGTTCTGCTACTGAACCATAAACTTCCCCAACTGGAATGGGATTAGGTACTTCAGCCAGACCTTCACAGAAGGAATTAACTGCTTCTGCTGAACTACCAAATGGAGAACTATCCACCACAACATTTGTCTTGTCAATGAAGCGACATTCATCATTACGACGCTCAGTCAACACTCCATCATTGTGTTCCTTCTGCGGTTCAACATGCTCAACCGATGCATTTACTTTTTCAAAACGTTTCAATTCCTTTTCAACCTCTAAAGTACTCTCCCCATCCAGACTCTCAGATGCAACTCCATTACCTGATTCCTTCTGAATCTTAACGCGCTCCTCACTTATGCTATTGCCATTCAATTCACCTGCAGGCTTCGGTTCCTTCTCAATCTGAACAACACTTTCTTCAGCTTTTGGCTCTTCCACTGCTACACCATTATCTTTGTGTTCTTCAATGGATTTGCTCTTCTCACCAGATAATTGAACATGTGAACTATCTTCTACCTTCTTCACATCTTCCTTCTCGCCATCAATGAACTGATGCTGATGACTGGAATGGTCTTGTGAGGCTGGAGAACTAACCTCCTCACCCTCACTTTCTTTATCATCATTTTCTGCCATAGATTGATTCATTCAACAAGAAATCAACAAATATTCAGTACAGAACAGAAAACAGCAACCAACATTCAACAAGCCACAAATCTTAATCATGAAGTAACATGTACAAGAAGCCTGACAATCACAGTAACAAACCACCCTGCATTGATTGAACTACATCGCCATCAAAAACATATAAACAAGTGAAGAAGTCAAGAACTTTCCAACAAAAACACAATAATTGAGCCAAACCCACAAAATCTTGAAAACAAAAGTTGCTGTAATCAGAACAAACAAGAGAATTAAGCCATACCCACAAGGCCAAATTGGGAGACACACAAACTGTAAGGGTCAAACAGAAAAAGATAATAATCAAAAGGGCCAGATGGGTTCTATCTAGAAAGATTGAAAAGGCATTAAAAACCAAAATACCCCACAAGAAAAGGAGTGTGTGCGAGTTTACCATGAGTATGAGAAACAGCAGATTGTGGCTGTGTCTGATGGTTGTGACTCTGATTATGGGACAATGCCTCTTGCTCCTTCTTTTTCTTTTCAGCCTTTCTCTTCTTGGAACCTTTTGGCATGATGACTGATTGATTATTTTTTGAGCAAATGAATCGTGGGCTGTCTCTAAAACTCTCTAGGGAGTACCTTTTTTCCCCCCTTCTTTCTCAGTGTGTGTTGTGTGTGTGATTCTTTGTGGGTCTCTCTCCTTCCCCAGTCTCCGGGATACTACTCGTTTTCTTCTTGTTTTGGAGTGGAGGTGAATAGTCAGTAGGATTAATTTGTCTGTAACCTGTACTGTTCTGAGGATTTGAAAATTCGAAGAAAAGAGGTGGTAAATGCAAGGGAAAGGTCGTATTTTGGCAGAACGTAATGTGGGAAAGATATGGCCATATGCCAGATGGGGTCGGCTATTGAAGATTTCAGGAATCTAAAAAGAAGTCTCAGCCTTTTTGTGGCATTGTTGGATTCTAGGAGTATCTCTATCTCAATAGTGTTTTTCTTTTTTTTTTTTTGGGCCTTTTTCTAATTATTTTATTGTATATATTTATTATTTAATACTCTTGGCAATGATGGTATGGATTTTGAACCCGGTTGTTGGCAGATTTTGTTGCTTGAA